>NC_132885.1:26725969-27090969 GCF_030463535.1 Salminus brasiliensis | reverse complement strand
TGCATTTCTGCACAGGCTGAGATAAGGGTGGGCAATATGACAATATTTTGTCGAAAAACGTGATAAATGTATTTATGTTGATTCAAGCAAGCTTAAAGAACACTGACAAACCACACATTTCATTACAGAGAGCGTAATTAGTGCTGTACTCGGTATGGGAGTCATTTTGGAGAATCTGTCGCTACTTATGCATTTAGTCTGTATGCCAAAATATCGCGATACATATCGCGTGCTGTGAAATTGATACAGAACCGCCACTGAAAGTGAAAGAAGCATGTGGACTGAGGCGGCAGAGTATTGTTAATATTACAGGATTTTACACCAATATGACTCAGCACAGTATTACGCAGTTCTTGCGAGTGTTGTCCTGCTCGCTTTATCAAAGTCACACAGTGCGGCATCCGGCGTGCCGAGCCTTGAGGGGCGACGCCAGAGATGCTATTCTCCCTTTTATAAGTCAGTGGAGCATCAACATGACTTCAAAGCTGTTGTTTGAAGGTAAAAATGCTACACAATGTTGCTTTAAAACATGAGCAGTGGGTTTTTGAGCCTGTGACAGTGTATGCGAGAGCAGGAGCGCGAGAGAGCAAGCGAGAGAGAGAGAAAAACAGAGAGAGAGTCTGTTGTAAGTCCCTCTGTGCTCTTGTTGGGATCTATTGATGGTCTGCAGATGTGTGAAGTGTTACAACGCTTAAGAGTTCCTGTCGTAATTCCTCCCAAACTAACCCTTCAGACATCTGCTGCACTCACAGCGAGCTTGGAGCAGAAGCAGACAGTAAGAGCTCACAACTTCTTCAGCCTTGCCTTTCCTCTCCTCGCACCACTCTCTTTACTGCTGAAGTTTTGGGGCTGGGGGGGGGGGGGGGGGGGTGACAAGCCGGTTGTCATGGCAGCCTGCTGTCGAGCCAGGGATTTCCATGGCAAGCTGCGGTGATGTCACTGCACTCAGAGAGCGAGATTACATTCCTCCATTCATGTGAGGCTCCGACTTGCCCTTTACATCCATAAATCACTTGAAGTGAGAGTTTGGCAAAAAATCAAATGTACAACAATGTTCCCCCTCACCACAACTGCAGTCGGGCCGAGACATGTCTGGTGTATCGGGACTGGTTTCACCCAGTTGCCTTAAATCCTCAAATACACTGGCATGACACAGTGTTATCTATAAACATGGACAACAGCACTGATCCAAAATGCTGCAAATACTGTTTAGCTAAACATGCATTTCTCCGTTTTAAGCATTTCAAGTCATTTTAAGTCATTTCAAGTCAACTAAAGTGGCCCAAATCCGATTGTCTCACCAAATCAGATTTTTTTATGCTTTTTACGTTACCGACATATCCGACATGAGTTCCGATCTGGCTGGTCAGACTGGGCTGGATGTCAGGAGCGCATATGAAAACGGCCCAAATCAGAACTGAAAACGTCAGATTCAGCGTTTTTGCCGTTCGCACTGCCACACAGATCTGTGTCACATACGGCAAGAAAGAACAGATTTGGGCCACTTTCACATACTGACATTACACCTCAGGCTGTAAGCTTCCGTTACCTGTTAGCTACATTCAATAAAAAGACTAGTGCGTAACACTATAGAAGCAACTTCAGATGGCAAACACATCTACATCTGGTACAGGAGGATCTCCTTTTCTCTATTTATATCACACATAATGTGAATCTGGCAGTTGTTCATTGTATTTACATTGTGTCATACATAGACCAATAGAAATGCTCCAAAATGACAAAACGAGAACAATCTTTTTATATTGACCTTTTTCTATCCTCTTGTAAAGTTGCTGTTTTGGAGATCTTGGGAAGTTTTTTGCGATATATCGACAATATTTTCATAGAGCATTAATAGCATTGTCCACAAAAGATGACCAATGAAATATTATCAAAAGCGACAACATTTTTCGATACACTTGTTAGATAGTTTGGAGGGAAAGGTTGAGTAAATGAGATTTTTTAACCAACATTTTAATACAACAGCACATTGCAGTCTCTCAGTGTGTACATCCACAAACACATTCCAAAAAAGGGCATGCATAAGGCTGATAAACACTATCATCAACATTTTGTGGGTCATGAAGTCCTGAAGAGAACCTCACTGTCTTTGTTGCTTTCCTGAAGATTTTTTTTTGAACCAGTCTAAATAAATTGCTTTACATATGTTCCTAGGACGTCCACAGATCATCCATAGTGGTTGGATTTTTCTCTCTCTCCATTCTATCTTCCAAAGTAGTCCCACTGGATCTCAATGGAATTTAAATCAAGTCTCAATATCAGCTAAACAGACAATAAAATAAAAAATTATATAAAATATATACATACAACCTGAAATGGTGATTTATGAGAACTAAACCCATTGTTGTTGCTGATGATGATGATGTCATGAGAACCTACACATTTACATATTGTCACTGTTACACAAAAAAACATAACAATCTCCAAAATGGCAGCTTTACAGAAGGAGGAACACCCTTCTTACCTTTTAATGAAGGTCAATGTATAAATATTTTATTACTATAACTCATTATAGAAAATTCCTATCAGTCCATTCACCATGAAACTTTGACACAATGTAAAGAACAACTTCAGAATCAACTTTTGTTGAATCAAAATTCTGTCAAAAATAATGGATATGCAAGCATTTTGCAGGACAGCAACAATATACTCGCCTAGTCAACCTACAGCAGTTTAGCACCGGCCATTTTGACTGTATTTTCCCAACTTTAGGGAACCAATAATGAACTGTGTAGCAATTTACAGGACAAGCACATCAAAAACAATCGCAAACGTTAAGTGTATGACAGACACAGGCAATTTCCTCTGTCTGCACCTAATAGCTACAGTACTTTTTAGTTAATGGTATTGAATGGAGAGTCCTGTGGGCATTATTTACATGTTAGAAAAGCTAAAGATGCACAATTTGGACACCAAATATTTTATGACTCATCAACTGCATTTATGGTAAAGACAGAAATGTACACATTTATATACGTCTGGCCAAAGCGTTGACTTTACCCTTAGGGTCTTCTGCATGGTCTAATCACAGGGAAGTTCATAGCTGTAGCTTTGAAACTATGTAGGACTCAGACTGTGAGGAACCTAGGTGCTTGTTCTAGGAGCCTGTGTGCCAGGCCTGGCAGCGGTAAAGAAAAAGCTCTGACAAACTGCAGGCTGGAGCAGCCAAGCCCAGCAGACTTAGGAGATGACAGCTTAATCCCAGCGATCGTTACTTTGGAGTTCAGGAAGAGCTGCTGACTTACTCATGGGTGTTTTCAGTAGGCAGTGGATGTGAAGGCAGAGTGTGATAACAAAAACAAGAATGGATTAGATTTTAATGTGTGGGGGTTGAGTGTGTGTGTGTGTGTGTGGTCACTTCCCTCCTGGCCACTCTGCACCAGAGGTGCAGTTCATCTGGTTTGTTGTTAGTTTGTGCTCCACTGAACACAACACGCCTTCACACTCCTTCATCAACAAGGCCATCTGCGCTCTCACTCCCTCACCTTCTCTTTTCTTTTCATTTTCACGCAATCTAACATATCTGTTACACTTCCTGCCCTCGTTCCATGTCCTACTTTGAACCTTTTCAGCTAAGCTGCTTTTACTTCTGGGCTTTCTGGGCTGTCTGGGCTGTCGCGTCCCTTCCAACACTCTTCCATCCTCTTTGTTTGGACGAGTCTTCCTTGTGGTGACCCTGGAAGAGCCCTTACAATAACAGACCTTCAGACACATTACGCAGCGCAGCTGCCGTGAGCGCTCACAGCGAACATGCTGATCATCAGCTGTGGGTAGGGTGTTACTAAACAGGAAACCGAACACAGATAACACGCCACCCCACCTCAGTTGCTCCATCTCTCTGTCTTGTATCATCTTTGAATAAATCCTCCACGCCATTTGATGTTCAAGCTACGGGCGGCCAACAAGGCAAAAAAAATATGACACCCCTTCTAATCAATGCATTCTGCGACTTTAGGTTGCACCAATTGCTGTCACAGATGTGCAAGTGCACACATGCAGCTTGTCTAGTCCCTGTAGAGACGTATGGCCCACAGATCAGGACTCTGGAGACGTTAAACATGAACCTATTGGCATCATGTCTAATGCCAGGTGTGGGCTAGAGGGGTATAAAGCCCCCCCCAGCATTGAACTGTGAAGCAGTGGAACTGAGTTCCCTGGAATGTTGGATGGTTGAGGAGCTAACTAATGCTCTTGTCACTGAATGCAATCAGTGTGTTTGCTACATACACAACAGTACTGTATATCATCTATTCATTTCAGTAAACAGTATTAGTTAACAATGTGGATGGATATGAATTCAGCCAATTTGGCCACTTTTAATTAACTTTGATAATTGTATAAAATGAACAAAAAGACAATTAAGTCAATAATCACAATTATTTATAGAGCAATTATTGGGCAGCTAAAATTATACGATCAGGACAGGCGTAAGGGTCAAATCGGAACCATGGAGGATAAATAATGGGTACAATATTTGTTTTTTGTTGTATCTTTATACATTTAAGAACATTTAAGGCATCCAATTAGATTCAAGAGGTTACTACTGTATACAGTGGATGTAGTCATTTACAGATTCTCTGTTATTACTGTAAATCTAAGTCGTTTTAATGATGCATCAGTGTTCTAGACTGTAAACTGCAATATTGTAATATAAACAACGTAATGTTGGCTACTAAAGATTACCTCACATCTTCTAAGTGCTAGGATCAGTGAAACTGGTAGAAAGAGAGTGTTCAGTGTGAGGCTCAATCAACCCCTTACACATCATCTTTGTGCTATGATGCTTTCGGGAAACCCAGCCAAGCAAAGTATTTACGTTTTTTGAGTAAAATATCAGTTTGCTCACAAAAGGGTAAACTTGCATAAACCTAATAAAGTAAAGCATACTGCTGATAAAAAGGTAACGTATTTGTCACTGTACAGCGAAATGTGTCCTCCGCATTTAACCCATCTGGTAGTGAACACACACTCACACACACACATGTGTTAGGGGCAGTGAGTACACACACACACACCCAGAGCGGTGGGCAGCCAACTCCAGCGCCCGGGGAGCAGAGAGGGTAAAGGGCCTTGCTCAAGGGCCCAACAGTGGCAGCTTGCCGAGCCTGGGAATAGAACCCACAACCCTGTTATCGATATCCCGGAGCTCTAACCGCTGAGCCACCACTGCCCCTGATACTGATATATATGATATACCCAGAAAAAAACATATGGTTATGGAATTTAAAAGGCTAATGATAACTAGTTACTTTAGTGTACGCTCATATCAGTAGATCAATCGGGTACAAATCTCTCCAGCAGTTTGGTTAACTATAATGCTCAGGCCAGGCCATGAGCTCATTGGCCTGCTGGACCTGTGTGTGTTTGCGTGAGTGTGTGAAATTTGGTCTGGGCTCCGTTCCTCACAAAAGTTTCGGCACAAACAGTTCTACAGTTCAATGCAAAATTCTGATCCAGATTGCAAAAGGCATTGCAAAACATGGCAAAGGCAGAAAGAGAGAGAGAGTGAAAGCGAGCCAGAAAGAAAAATAGTAATGAGACTGCAGGAAACACGGCAAGCCTGAGCTGCAGGTCAAGACACAGCGAGAGGAGAAAAAAAAAATGATGGAAACGTCAGCATTTGCATCTACGGCTACAAGCCTGGTTCCACTTCCTCTTCATGAGCGCAGCTTCACGTTTCGGAACTGCCATCTGCTGCAGAGAGCTCAAAAGCGACGTCCCGTGCACATAATTCGCTCTTTCTCTCGGGCCCTCGTGCCGGTGCGATGGCCGGGGAGAGAGCACGGTGAGTCAGAGTGGGCCTGTGTGAGTAACCAAGGACATCACTCGGTACGCTGTGGCACCAGTAGCTGCGTGACACTAGAGGACAGAAGTGTTACTCTGCCCCCTGCCAACGTCCAGCCTGCAGCACACTGGCACGCACGCACACACACACACAAAAACCCACGATACAAAAGCTCCCGCAACTGCGAGGCCGCACAAACCGCCACAGCAGTTACATTGTCATTATTCTTGACCTGAAGCCAGTAGCACTTTGTAAACAGTCATTGTCCACAGCTGAGAACAGAGTGTGAAAAACAACGAGATAAAGCTGATGGAGGATAACACTTTTCACTTCTCTTTTTTTTTCAGAGCGACAAAGCAAATAAAGTTGGGGCATAACTCTTCCACTCATCCTTCACCTCATCATTTTAATAAGAAAAAAAAGTCACGTAGGGCAAGGGCCAAAAAAAAAAGACTCTGGGCCTGTTACATCAAATGTTTAGAAAACATGTTTCATCTCTTCTTGATAGAAATCAATGTTTGCTGTAATCCAGATCTCTTTGCCCTGATCTCTCTTCAATTTTGTTTTGACTAAAATTAGATTCACTGATTGATGTTTGTTCTTTTTCTAATACGAAACAACAGGAGGAAGAGAGAAACAGGCAGTTGTCTGTTTGTGTGTGTGTGTGTGTATGTGTGTGAGTGTGTGTGCCTGGAAGGGGAAATGTGTGTGTGTACTGAGAGAGATTTTAGAGAAAACAGACTGAGTAAAAGGTTAGAAAGAAACAAATGACCTTCAATTACAGTAAAGAGCTTAGCTACTATGTAAGGCAGACTACAGCGTTCACAAATAGCAAGAAATAGTTGAGGTGTCCCTCAGGGCTCCATTCTGAGCTCCCTTGCATTTGTTGTCAAACGTCAAAACGGTTCCTCCTGCAGGCTTTCTACAAATGTATGCTTGTGTATGTTTTGATTGATGTATGTGTCCTGCAACACATGTTGACCTAGCTGCTGGTAATGTTAGCCAAAGGTATCTTGTTAGCTAAGTAAGATCAACTTGTGATGTCAATATAATAACATTAGCCAAATTTATAAATAACAGAGTTTCTCGCCAATAACCAATCACCGTTATTCAGCTGGCCAACTAAATATGCATAGCTTATTTCACCATGCTAGGAAGCACAGAGTAAAAGATAAACATTTGATTGCACTGCATGTATATTAAGCGTGGTACTGCACATCCGCTTAAGTTTGGACAAACAGATTAAGACAGAAATATGATGAAATACTGCTTAAAACACAATGATCACACCTACAATATGTGGACAAAGGTAGTTTATCCTGCTTCTGTCTGGAGAGTGTGAATTGTTCTTTGCACGTTGATATTCTTTTTTGATTGGATCAGACTCATATACTCTTCTTCACGCCCGTTTTTAATCATATTTCAAAATGTGATCTAATTCTTGAGAAAAAAAAATCAGAACTCAAATATTTATATTATATTCCAATATTTATTAACTGTTAATTAATCTACCTTTTTGAGAGTAAGCAAAAATGACTGTGGTCCACATTTGGAAGATTAGCAAGCAGGTGATTTGGTGAAGCGGGTGCTGAAACAGTGGACAGTCTACTCTGGTGATATAAGGGGCCACAATGACACTTAAATCAAGGCACTAAAGCTAGGGCCACATTAGAGCTGAGAGCAGATATACGACGCTTTAATCCTGGTGACTTTGAGCCACCTTCGCCAAGGGCACAGGGAGCACAAATCAATCGGTTGTTATTATCCATTCGGTGCTCACAGCACATCTCTTGCTTTTCTAGGGCAACATTCAATTAAACCTTCGCGCAACTGTGACTCAGACTGAAGCCGGCCAGTCAAATTACCTTTCTCAAGGATACAAGGACAGTATATCCTGGTGGTCGCAGTAAAAACATGCGAGATGCGTAGTGTGTTCGCAGTCACGTGTTTCTAATGCATACGGTGAGCATGCTGGAGATTCAATCGGGCAACAGGTCCTGAAACAACACACTACGCCAAAGGGGCTCTGAGTCCCGCTCAGGCTTATGCCCATGCTCCCAGTTGCCTGGGGCAGCATCCCTAACGACTCTAAAACAATGCTGCCTCTGGATGCTGTCTGAGAAGGGCTGGGCTCTTTGGCTTTGGCTGGGCGTTACTCATACACTGGATCTAGAACAGGACGAACCCTTGGCCCAGGCTGGGAACAGTCACATGAACTGCGCCCTCCCTTCTCAGCTTCTCTGTGCCTGTCACTGACATCATCATCCTCTTTGCCATCTGTCAATTACCCAGTGCCGCTTCCTGCCTGCCCCTGGTCTCGGGCAGACCCTGTCAGCCGTGTGAAGACTTACTTTTTGACTGGTTGACAGAAAAGACAGGCTCATTTCCACTGAGCACTGGACACAAAGTATATAGTCATATAGGCGGGAGTGTGGGTGTAGCACAGGGGAGGTCCTTCTTACTTTCGTGATGGACACAGCAGCTTATGTCAGTATGTCAAGTGATTGGACATTTAAAAGGGCTCATATCCTGAAATCTTGAATTTTCATAGCTTTTTTTAAATACATAAGACAACAATTAAAGCCAATGCATTTACATGTGTCCACCTATTCAGTCCCCACATAATACAGCGCAGCCAATAAGAAGAGAGCTCCTGTGCAGATGTCAGTCTTAAAGGCATTGAAAGAAAAAGAGGCTGTTTAATTAAAGAATCAAGAGAGGATGAAAAATGATTATGTAACAAAATAGCTGTTTTTGTTACATAAAGCCAAAAAGATCATAAGTAGACTCCAGGGAAATAAATAAAATATAGGAAGAAATGTAGCATACTGGCCCTTTAATATATGAGTCATATGAGCCTTACACATTTATGAGTCAGTATCACCTGGACGTTATGCAAGGTGCATTCAAATAGTCAGAAATGTTTCAGAACGTTTGCAGATGCAGTGATACCTTTACAGCTGTCTGGAATAGTCTTTTTTTAGAGCATTTAATCAGTGCATTAAATATTACAATATTTAGCATTCACATACAGAGCAGCTGGCTTTATAAATATTTTTTAATCCACCTGAAAAATGTTTTATTATAATTGACTCTCACTCTTTATTGGAAAGAGTCAACCATAAATCACAACTTGCAAAAAAGGTGACTATAATATGTTGCTGTCAAATCACATGTGATAATGTACTGTTCCCAGTACAGATACTTAGGCATGCCTCTTTTACTGGAGCTGTGACAACATCTCTGGTTCAGGAGAGAAGTGTAGGAGTGTCTGGACTACTCTCCAATCAGTCAGACTTTTGTGAGCCTTCATGGCCATGTAACTTGATACAAGATAACTGAGAGGGGTCTTTTAGATTAATCAATGTGGCACCGCAGGGTGGTAATATCAAACTTTTCATCTCAAGTCGGAGTTTCAAATGCACTTTTTACCCCAATTTTAGTCTGTGCTGGTTGGCTCTAGTCTGCAGATTTTTTTTTATCAGTCAGAGAGTCAGAGAGAGAATTAAGTAGCGTTCGAGGGGTGAAGACGTAACAATGTGTTAGGTATGGAACAGCATGTTTGTTATGAAACACTGTTAGTTGTGGAACAGTGTGTTAGGTATGGGAAAAGCCCTTAGTTATGGAAGAGTGTGTTAGGTATAGAACAGTGTGTTAGGTATGGAACAGGGCTTTAGGTATGGAGCAGTGTGTTAGGTATGGAGCAGTGTGTTAGGTATGGAGGAATGTGTTACGTAATGAACAGTGGAACAGTGTCTTAGATATGGAACAGTGGAACAGTTTGTTAGATATGGGAAAATGTGTTTGTTATGGAACAGTGTATTAGGTATAGAACAGTGTGTTAGGTATAGAACAGTGTGGTAGGTATAGAACAGTGTGGTAGGTATAGAACTGTGTGCTAGGTATGGGGAAATGTGTTTGTTATAGAACAGTGTGTTAGGTATTGAATAGTGTGTTAGGTATAGAACGGTGTGCTAGGTATGGGGAAATGTGTTTGTTATAGAACAGTGTGTTAGGTATAGAATAGTGTGTTAGGTATAGAACGGTGTGCTAGGTATGGGGAAATGTGTTTGTTATGGAACAGTGTATTAGGTATAGAACAGTGTGTTAGGTATAGAACAGTGTGGTAGGTATAGAACAGTGTGGTAGGTATAGAACTGTGTGCTAGGTATGGGGAAATGTGTTTGTTATAGAACAGTGTGTTAGGTATTGAATAGTGTGTTAGGTATAGAACGGTGTGCTAGGTATGGGGAAATGTGTTTGTTATAGAACAGTGTGTTAGGTATAGAACTGTGTGCTAGGTATTAAACAATGTGTTAGGTATTAAACAGTGTGTTAGGTATGGGGAAATTTGTTTGCTATGTAACAGGGTGTTAGGTATAGAACAGCGTGTTAGGTATAGAACAGGGCTTTATTACATTACAGTGTGTTAGATATTGAGCAGTGTGTTAGGTATAGAACAGTGTGTTAGATATTGAACAGTGTGTTAGGTATAGAACAGTGTGTTAGGTATTGAACAGTGTGTTAGGTATTGAACAGTGTGTTAGGTATGGGGAAATTTGTTTGCTATGTAACAGGGTGTTAGGTATAGAACAGTGTGTTAGGTATAGAACAGGGCTTTATTACATTACAGTGTGTTAGATATTGAGCAGTGTGTTAGGTATAGAACAGTGTGTTAGATATTGAACAGTGTGTTAGGTATAGAACAGTGTGTTAGGTATTGAACAGTGTGTTAGGTATTGAACAGTGTGTTAGGTATGGGGAAATTTGTTTGCTATGTAACAGGGTGTTAGGTATAGAACAGCGTGTTAGGTATAGAACAGGGCTTTATTACATTACAGTGTGTTAGATATTGAGCAGTGTGTTAGATATTGAGCAGTGTGTTAGGTATAGAACAGTGTGTTAGATATTGAACAGTGTGTTAGATATTGAGCAGTGTGTTAGGTATAGAACAGTGTGTTAGATATTGAGCAGTGTGTTAGGTATAGAACAGTGTGTTAGATATTAAACAGTGTGTTAGGTATAGAACAGTGTGTTAGATATTAAACAGTGTGTTAGGTATAGAACAGTGTGTTAGGTATTGAACAGTGTGTTAGGTGTGAGACAATGTGTCAGACATTGAGCAGTGTGTTAGGTATGTAAGATTGCGCTAGGTGTGGGATATTGTGTAAGAGTGTGTGGGTATGGAAGATTGTTGTGTTGCGTATGTATAAGACTGTGACGGGTCTAGGTGTGTTAAGGTGGATTAGTGCACTAAGTGCATTAGGTCATATGGAGCAGTGAGTTATTGGTAATACAGTCAGCCTCCCACTTTCAGTTTGCTGTATTTCAGTCAGAAGAGTAAAGCTCTGCCTTACAGTCTGATGGCCAATAATACCAATTTCCTTTGGATGGGCGGATGGATGCTGTGGTTGGCTGAGAGTGAATGGACTCTCAACCAGATTGAGCATTAATATTTACTATCACTATTAATATTTACTTCTCCAGAGGCCTTTACTAATAATGCCCCACCCCCCCCCCCACCCCCCCAGCCTCTACCTTGATGATGCTGCTCCTCCTGGGCGCTGCCTTGGCTGCCTCCAGCAGCGCCGTGTCTGAGTCTCTCTCACCGTGGAGGATCACTCCGCTCCTCCGTCCTCCGCGGCTCATTCTGGGCGGCATCAGCTCCGGAGCTCCGTCCCCGCACACACCGTCCCCTACACACTCCCTGTCAGACATCACGGCCGGGCAGAGCTTTCACACTTCAGAGGAAAGCCAACTTTTTGTGCCTGTGTGTTTTGTGGTGAACTCGTAAGCTGGGTGTCGTTCAGGCCGGTGTCTTCCACGAACCCCGCACGGACTTATAAGGAAATGTGAAGCCCCGAAGCATCCCAAGATCTGGGGGAGACGATTACTTCAGTTTTGTGGACCGAGCTGAGAGATGGTCTCAGCGAGGACAGGCGGCGCTGCAGGAGCTCTCCTGCTGGAAGTCCCTCACACATCCTCCCTCGCGCATACTGTCGCAACTTTAACGCTCCAAACAATTAAGTTATATTAAATTAAGTTTAGTAACGAGTTAAAAAAAATATATATATATATATATTAAAAATATTAAAACGAGTCTTAAACCTTTAAAAAAAAAAAATCCAGTCGCGCAACAAGTCTCCTCTCAGGCAGCCAGACTGAGCGGACCGAGCAGCCTGTGAACCGCCAGCCACAGCAGCGAGCACACGCGCGTTAACGCCAGCTCCCCAACACGGGAGGCAAAGTTGAAGAAGACCGTTTCCGAGAGCCGGGCACTGCGAGACCAGACACTACAGTCAAAAAATAAACGGTCCCCAAACCGTTCTTCTCCCCTTGACTCCCGAGACCCGCTGGCCGAGTTGTGAAGTCCACCTCGCCGTGTGTGACCGCCGGTCAGCAGTGCCGAAAGTGGGTGAGTTTCTCAACACGCGCCAGAGCCGCCGAGGAACGACAAAACACAACACTGACAGTGGCCCCGCCTCCAACCACCGACACGCCCCGCCCTCCTCCACTTGATCGACACTTCAGCTGACCACTCGAATCCAGCGTTCCTGCCGCCGCACATGCAAATCTCAGGCCTGGCGTGGTGAGGGGCGGGGCTGAGACGCGTCCTCGAAAATGGAGCATAGCGCTGAGGGTTAGCAGCTGTGCGCTGCTGCTGCTGCTGCTGCTGCTGTATGTGTTTCAATAAAAACCGTACTGTAACTCAACTAATACATCATGTTTAGACCTGCAGAGCTCTAATAAGTCTTGTCGTTTCTACTTTACGCGCTAACATGTCTGTGCGGACGCTGAATATGAGCATCTTTGGGAACAGTGTTGGCTGTGGTAGAAACTAATGATGACAAATGACGGGTCGTTTGCCGTCCGCTTCACCACGTGTCCCAGTCTAGCATAGTTTTAGTCTTCTATGATTCAGACTGACCAGAATTTTTTTTTTTTAAACAATTTTTTTATCAATCTTGCTCAGATAGTTTACAAAGCCAGACGTTAAATCCCGAAAGTAATGTGAGGGGTGTCCGTGTTTTGTCAGTATCGCATGGAAACCCTATGGGAGTGCCAGCTACCAACTCTTTAGCCAGTCTATACCTGTAATATTGGCTTTTCCAAAAAATAAATCTATAATTATAAACTCAAATGTACTGTTTTATTACCCCCACATAAAAATCCCACATATAGATGGAACAATAATAGATAATAGACATATTAATTTCTTGATTTCCCATAGCGAACATTAGCTCAATTAGGATAGATAGGAAGAGAAGTTGCAGTTTTAAAAGGGGATGATTTTCAGGTTTTCATTTTTTATAAGGTTTAAGTCCTGTCTTTAGGAAACCTTATTTAATTTAGGTTTATTGTTGCATAAATGTAGATAGATTTATGTAGTCTACCTGCACTGCACACCTTCATGGCCCCCTTGCCCAAAATGAGACCTGCCATTACTTTACCATAAGGTCTGCATAGTAGTGCAGCTGGGCTCTCAGGACTGGAGCCTGGAAACACTGGATTAGACTGAAGTCTGGCTAATTAATAAGCTCCTCATCTGTTTGGTCAGGTGTGTTGGTGTAGTTAATGTGCTGAGCATAGGCTCCCCAGCAACCCTGTGTTTCCTCACATACACAGTTATTCCAGAGCGATCGTAGTGGAAGCCCAGTAGAAGAGGTGAGAGCAGGTGAAGGTTTTAGGCCGACTGTGGAATGTAGGCACAGCGCGAAGGTTATTAGCATAGTTCCCTCAACTCTCACACCTTTCTGTGGCTAGTCACTAGCATGTCAGTGCGACTGTTATACTGGGTGGCACTGTGTGTGGCATGCATGATTTGAATATATGAAATATACTTGGTCAGGCTCTCTGGTTTCCACCTAGCTTTATCAGAGCTAGAATGAGGCGATTTGGATCATGAACATCAGTCCACAAGGGTCACAGAGGTCGGGCTCGGCTTAGAAATATGCAAAAAGGCCTTGGACTAGGGCAGGAGGAGAAGGGAGGGTGTTAGAAGCAGAAAGCCTGCTTTCATCAGCATGCCCAAGCCAAAAGTAGTGGCCTGGTGTAAGGTGCACATGCATGTGTGTATAACTGCTTAGGGAGTTTTGAAAAACTGAATATCACACACCTGTCTACTTCAGGTTGCCCCCACACACGAATTCATGTACTCTTATGATCTTGTTGTTTGGCAAGCAACTTGAGTACATATACAAGGCCACATGCTGAAGTGCATGCACCTGCCTTTTGTGTGCTTCTGCCTGATTCATATTTATGGCCTCACATTCTTTGATTATTTCTATTATCTACGATCTTTCTTTGTCTACAAGTATGGCCAGTTTTGGCCTTCTGTCAGAACATCAGTGATCAGCTGTTCTGAATGAAATGGCCTTCTCTGTTTGTTCCCACCATTGTCAGCCTTTCAGAGAACTGGGCTTTAATCAATCTCTGTGCAGTAACTCCATTTTTACAGTGTAGGTGAGAGGTAACTAGATAGGATATGAAACATGTATCATATCATAGAGATCACATCTTATAGCTTACCTGTGATGAAGTATATTCATAAATGTGTCAGAGGGCTAAATATTTATTATCCTGGGACCGTACAGCACCTCTTTATGGTGAGAAATTGGAAACAGTGACCTCAGGTGGGGTGCAGAGATATTACAGAGATAATGGGAATTGTTTTTTTTTGTTTGTTTTTTTTTAAGCTTTCATGCTTTAATACTTTAAAAGTATGTCAGGCCTGTCCATCAAACATCTGGCCTTTCATACAAAATCTCTTGGGGAAAAAGATGGGACTATTTCTGCATTATTCTGCAAACATATGACTGGTAATTCTCAGATCCAGCTTACATAAACTCATATCCAGACCCATATTGTGTAGACTTTCAGCGCCGACCTTGGGCCTCTATCCAAAAGCCCTGACCCTACACACCTTACACGAAAAGCAAAAGCTGCTTCTTCTCTAGCACTTCCAAGAACTGAGAATATCTGGCATTTAGCGGTCGGGATTCAAAGAAAGGACAATGTGTGGGCCCATCAGGGCCCTGCTGTTTATTAACTGTAAATATTTGAACACTACACAACTTGAAAATATCCAACATTTGAAAGGAATTATGGGTCCAATATCTGAGTTGGAATGTTTTGTGTACGCTTCGTCGTGCCCCGCCAACGGCTGCTTCTCAAACCACAACAACAGAGGCGTGGATGGGAGAGGTGTCAGATATGTGTCAGGGCCGTGTTGTTTTTAATCCTTCCATCCTTCACTCCTCTGGTCCTCCTCCCTCACCCGCTGTTTTGGTGAAGAACGGAGACATGTGCAGGTGCAAGGCCCTCAAGCTCCTCATGCTTTTCTGTGTGGAACGTCTGAAAACAAACTCAAGTTCCTTAAACACTGAAGAGTTTTTAAAGGATCCCCATAGTGAAGGCGTTTTTGGGCTAGCTTACCCCAAACCTGATACTGACCAATTACATAAACACATACAGTAATGTTCCATTTACTGTCAATGATTCCAGATATATGTAATTATGCTATAGGATGAATACAGAGGAACTTGCATGGTGGAAGACCCAGCTCTTCCAAGAGTACTTGGGTGAAGTGTAGTGTGGAGTATTAGGGTCTCCATACTGGGCTTTTGTATTTAGTAGCATCCAAGCTTAGATGTATCTTTTGGATCCTAGTCTTTACAAACTAGCAAAGGGTATTTTCGGAGTAAACAGTAAAGCACTTTTGTAAATTGCCCTGGATAAGAGCATCTGCTAAATGCCTTCAATGTAAGTGTAATGTAAATAGGTAAATACCATATTGAGGACACACCAAAGCAAAGGTTTGGCCCAAACCCCTAATTTTTTGTGCAATATTTGGGCTTTTTACATAGACAGTGAGAGAATGTAATGCAGACAAGATCATAGATTCCAGGAAATGTGATGATCGCTGTGCTCTAACACTCAAACTAATCCTGGTTATTAACTAATGAGTTGAATCGGTTACATTAGAGGAGGCCGATCACAAAGCTGCACTGGGCCGAGGCCTACCAAAACTGCATTAGCAATACTATTTAAGATAATTTAACGAGTTAACCATTCATATTCCTCTTGTAAACATGCCTTCCCTTCCTAACATTCCTACCACAAATAGTTTCTTAAGAATGACTGGTTTAGGACTTCTGATGAAAGCCCTTACTGATGATGGGAGAGACTTTAGAAAAATAAGCAAGCTGGCTAACCTAGAAGGAAGGAAAGGCAGCTGAATATCACGTCTATATTCAAAGGAGCTGCGTTGCGGGCTGGGATAAGGATGATTCTAATGACCTGTGACTCACAGGGGGCCTAAAAATCCCACACACAATCGGCACAATCGTTTGTGAGAGTTGTGTAGTGTGCGTAATATGTTTTCATGGGGCCCAAAATCCCTGGCAGTGCACTGTCTATATTGGTTAGATACTCCACATCAATGGCTACTGTCTGGATTTTTTGATTGGCAGACGAGGATTTGCAGTGGTTGAATGGTTTTAGTGTAATGATGAGGCTGGAGGAAGCAATGCTGCGTAACTTGATTACTACCAATTTACCAGTTTTGGCTGAAATGTGCTAGCATAGCTAGCATCATGACCCCATCTCGAGACTAAAACAGCAAGCCTCCAATATAAAATATTTCTTGGCTGAGCTAATATCTTAAAAGAAATTCAGTAAATGTAAAAAAAACGTCCCAACCAGAACATTAATCATTGTATGGAAAGCAAACAGGCCCAGAGCCTGTTTGTTAGATCAGGCAAAGACAGGTTAAGACGTCTTAGTCGAGTGTAGATTTGTAAGCCGTGATGACCTTGACCCTGCAGCACTCCCATCAGCTGCCACGTCCATTATCACTCCACCACACTGCGCTATAAACATAACAGGGAGTGTTAACTACAACAGCATCCACTCGGCGGGAGTGTTTTGGTTGGAAATACCAGTGCCAGTGCGAGGCTGAGTGCTTAGAGGGGAAAGCTTATGCACATTGTCCAGCAGCTTACTGCTTTCATGCCCGTTGGAAATGAGCAGAAGCACAGACTGAACCCTCAGCAATGTGGTGAGATTTAGCACGCAGGTGTGAGTATCTCTGGGTCACAGTGGCCGCACAGAAAAATGGACTTCGAGCAGGTAGTAGAGAAAATAACAGCTGGGGTTTGTTGAGGGAGTGCAAGATTTTTCGAGGTGTTCAGTGGTGGACAGACAGAAAAGCTGCAACCCGTGTGGTCCAGTTGAGGACCATGCACAGTAGTTTTAACACATTTCTAGAATGGAACAGATTCGACAACAACGGGCAGTTGCTGTATTTGGTTTATGGTAAAGATGAACCCGGTGTCTAATTTGATCTATGTGCTGTAATTACATGCTCCTAGTATCAGTACAGATTTAAACAAATGCTTAACAGATAGAAATACCACAATTCTCACATTATTAGTAGATCGGATTGTAGTGTAAGCATCTGACCCTGCATGAATAAATGAGACAGTGTGTCCAGGTCACTGGGTTCACGCTTTACAATAAAACGTTGATCATTGAACTAAGTGAATGAAAAATTCCAGTATGTATTTTAGAATTCCCTGAAATCATCAGATCTCATATGTAGGCGTAGAAGGCTTTAAGGGGTTCCTCCATGGCTTTGCCTTTCTGGCCAGCATATGTGTAACATATCTTGGTCTTCCAAATCTGATGACTTCCGCAGTTCCTTCCAAATCAAATCAAATCAAATTTATTTGTATGGCGCTTTTTACAACTGGTGTTATCACAAAGCAGCTTTACACAATCAGTAGTTAGTTTATTAAAAAAGTTAATTAAAAAGACAAGAAATCAACAACATAAGAAGACAAGGTGATTGGTGTGGCGCACCAGAACACCACTACCTGCCTCTGAGATACCACACCAAGTGGGAGACTGGGGTTCAATTTTCAGTCTGGATGACTGTGCTGCGCTACCCCAATAAGAGTCCTTGGGCTAGACTCCTAACGCTACTTTGGCCCACCTCTGTAATACGAGTAACCTTGTAAGTCGCTCACAAGGGGGATCCATCCTCCTCTGGTCTGAACTATTTCTAAACCAAACCACCTAAAATGTTGTAACATATTCTTAATCATAATATAATAATCATGGTCTAATACACTTAATGTAGTTATGGCAGTGATGGTAAGAGTAATATTAATAGTATTAACCGCCATTTCTTTATATCTTGAGAAACTGTAACTGGACTTGCTTTGCCAGCTGTGTACAGTAGCCAATGGTTGGGGCACAAGGTTTGAGGGGTCTGAAAATGATCATTTCTGGGATTCGCTCAACTGTTACTGTTGTATTATGTTGCCATCTAAACCTGAACAATGGAATGAGACTTTTCTGAAGACCTAGAAGGCCTAAAAGTTCTCCTCTGCCATCCAGATTTCTGCAGTAGTCTATTTACGCAGACTGCAGGGGTGTCTAGCTCAGCTTATGGAGCTTTACCAGCTTGCAGTGTTTAGTTCCAGTCCTAATCTCACACACCTGACCCAGAAAACCAATGGCTCAAGGCAGCATCTGACTATTGGAGGCAGTTGTATCAGATTAGTGGTGAAGTGAAACTATGCAGTGTAGCTTATTTGCATGAGCAGGACTGGGAACCCCTGAGCTGAAGAGAATGTAGCCGTTACGAACCCTGTGGCATGTTCAATTACCTTTTTTTCATAGCAGTATGATACATTTTCATTCTGTCAGGTTGATAGTTGAAATTCCAGTCCAGCATGCTTTCACACTGTGCTGCATAATGCTGTATAGGGCTAGTGCTTTTGCCCCTCCAGTTGTTTTCTTCTCTACGAATAGATGGTTGCATTCTGCTCCTTCTGAATTTGAGCGTTGTGGCCTGCAGAAATGATGCCGAGCTGGGTTTTTGGTGCAGCATGTATCCATGAAGGTCAGGTTTTGTTCTCTCAGTTGCAGTTACTTTTACAGGTCAAAAACCATCTACTGTCTCATAATCATGATATTTTCATATATATTCTTTTAAGGTTTCAACTATAAAAAGGCCCATCTAATAGAAAACCAGCTGTTGTGTTTGATAATGTATGTAAACACTGTTGTAGTTTGAAAATGTTCACTTCATATAGGAATATTAACCTGCAAAACCATTGAACCATTGTTTTTATGCACCCCAGGCCGAAATATCTGTTACTGTAAATGGTTAAGTGTGTAAAGGATTCACTGATCTCCAAAAGCCATAAGGTTATGACAACATTAAAAAGTAAAAGCAGGAAGGCGCACCATGCAAATGTTTGGGCACCCCAAAAGATCTGATCTCTAGAGCTAACCATACTCTAGAGACTTCAAAAAGACTAAAGACAATGTATCATTACTTACAGATGATTTTGCAAAGTCTCTGAATCTCCCAAGGTCACTGTTTGCAAGACTACGACAAGAATCCCTTTGAGATGGTTTCCCATCATGCTCCTGGTGGAAATTCACAAGAGAAACTGTCGAACAATGGAGCAGAAATAGAAACAGTTATTGGCCACAGCTGCCCTTGGGTGTGCAGTAAGCAGTTTGTTTGGGGGAAAAGGCTTTCTCCTTGGTGCTGCAGAGAGCTCACTAATTGGCTATTCACTCTCCAGATTAACATGATTTTCTTCCAACACTGGAAATTTGTCTGTGACAGTGAAATTGTTCAGAAAGCCAGTTGGTGCAAGGCCGTCATAAGATAACTTTTGTAAAAGTTTTTTGTAAAAGCAGGAAGGCACTGTCTATGTTGCACCATGGTCCTGGAGGAACGTTGTTTCGTTTCACTGTGTACTCTGTATGTAGTTGAAATGACAATAAACCCACTTGACTTGACTTGACTTGACTTTTAGCACTGTCTCAGATCTTAATGATCAGGGTAATGATTATAAAAGATCAGGTGATGCGAATATATAAGATTTATTAATACGCCCCAACAGCAGCCATCAGCAGCCATGAGCTCCTCTGAAGCAGCTGTCTGGTACTTTGAACATTAAAACAACTGATGGTTAAAGCTTGGGAAGGCCATGAGAAGATAGCAAAGCGTTTTCAAGGTGGACATTTCTTTAGTGACACACTGACACATTTTCCAGATGATAATGTGACTGTTGTCCTAGGATGGCCACAAGATGGTGCTGCTTTGCCTGAGTTAGAAAAGCTTGTAGGCTTTGTGAGACTGTGAGTTCAAGTCTTAAAGAGATTACTGACTGTATTAGTCGAACAGCGTGACTCCAGAACAGCGAATCCTTCAGGTGGGAAATAGGTAGTTGTGATTAGTTTAACATCAGTGCTTCTCATTGAAGACTAGTGCCTCATATAGCACTCTAGATCTTCTCATAGCAGACTAGATCTTCTCATAGTAGACTAGTGCCTCGTATAGCAGACTAGATCTTCTCATAGCAGACTAGATCTTCTCATAGCAGACTAGTGCTTCTCATAGCAGACTAGATCTTCTTATAGCAGACTAGATCTTCTCATAACAGACTAGATCTTCTCATAGCAGACTAGATATTCTCATAGTAGTCTAGTGCTTCTCATAGCAGACTAGTGCTTCTCATAGCAGACTAGGTCTTCTTATAGCAGACTAGATCTTCTCATAACAGACTAGATCTTCTCATAGCAGACTAGATATTCTCATAGCAGTCTCGTGCTTCTCATAGCAGACTAGTGCTTCTCATTGCAGACTAGTGCTTCTCATAGCAGACTAGATCTTCTCATAACAGACTAGATCTTCTCATAGCAGACTAGATATTCTCATAGCAGACTAGTGCTTCTCATAGCAGACTAGTGCTTCTTATAGAAGACTAAATCTTCTCATAGCAGACTAGATCTTATTATAGCAGAGTAGTGCTTCTCATAGCAGACTAGATATTCTCATAGCAGTCTAGTGCTTCTCATAGCAGACTAGTGCTTCTCATAGCAGACTAGATCTTCTCATAACAGACTAGATCTTCTTGTAGCAGACTAGATATTCTCATAGCAGACTAGATATTCTCATAGTAGTCTAGTGCTTCTCATAGCAGACTAGTGCTTCTCATAGCAGACTAGATCTTCTTATAGCAGACTAGATCTTCTCGTAGCAGACTAGATATTCTCATAGCAGACTATAAATTCTCATAGCAGACTAGTGCTTCTCATAGCAGACTAGTGCTTCTTATAGCAGACTAGATCTTCTCATAGCAGACTAGTGCTTCTCATAGCAGACTAGTGTTTCTCATAGCAGACTAGATCTTCTCATAGTAGACTAGTGTTTCTCATAGCAGACTAGATCTTCTCATAGTAGACTAGTGTTTCTCATAGCAGACTACATCTTCTCATAGCAGACTAGATCTTCTCATAGGAGACTAGATCTTCTCATAGCAGACTAGATCTTCTTATAGCAGGCTAGATCTTCTTATAGGAGACTAGATCTTCTCATAGCAGACTAGATCTTCTTATAGCAGACTAGTGCTTCTTATAGCAGATTAATGCTTCTTATAGAAGGCTTTGATGTCCATCCAGTGAGATCTACCTACTGTATTTTTCCTGTTCAGACATTTTGCTGCAGAACGATTACTGTTCTGCTGAATTAAAGAGGGCATGGGTTTCCTTCCCGTTGTCCTCTGGGTGTGGCTCCAGAATGACAGTGGTTTCCTGCGGCGGCCCAGACCTGGTTTTTCGAAGCGGTTATTTTTGAGTACCAGTCTCATACAAACTGGCAGATGCACAACAAACATGGTTTAGTGGTCAAAACTGGAATGTTAAATCATAGCTATGGATGCATTAGAGCTCTAGTTTACTGTAGGACATAAGGATGGGGCCTTAATTGAGCTTCTAAAATAAAAGAATTTCACCCATTTCTTTGAAAGACTATCACAGGGCTCTTATCCATAACACTATCTTCAGATTTTCTTTTCTGCTGCAAGGCTACCAGTGCTACATAATGCAAAAAACAGCAACAGGAAATTTAGCACAAAGATGTTTTGGAAAGACGAATTTGGCCCATACTGGAAACAACATCCTTATCGGCTCTACTCCGTCTGAATCGTGTGCGGCAGGCTGCTGGCCCATAAAGCCATTGAAAACATGATCCATGAAGTCAAACACTTACAAGAGACATTTTGGACAGAACGTGACCTGGTAGAAGGTTATAGTTATTTGTTTCTTTTCCATACCATGCTGGACCCAGCAGGTGGGCATTGTTTGCAGCTGTCTGGTTGGCAGGTGGAACAGTAGCCAGTATTTCTTTCAGCTCTGTGTTTTCTTCCTTCTCTTTCCGCTTGGGCCTGCTGTGGGTCTGACTCACCAACCAAATGGTATTAATAGATCTACACTACACTCCTGTTAGAAGGGGACGGTAGTCTTTGTCTCTTAACTTTCCTCCTATTCCCGCCTTCCCTCCATACTGAGGCCTCTTTCCTTCCTTTCCTCCTGTGGGCTTTGTTTGTGTTAAATCCTCAGGCAGGCATGACTGCAGCGGGCAGCCCTAGTTTCAGGTCTGCAATAACACAGGCCTTCATTCTCAAAGATTTTTGTCAATAAGATGTGTCAGAGAAGTCTTTGAAAAAAAAGAAATTTCACCTTAATTGGGACCTTTTAAGTACTTATTAGGTGACTTCTAGGCACCTCGGGCAGGTATTATATCAAATGCTTAAGTAAGTAATTAAAGGAATGGCAAAATATATATTACACAAGTACGTATTACACACAGGCCTTGACTCGTGCTTCCTTGTAATGACTTTGCCTACACTCTTCATCATAAAAGACATTCCAGGAGTCTAAAGCTAGTTGTTTTAAAGAGGGCTGTAGAATGTTTTTTTTTCCTTGAGTTGAATTATGAGAGTTTGGTACATGGAAGTGAAATACAGTGATTCAACCCCCATTACAACTTTCAGCTCTTTGCAATAAACCATTGTAACAGTTTAAATAGCTCAACACAACTAACATGACAAATTCTTTCTCCAAATTCAACACCAAATGCCACAATTTGAATGATGTCACCACCAGTACATACTGGCTACACTACCTGGACATGGCAGAAAGAGGAAGCTATTACTGGATGCTAGCAAAATCCTGAGGAGGCAGGTGGTGAAAAACTTGAGTGACAGCAAAAGACCTGCAGTAAGATTTGGTGGCACGGAGGGTATAGTTTGCACATTAAGGGCATATAATGTACAGAATAATCAACAGAACAAATGAACAGAATGCCAGAACTAACCTAGCTAACTAGAACGCGTTAGTTAGTTATTAGTTACTGAATCATTTCCTAAAGTTTCGTAGTAACAAACCTACCTTCTCAATCTGTCCATTTTAGTGCTTTAGTCCTTGAGAAAACTGAGAAAACAAGATATCTTGTATCTTGTAACCATAACTTGCACAAATCCATTTGTGAAATGGGATATCTTACTGTCCCAAGTCCACGCTAGTTGAGTCATGTCTCTTTTGCCAAAAAGGTTCTTTATGGAACCAAAGGTTTTTTAGAGTGCAAGGGTGGAGCAAGAACACAACCCGACATTTGGACTGCACTGGCTACATGAGGACTTCTGAATGGAACAGTACTTGGGCTGCGGCGGATGGTGTTTGATGAAGTTCACAAGAACACAACAGACAACAGAACAGAAAGGAGTGCAGACTGAGAATCAGAGCCTGTCTATCAGATGAAAGAAGTGAAAGAAATAAGCTCTCAGTGTTCTCAGGCATTTCCACAGCCTGTAAACAATGCATTATATCTTGCTAACAAGCTAACCAGCTACTGCTGATGCAATTTGCTTTTTCTAAACAAATCATGAAACTGGAATGCGTTGTCCCGCCCCTGCACCGCAAACTACAAACCCTGAAATAAACCAAAGCAAGACGGGAACCCGTTGGCCTTTCAGACGAAAAGATGTCCCAAGATGTCTTGACAGGCTTAGACAAGATGTCTTGAATTAGTCATACCAAGACGTCTCAAGACACCTCAAGACTCACCAGTCTCTATCTTAAGAAATGAAAGTTAATATCTTAAGATAAAGACAAGGCATGACTTTACATTGTCTTAAGATATCGAGATTTAGACTTAAGACGGTTCAGATGAGACCACAGACTATTGTTTCTGACCATGTTCTCATGGTTGTTTCGTATCAATACCATTTCTTGTTAATTGTAATACACTTTTCAGATATTTCAGATATATTCACTATCAGTTCTAACAGGGTTAATTAAGTTTAAATCAGGAGAACAGAAAATAATTCGTATTTTGAGAAGCATTAATGGAATAAAATGAATTAAAATGAACGTGAATCTGATACTAATAAATTGCTGAGTGCATCATTGTCTCCCTTTAATGCTTCATTAAGTCTTATATTATTTTACATTTCTGAAACTTTAGGATATTTAGTATGCAGTTTGTATGTAGTCTTACACTGTTATATATCGACTGTACAGTATTCATGGTTGAAAATGGTTGAAAACTTGAAAAGTGCTATTTATTATTATTATTATTATTATTATTATTATTATTATTACAATCTGAATGCCTTAAAGACATGCCTTCATTTCTTAATGAAGACATGCCCTGAAGTCTTAATATGTGGTATATGAGGTATTTCAGGCTTGATTTGTGGCACAATTGGCTTAAATTCAGCCAATTTTCTTTCAATATCTGATCCTGTGTTTTCTTCTGATAATGACCCAATATGGAGATCCAGGATTGTATCAGCATGTGTGTTTGCCACATTTTTACGCATGGCACATTTGTCACACTTTTTTTCATATCTTTACAATCAGTATTGCAGATCCTTCTGAATAATGCAGACTAGAAAACCTTCACCTAGGCCTGCACCAACATCTAACTGACCTGACTTTTTTCTTATACCTGGTTTTATTAACATTCTTAGAAAAATATAACATCTTTTGGTGGCAAAATATCTGTGAGAAAGATTCTAAAATCAGTGAAACTGACTACAGAAAATCCAACAAGCCTGGATGAACATCAGTTTTGTAACCTCATACCTAGAAGACTTAATGCTGCCAAAAGATATGCTAATCTAAACAAGACACTAACACAAAGATGACATCACAGCAAGATCTTAACACTTGCTTTTGGAAAACTGGGCCCTGTTGTAACTGCTGCTGCTGCTTGGTATGACCTTTCTGATGGATGTGAATGACTAAAAGCCTTCTAGAATTAGCTGGGAAATAAAACATAGACAAGACCCAGATTATTCAGTATTCAGAGTGTGGCTAAGGCTACATTTGAGCTCTCTATGTGTGGCCATGGGTGTGCATGTGCTTGTTTGTGTATGTCTGTGTTCACTCCGGCCTATGACCTTTCTCATTTGTACCCATTCTACCCATTCATTCTTTCTGAGCCCAGTGTTAGAGGACATGCTGTGTGTGTATGTATGTGTGTGTGTGTGTGTGTGTAAGGGGGGTTGTTGGTGTCAGTGCTCATGTGCTGCTTATAAGTTACACAAACGAGACCCAGATGCTGTTTTAGCTATCAGCCTTGAAAAGGCCCCTCAGCCCAGCATTATACTCTTTACAGCCCAACAAACACCCAGCAAAACCACAGTCAACTCACACAAGACCCCAAACCCACCAGACTTGCTATCAAAAAAAGGGCTCATGCCTCACTGGCTCGTGAAGTTTCAGTGACATGACTAATTATTACTAATTCAACTACTGAAACTCCCTTGCCCCTCAGTAGCTGTTCGGCGGGAGTAACTTGGAACTTTAGATCATAACATATGAAGCAACTGTCACTCTTAACATGTTTATGCCATAAACTGGGAACACCCTTGTATAAATTCTCAGCTACACACAAATTTAGAAAACCACTCAAGCAGTCAGAGCAGATGTTTGTAGTGTTTCCATCTTCATGTTTCCATCATGTGGTTTGGAGTCATGAATACAGAACAGACTTTCCACTGTCAGTCTGTTCAGTCAGAATGGCAGAAATGCTGGAAAAAAGGCCTATATTTGTACCGTAGTCAGTTGTGCCCCAACAAGTCAAAGACGTGCGTGATAGTAGTGGAACTGTGCGTCAGCTGCTGTGTGTTTGAGACGAGATTAGTGTGAGCTGTTAGGGGAATCAGTGCATGCAGCTGGCTCTCAAAAACCCAGCAGGTCCTTACAGCTACTAAAACTTTTTAAAGTGTGTGTGTGGGGGGGGGGGGGGGGGGGTATTTGTATATTTACACACACACTAAAGTTTGGACAAATGACAAATGTGATGCTCAGTGAAGTTCATGTGACGCTCAGGTCAGAGCACTGTGAGTGCCTTTTTCCAAAAGCCCCAGCTCACATTTCTACAAGTAGTTCATGCAGGATTTCTGAAGTCCTGTTGAAGCCGGCCTCTTTTCACCTTCAAATTCTCGACTGGCTATATCGTCGTTGCTTCCAGAATTTCTAAAATATTGCTTGAAAGGTTGCCTGTGCCACTAGCGGCCACAGAACTCCAAAGCATAATGAGGTTTCTTAAATGTAGATCATGTTGGTGCAAGCAACACTGCACAGTAGAACTGTGCACCGACTGTATTTTTTTTTTATATATATTTTGTTTAAAGAGTGCCCTTAGTTGGAGAGCCAAGCAAGCCAGCTGTTGTTCTCCATCAGATTATTTGGGATTCCAGGGATAACTGCCACTAAGCAAAGAAAGAAAGAAAGGGCCATTTGGGAAAGTCTGCTGCCTCTGTTTAGTCTTGCAGTGTATTTGGGACATAATGGACAATGTCAACAGCACCGTGACCTGAGCAAGTGTCAGCAAGAGCAGAGCTCCATTCTGTGTCCCAATTCCCTGCATTATGGCCTGTGAGTAGACTATTCCCAGTAGACAGGATTAAAATATTTGCAGGCTGCGAGCTCATATATGGAGCATCACATAACACTCAACCCTGGTCCTCAAGGCCCACTGCCCCGCACATTGTAGTGCTTTCCCTGCTTTAACGCTTTCACTTTAACTCAATGAAGGTTTACTAATC
Organism: Salminus brasiliensis; assembly: GCF_030463535.1. Lineage (NCBI taxonomy): Eukaryota > Metazoa > Chordata > Actinopteri > Characiformes > Bryconidae > Salminus > Salminus brasiliensis. The sequence continues at coordinate 27,064,236 of NC_132885.1, read as the reverse complement.
AGCCAATTATTTGGATCGGGAGGATGGAAAACACAAGCTCAGGATGAACTCAATTCAATTCAATTCAAATGTATTTCTATAGCCCTTTTATAGCAGCTTTACAGAGATCCGGGTTCGAGCCTCTTTTAAACAAGCCAGTGGCAACAGTGAAAAGGAAAAATAATCCATCAGATAGAAAAGAAAAAACTTTGAGAGGAACCAGGACTCTCTTTGGTTCACACTGGATAATAATAATAAAAAGCAAAACTAAACTGAATGGAGAGAAAAATTATAAATGTGCCATAAAAGATGAAAACGTGAGTGAGATGATAAATTCCATGCAGATAAACAGCCAAAAGCTGGTGTGGACGTTTTCAGCGTTTTACTCGCAGGGTGGTGACCATATCACAGGCTCATAGGAGTGTTATTAGCCCTTGCTCTCAGCCCTCAGCTTACTTTAACTGGAAAAAAAAGACTTTATACACATACATACAAATCCACTTTAACAAGAGTAAACATATGTAAATAATAATTATAATAATAATAATAATAATAATAATAATAATAAAATCAACCTAAAATGATTCTGAAGATCATTCCATGTGAAAGGTGCACTACTGTATAACTGAAAGCTGTCTATTGAAACTATTGAGTATCCAGTTTTATACAGTTAGTGAAACATAACTCATACAAAGACCTGTTTGCTGATATGAATTCAGACAAATTTGAAAGAAGCTGACCAGTGATTGCAGTGATTGCTTTGCTGGTGATGGGGTATTAACTTTGTTAGCAGTGGTTAAAAAAATAATAATTAAGAGAGACAACAGAGGTTAGCGCAGCATGAAGCTCCAGAATTGTGCTTTTCATCAAAAGTGATTTCTACCTTTGAAAGCTTTTTATTTCTGTTCTTTTATTTCATGTTCCTCTGCAGTTTATGGTTCAAAACTTTTTCATGGACTTTCACTGGGAACAGGACAAGACTAAACAATTACTATGGGACACAGTGATAATGCAGAAACACACTTTGCTCTCACTCAGGCAGAGGAACACGGGTACCTGAAGCCCCTTTGACCATTCTTTTTTTTTTTTATGTAAAGTAAATGAGATTTAATGAGACATAACATATAACCTTCTATATCATGACAGATACCCAAGTTCAATTCAATTCAACCTTATTGTCATTATACTGTTACAGGCTTGTACAGCACAACCAAACACTGTTAGGCTAAGCCTGCGGTGCAGAAGAGGTAGGACAGGGGCAGGGTGCACAGACAATACGTACAAAGACAAAAATACAAAAATAGAAAAATACAAATATGTGCATGAATACACACACACACACACACACACACATATATATATATATAAACTTAATATATATATATATATATATTTTTGTAATGCAAACATGTTTGTCTATATTGTTCCTGTTTCTCTCTGTAGAACTTTTTCTTTTTAAACGTATAAGTACCATGAGTCTTCCTCGTCCCTGCTTCGCTATAAGCTTTAGTCACCACCTTTATATATATATATATATATATATATATATATATATATATATATATATACATATACATATATATGCAGTGGTGAGTTAAATAACTAGCACGTGTGATAAATCTCAATGCAGAATAATAAACAGAATCCAGTGGGTGTGAGTGCTATTTTCGGGGCATGGCTATATAAAATATCCCCATAATCTAACATCAGTACAAATGTAGCCTGTTGAGGCTAAAATAAAATCCCAGTTTTAACTTTAGCTTCTTAGTCATGTGTTCGACATACGATTTAAAAGAACGATTCTCATCTTACATAAAATATAGTTATATATATATATATATATATATATATATATATATATATATATATATATACAATGACCAGTGCTTTGAAAGGAAACAAAAACAGAAAAAAAAACCATTTATAATATTCACACAGCAGTGGCAAATAAAGAAAAGGAAGCAAATGTTTTTGGCACATTCATATTTAAGAAGTTATTCCGATTTAAGAGTAATAAAGTTTAAATTCAATCAAGAAATGATCAAAACACTGGATATGATATATATTCAGCAAGCAAGAAAACAATATTCACTACAGCAGGTGTTTAATGTCACGATCATGGATATAATACGTGTAAGACATGGTTAACATTAACATCAGGAACGTCAGCTAGCTGCTTTCAAAGACAGACAGTGATACAGAGGTTTCCTGAGGACTCTTCAGGACAATCCCAAAAAGCCCAACCTCCAGCTCCAGTCAGCTTCATGCAGGCCTGTGGGAAGAGCTCAGAACAGGCGGAGTCTGTGCTTTCCCTGCTTCGGCCCTTCCCACCCATTCATTTCTCCGCTCCTCCTCCTCCACCCTCAAGGTTAGCTCACTTTTCCTTTTCTCCTCCTTTTCAGGCTGCCGTTTTAACCTGGAGGCGTTTTACTCCAGCACACATTTTTAAAAGGGGCTCATATGAGCAGACTGCTGCTATTTACAATATAACAACTGTTGCCCAACGTCTGGCCAACTTTTGGGGTTTTTTTTACCCCCCCGATTGTGGGGGAAACACTAAGATCCTCGGCAGTTTGGCTTGGTAAGGTTTTTTCTCCTCTGTTTTTGTGATTGGAGTCTGTGAACTTCCCCCGGTGTCTCCGTCGCTACACTGTCGCGTTTCCTCGGATTAATGTACTGGAGGATGCAGCAGCAGCACCAGCAGCACCACCAGCAACAGCGGGCGCGTTAAGATCCTCCCGCCGGACCCCGAGCTCCTTCCCGCGGTTCCCTCCTCACCATGGGCTGCGGGTTGCGGAAACTGGAGGACCCTGAGGACAGCAGCCCGGGGAAGATCTACTCCACTCTGAGGAGACCACAGGTCGAAAGCAAGACAGACACCGTGTACGAGTACGTGCTGCTGGACTTCAGCTTAGAAGGTACTAACTTTCCCCCCTGCTTTGGTTGTGGCGCATTAAGGGTCCGGCTGGAGGGGTTTAACAGACACGGGCTGTTTTGGTTTGGGGGGGTTGGGGGCGCTCGGACCGCTGTAGTCTGGTTTTCACCATGTGCTGAATGTCCTCCCCTCTGAATGATTGCTGAAGGGATCATCAGCAGACTTATTTCTGAGGTTTTCTGAGGGACATGTCTGAGGGACCCCACGCTGCTCTGCCTCCAGCTTGAGTGATCTGATGGGGTCGCCATGTGTCTCCGCCCCGTCAAACACAGAAATAGGTCACGGGCGCTTTTCTGCTCGCGTGACATCGCGTGCCAGACCTGAACGTTTTTTTTTCGTGTTTAAACGTTTGAACGTTTAAAGTCAGAAACGTTAGATCAGTTTAAAAAGCAGCTGCAGGTCGCCAGACCTTTCTGTTGTGTTTGTAGAGCCCAGCCACGTGGTCACTCTTCTCCACAGTCAACATCAGGAGTGACCATGACCGAGAATACATCCACACGCGCACACATTTATTTTTTTTTATTTTTATACATATATATACACATTTATATATACAGTGGGGAGAACAAGTATTTGATACACTGCTGATTTTTCAGGTTTTCCCACTTGCAAAGCATGTAGAAGACTGTAATTTTTATCATAGGTACTCTTCAACTGTGAGTGATGGAATCTAAAACAAAAATCCAGAAAAATACATTGTATGATTTTTTAATAATTAATTTCCATTTTATTGTGGGAAATAAGTATTTGATACACCAGAAAAAGAAACTTAATATTTGGTACAGAAACCTTTGTTTGCAATTACAGAGATGAGACGTTTCCTGTAGTTCTTGACAAGGTTTGCACACACTGCAGCAGGGATTTTGGCCCACTCCTCCATACAGATCTCCTCCAGAGCCTTCAGGTTTCGTGGCTGTCGCTGGGCCACACGGACTTTAAGCTCCCTCCAAAGATTTTCTATTGGATTCAGGTCTGGAGACTGGCTAGGGCACTCCAGGACCTTAAGATGTTTCCTACGGAGCCACTCTTTAGTTGCCCTGGCTGTGTGTTTTGGGTCGTTATCATGCTGGAAGACCCAGCCACGACCCATCTTCAGTGCTCTTACTGAGGGAAGGAGGTTGTTGGCCAAAATCTCACGATACATGGCCCCATCCATCCTTCCCACAATACGGTGCAGTCGTCCTGTCCCCTTTGCAGAAAAGCATCCCCAAAGAATGATGTTTCCACCGCCATGCTTCACGGTTGGGATGGTGTTCTTGGGGTTGTACTCATCATTCTTCTTCCTCCAAACATGACGAGTGGAGTTTAAACCAAAAAGTTCTATTTTTGTCCCATCAGACCACATGACCTTCTCCCATTCCTCCTCTGGATCATTCAGATGGTCATTTGCAAACTTCAGACGGGCTTTGACATGCGTTGGCTTGAGGAAGGGCACCTTGCGTGCACTGCAGGATTTTAATCCTTGACGGCGTAGAGTGTTACTGATTGTTTTCTTTGAGACTGTGGTCCCAGCTCTATTCAGGTCATTGACCAGGTCCTGCCGTGTAATTCTGGGCTCATTCCTCACCTTCCTCAAGATCATTGATGCTCCACGAGGTGAGATCTTGCATGGCGCCCCAGACCGAGGGAGATTATCCGTTATTTTGCATTTCTTCCATTTTCTAATAATTGCACCAACAGTTGTTGCCTTCTCACCAAGCTGCTTGCCTATTGTCCTGTAGCCCATCCCAGCCTTGTGCAGGTCTACAATTTTATCCCTGATGTCCTTACAAAGCTCTCTGGTCTTGGGCATTGTGGAGATGCTGGAGTCTGACTGATTGAGTGTGTGGACAGGTGTCTTTTATACAGATAACGAGTTCAAACAGGTGCAGTTAATACAGGTAATGAGTGGAGAACAGGAGGGCTTCTTAAAGAAGAAGTAACATGTCTGTGAGAGCCAAAATTCTTACTGGTTGATAGATGATCAAATACTTATTTCCCACAATAAAATGGAAATTAATTATTTAAAAATCATACAATGTATTTTTCTGGATTTTTGTTTTAGATTCCATCACTCACAGTTGAAGAGTACCTATGATAAAAATTACAGTCTTCTACATGCTTTGCAAGTGGGAAAACCTGAAAAATCAGCAGTGTATCAAATACTTGTTCTCCCCACTGTATATATCTCCATACACATATAAAATCCAGTTTAATTACACAATATTTGTTTCTAATATTTGAGTGTGTGTGTGTGTGTGTGTGTGTGTGTGTGTATGTATATATATATATATATATATATATATATATATATATATATATATATATACACAAATATTAGAAACAAATATTGTGTAATTAAACTGGATTATATGTGTATAGAGATATATGTGTGTGTGTGTGTGTGTATATATATATATATATACACACAAATATTAGAAACCAATATTGTGTAATTAGACTGGTTTAATGAGATAAAGAGCAGCAGATGTTGAATAAAAAGATAGTATCTGACTAGTAGTTCATAGAAAATCTGTCGCTACTGATGTATTTAGTCTGTAATCACATGTATCGTGGTAAATATCGTGTATCGTGAAATAAGTCTTTAAATCACTTTTTTTTTTGACCATATCGTTGAGCCTTAGTTGGACACAGGTGGAATGTGGCCTCCGCTTTTAACCCATCCATGCAGTAAACACACACATACTAGTGATCAAACACACACATTGAAAGTGAGCACACATGTCTGGAGTGGTGGGCAGCCGTTGCTCAAGGCTGCTTGCCGAGCCCGGGTATCGAAACCCACAGCCCTACTAACCGCTGCACCACCGCTGCCCTCGACCTTTCCCGACATGTCTACAACACAGTTGTATTTACCATCCAAAAAGTTGGTAAAATAAGGTCAAAAAAAAAAAAAAACATATGCACCCTAAATGCACAGTACTGTGCCAAAGATACAGGCACCTGTGAAAATCTTGTAAAGAGTTTATATAGTCAAGTCAAGTCAGATTTATTTGTATAGCGCTTTTTACAACTGTTGTCATCACAAAGCAGCTTTACATCATCAGTAATTAGTACAAGACAGAGACAAAAGAAGAAATAACGTAAGACATGAAGCATCAAAGACCCCCAGTGAGCAGCCAACAGCAACAGTGGCAAGGAAAAACTCCCTCCGAGCTGGAGGAAGAAACCTTGGGAGGAACCAAGACTCACGAGGGGGACCCGACCCTTCCTCCTCTGGTCAGAACTATTTATAAATTATTGATAAAAATGACCAAACCAGATACAGCAGATAGTTAATAGCGGTGATATAAATAGTGTCTGATAGTTAAGAGTTTATTTAGGTTTTAACATGTTCATTAAACAGGTAGCAGTGGTAGGAGGGTGTGCCGCTGGTCTGGTATGGGTGGTGGGTGGGGGCCTGATGGTCGGACTGGTAGGGGCAGCTGCGCCTTATCTTTACATTAAGTGTTTATTATCCTGGTAAAACACTAATATTAGAATAATTACAAATAACATTCATACAAAAAGTCGTGGTTTTAACTCACCGTGTTCATTAAAACATCTCCAGAGATCTCCTGCTGTTATAGTGATCTTTTAACATCTGGTTAAGAATTCAGTGCTTGATGTTAAATCAGGTGAGCTGGTGATGGAATTGAGCAAATCCAGGACAAATCTACAACCAAGCTTTAACAGCTTTCTTCGAGATTCTGATTAGAAATTCTGATTTCTTTTTTTACTGAATTTGCTTACCCGAATCTGTTATTATGGGATATTGTATTTGTATAGGCATAAACACTCAAAAACAGTCGTCTCAGGAGTCGCTTCAGCCCAGACGTCCAGACAGTGACCACCACTGTGAACAATTCTGACACTCAATGTCCCTGAAATTCAGGATTTTTTTCTTTGGATGATTTCTTATGTACCCAAGTGATTTAAAAAGTAGAGTGGATTATGGACTGTCCGGTCACATTAGGCAGTCTCATTATGGTAATGTGTGATGCATGTTGAAGGCCCTGATTGATGGAGCACATTTATTTAGTCGACACATATTCAAGGCTGTCTATTCCTGCAGATGTATTAGAAGACCATTTAGAAGAAATACAGCACATTAGCATTAGCTGAAGTTGGAATGAACAGTGGGCTAATTAACGTGTTCCTATTACCGAAAGCTCCTGAATCCACTCCCTCTTAATTACAGATAAATATATAAACACAGTAAAAGTACTAAGAGTACAGCTGAAAGTCCAAATGTGTGGATTTCAACAGTCCTGGTAAGACAATCTAGAGTCCACATTCAGGTACAAATGTGTTGAAAATCGGAGCACATGGAGCGTTAATCAACCCCACACATCCAGGGCTCCTCATTCCTGAGCCACACCTGGAGTGCACATGCCTGAAGCTGTTGTATCCTGCATGCTTCACAGATTTGACAGGTGCATAACAGCCTTCCTTCGCCTGCAATTTTCGGAGAAATCAGTCTGATTTCTGAATCCTGGTCAAAGTTTCTCCTGAAAAAAATCTTGCATGCATTTTTAGATATGCACTGGTATAGGAATGTTGGACTGCTCCTAAAATATGACATTTGGAAAGTTGGGGAACCCTTTAGACTTTTCTATATTTCTGCATGAATTTGACCTAAAACCTCCATCAGATTTTTCCACAAGTCCTACAAGTAGATAAGGAGAACCAAATCATACAAATGACACAAAATCATTGAGGAAAATGATCCAATATTACATCAGTGATTAGTCAAGTGTTTTCAATCAATGAGATGACAAACTTTGTCAAAATGAAACATTTCTTGTAATAACACTGCAGTGAAATCACTTCTCGTGGGATTTGTGTGTATAGTGGTACTGATACCACTTGTTTTTGTTGACTACTGATTTGAAATGACTGTTTTATAGTGTGGTGAAGGCTATAAAACATGCAGACATTGGCCTCATCCATGCGGTTTCATGCTCATGCGGAATGAGCTGTTCAGTGCTGGGGTATATGGTACTTCACTGGTAAATACAAAGCATTTCCATACAAGTGTCATTTCTAAGCAGCCATACTTAAAGAGTCAAAGACGTCTCTGAAGGTTTAGGTAGACAATGTGGGCAAAAAAATAGACAAATGTCTGGAAGAGAAGAGGCTCAAACACAGTCGGAGCACTAGAACCCGATAGTTTTTATGATCGGGCATAAACTAGCTGATACCTGAGCCATTAAAATATGCCTGGGTCAGCCCCAATTCCGCAGCCCTTGTTCGGATCAAGAAAGTCCTAGTCAGTGTTAATACTGATGTATAAATATTTTGTTGCTGTCTTATTAAAACCATGCATCTCCATTTTTTTCCTTTCATTTCTCCAAGTTTTATTTTTCTACACCAGTATTGGGCAACTCTGGCCCTGGAGATGCAGATTCCTGCAGAGTTTTGTGCTTTTCCTGCTCAATTGCCAGGTTAGTAGGCCTGTTAGAGCAGGGAAATCAGCAAACTGTGCTGGACTCCGACCCTCAGTTGCCCACCTTTGATCTACGCTGTTTAAATACAGCATCATCCCATTTATGATGAATGAACCAATGTACAGAAATGGTCCAAATTGTTTGTAATAGTCATATGTTGGCCATACATCACAGAGAAATGTCAATGCCACTAATCAACAGATTTTCTGGCCTGTTGGGCCTAGTTATGTTTGATCACCAGATATTATCAAAGGCAAAGGCTATTGGGAGCCATCAAAGACCATTACAGGTTTAGATCAGTGTGTGACAGGATTAGGAATGGCCATTAAAATGCTGCTTGTGAATGTAAGAAGCGCCAGAGTCATTAGCCTGGTGTCAGCCTGTACCTACAGTATCTGATGCTGATAATAAAGGAGCTCTAATCCTGCTGCTGAGAAGTTCTGGATCTAAGACAGCTGATAAGCAGTTTAACCCCAAAATAAGATACATTATATACAGTATTGCCAGGTCTAAAACTGCTCGCTACGTAAGTACAGCCACAAATTAGATGTTGCCTCTAGAGGTATTCTTAGCCCACGGCTGTAAAACTGTAGAATGGTGCCCAAGCAAGTTGAAACCTGACCCCATGTTTCATTTAAAAACACTTTTCCAAACCTGAATTCATGCTGTAGGGCTTACCTTTGCACAGTAAGCTGTGCTTTTATCAGGGCCACCAGCCTGTGACCTTAATTCAGTATTAGTCCAAGGGACAAAAAAGGGACAAATACTAATCCATAATGTAATATGACTCAGGTATTAAATCTCAGAATATGGCATAGTGAGTTCAAGGCTCAGTAGTGCTTCATTCTGTGGAAAGCCAGATGTTGCTGTGTTGTAGAGCCAACAGGCAGATTAAACCCGATTGGCCTTAATCATCTACCTTGGATCTTGTTCTGCTGAACAGCTGCGAAAACGAGGATTAGGGCAGCCGATGAGTTGGCTGACTTTGGATCAGAAGTAAAGACACGGCTGGTGCTAGAACTGGAGACCAGCTAACTTTAAACACAGCCACATCAGGCCCATTGCTCAATTCCAACCTGAACCATGTGAAATGAACCATGTTGAATCCCAAAGGTGAATCCCAAATGGCTCCATACTCCCCTTAGTACGCTCTGTGGGTCATTAAACTATGGCCTCTGCACCCAAATAGTGCACTGGATGTTCAGCAGGAATTTGTGCACATGGCCTAAGTCCATAATGACCCTGTATTTGACATTAAGTGTACTGTTCGGTACAGAAGCCTCTATTTATATGGAGTCATTTGAGGTTCAGGCTGTAGAAGTGGCAGCAAAAGCTGGTGTTGCAAAGATAATTTGTACTAAACAGCTCTTAGTGCAAGGCTGTGGGGGAATAAGGTCAGGTGCATTAATGCTTTTGCAGCATTTATTATTCCAATCTGCTCTCATTAGGGTCACTTGCCTACTAACTGGATGTACACAATCTAACGCTTTAGCCTGGTAAGGAGATCAAACTCTTGCGTCTGGACGGCAGTAAAATAACGACAGGACCAGCGTTTATTTAGTACACGAACAGTCTGGACTCATTACACTGATGTCCCTAAAAGTTACATACACTCAGTTCACTAGCGAAAGCTTTGCTAGCCCTAGTCAGAGCTACGTCACAGTCAAACGCAACTGCTACTTTGGGGGCATGTGGTCTTTTTGATATTTGTGGTTCGTTCCCTGAGACAATCTTTGCCACGATCGTGCATGATTAACACTGGAGAGCATTCATATCAGTGCTAGGTACTGCTAGATATTGGACGAGGGTTGCTATCATAGAGAGCATCCTAAGCAGCTGCATCACTGCCTGGTTTGGGACCTGCACAGCCTCTGACCGCAAGTCCCTCCAACGCATTGTGAGGACAGCTGAGAAGATCATCGGAGTCTCTCTCCCCTCCGTCATGGACATTTACACCACCCGCCATCAGGAAGAAGGTACCGCAGCATCCGGTCCAACACGACCAGACTGTGCAATAGCTTCTTCCCCCAAGCCATCAGACTCCTCAACACAACTCAACTTCTGAACTGATATCTTTCTGGTACATGTACACTCTCCCTCTCTCTCTCTTTCCAACCATTTACCCCAGATAACATGGGAAGCATTTTTTGCACAAGCATTTGCACTAATAACTTTACTACCTCACTGGACTCTATTTATCGCACATTGCACAACTTGCACACTACAGTCATTATTTATTATCCTCTGTCTGTACTGTGTTGTCTGTCCGCACTTGTTTGTTTGTGTTGCACTTGTGTCTTGTATGCACTGTCTATGTTGCACCATGGTCCTGGAGGAACGTTGTTTCGTTTCACTGTGTACTCTGTATGTAGTTGAAATGACAATAAACCCACTTGACTTGACTTGACTTGACCTCTGTTTAGCAGAAGGCCTAGTCAAGGGTAGGGGGAAGTCAAAAGCACAGCGTGTGAGATACAAAACCTGGAGAAGTGACAGGGTATCCGTGTTGGGGTAAACACTGACCCTAGCCGACCGGCTTTACCAGCTCTATACCTGTGAAGGTCCCCAGACCAACAACCTGCTAAAACAGCCATACAAACATCAAATGAAGGCAGTGTGACCACAGTGTAACAGCATAGTGGGAACTTGGTGGGAAAATATCTAAAACTGATGAAACGACAGCTTGTCAGACTGAATTGCAGTGACCGTGTTTCAAAATGTCCACTAATAACAGTGCTGTATGTGTTGAATATTACAGTATAGTGGATGGCACAGCTCCAGAGGCCAAAGTCCAGTTCTTGCTACGGTCTATTCATTCTTCTCGGGTCCTTCGGTTTTCTCCCACATATTAAAAATACACAACTGAGCATGCTCAGTACCAGAGGATGGAACGATTGCACCAATGTCCAGGGGGGTATTCCTACCTTGCATCACCAACACTGTAGCAGTGACCGCAGTGTTATTTTCTCAATGGTATTTAGATTTCCTTCTTTGAAAAGTAAGCTGTTCAACTCCTCCTAATGTTTCACATAGTCTTCTAGACCCCGTTTACACCTGGTCACTTCTCGTGACTAGTACCTGGATTGTATCCTGGTAAGAGTTTAGCCATTTGCATTTATACCTGGTAGTCACATGCGTCTCTGGTTAGTCAGACTGAAATCTGACTGCTGTATGGATTGGAATATGCAAATTCGCTTGTTGAGCGGCAGTTATTACTGGTGTTTCAGTTGTGCTGGGAGGGGTTTTGATTGTGGAATGTGTCTTGGAGAGACGAGTGCATCTCAGCCCACCTCGTATCTGTTTTAAATGGGTCTTGGCTGTGTTTACACTTGCATGTTTAGGTGGCGTGGCCTTCCATCCAGATGTAACCCTGATACTCAAGATGCTTTAAGTGACCAGATATAAACAGGGTCATGGCAACATCTGCTAAAAGTGGATAAAATTAGTGACTATTAAAATGTCCAGGTCTTTCAACTAAGAAGTAGCAGCTAATAATGCTCAGTCTGACATTGAAGAACGGACCTTGGTGGAAGGTCACTTGTCCTACTTCTTTCTTTTTTTTATATGTCTTTCCTTGTGGCCCAGTTTAAAAGTGCTGCTTTATATTTCAGAAATAATTTATTTTTGATGCTGTGCCTTTAAGACAGCTATGTGAATGAGCTCTTTTCGGATTGGCTACTCTATGCTGTGGCTCATTCGAAAAGTTGAATAAAGTAATTTAAAAAAAGTAAAATAAATAAAATAAAATCACTAGGGCAGTGAAATTCAATAAAACCAAGGAGAATCAGTTTTCCATTATATGGGGCCTTTGTGGAGGGGGAAGATGGGCAAATGCATGATCTCTGATCCATCCCACAAGCATAATTCAAAGAATATGGGAGCAAATGGGAGCACGGTGTGTAGCTATGAACTTTCTGGAATATCAGTGATCTCAGAATGACGAGATTAAACGAAACCGTTTATAAATATATGAAAGGTTAAGAGTAGTTAAGCAGTTTAAGGAATGCACTGCATGACGTCTCTGTGCTTATCTTTCCCCTTGTGATTATTTCTTAGAAGTGCAGCATGCTGGGTCATTAATGGTGTTGTTCTGACCGTGCCCCACCTGGTTAGTCTGGCTAGAAATCCGCTCAGAGCACATGGTGGGGGCTGACAGTCCACAGTCTCTCAATCTGGTGTAATCTCTCGACTTGTTAATCTCAAATGCGGGAGCCAGTGGATTATTCGAGATTGCTGGTGCTGGTGTGTTTTTTCTGGTGTCAGTATTTGGAGAGAAATGGTGCTGGACTCAAAGCATCTCAAGTAGGGTAGAAGTGTTGTTTTTCTGACTGAAAATCATGATCATGCACATTGCCAACCAGCTAGGAGGATAAAGGCTAGCATGTCACACACAACACCGCCACATCTTTTCCAGCAACGCAATGCCATCGAACACTGGAACACGCTTGGAGGAGAGCACTAACTGCCTGATTCTGTCATCATCATCTAACGGTGATTAGGTAGTAGAGGGAGGGCCAAGCATCCCACCCACCCCCTCAAAGACCGAGAGGTCAGCTGTGCTTATTTGGACTCCTGGCAAAGATCTCCTGACAGTAGGACCAACCCTTAAGTCGCACTGCTTGGGAGGTCACTGATGTTTTTGTTGTGGGCTTAAAACACCTACCAGGCATGTGCTCCTAATCTTTTCCAGGATGCTGTTCCAGAGTTTAGAAGCAGCGTAAGAAAAGGGGTCTTCCATTAGCTGAGCTGTGAGGGATCCTAGTCATTGGCAGTAATCCTGTCTCAGCTGAGTGAAGTGGTCTGGATGGGCTGTGACACTTCGTCGTGTGACACTTTAGATATTAAATGTGTTAGATGATTGAAGAATAATCATGTTTATTTAGGATTCAAATATGAAAATTATGGTGATTCTTCATTTGAAAAGCCGGCGAGGCTTAATCTGTGAGTAGGATAGCCGGTCTTAAACCAGGTAATGTGTCAAAATCCAGCAAGGATTGATTCTGTACAGTCAGTTGCAGGTTTGTTAAGGCTTTGACTTTGACTGAGTGGAATTGCCGTGACTTTGAACTGATTATCGTTAGACTGCAGTGTAATCTAATGATCTGCTTACAGCTGGTCTCTTGTATTTAGTAGATTCTGTTAAAGCAGGTCATGTTTGAAGACCGATATCTTTCAGTACATCACTACTAGCTTCCTTCTTTAGGTTCCTTCAGGTTACTTTAGGTTCCTTCAGTGAACTAAGGCAGACTATGGCGCCGTCACAATGATTAGAGGATCGCTGGTTCGAATCCCGGTCATTCTGCTAGCCATCGGAGAGAGTACAGTTGGACTTGCTCTCTCCAGGGTGGGTAGATGGCGGTGTGTTGAAGCCGGGTAGCGGCGCTTCCCTCCATGTTGCCTTATTTTCTTTTGTTTTCCTGCTCCTGTCCTCTTCTTAGTTTAGTTTTGCTTCTTCACAATAACTTGAATGAGGTTTCTCTTTTTTCTCTCATTGACATGATTGTATTTAGTGCAGTATTGCCAACATCATTCAATAATTAGCAAATCAATGAGCAATCAACATCCTGGCACCTGCTTTTGGGAACACTGTCTTCGGTCACCCACCACAGCTGACCTGGCCGTCTTGGAGATGCTATGACCACGTTGTCTGGCCACAACAGTTTGGCTGCTACTAGAACATCTCCTCAAACCTTCACCTTTATTGTTATTACGAGTGCTGAGGAGCATAGTGCATAAAAGTCACAATCACTCTGCTGCCTCCGCTGGCATTAACATCAGCATAAAAACTGCACCGGGAACTTCATGGCATAGGTTTCTGTGGCCGAGCAGCTTCATGCAAGCCTTACTTTACCTAGCATTATGTCAAGTGATGGATGGATGGATGGAGTGCTGTAACGGACACCGCCACTTGAATCTAGAGCAGTGGAAATGTGTTCTGTGGAGTGACGAATCACGCTTCTCTATCTGGCAGTCTGACAGACCCGTCAGGGTTTGTCAAATGCTAGAAAAGCACTACCTGCCTGAATACATTGTGCCAACTGTGACGTTTGGTGGAGGAGGGATCATGCTACAGGGTTGTTGTTCAGGGGTTGGCCTAGGCCTCTTGGTTCCAGTGAAGGAAATGTTTAATGCTTCAGCATACCAAAATATTTTGGACAATGGCATGCTTCCAATTTCAAACAGTTTGGGGGAAGGTCCTTTTCTGTTCCAGCATTACTGTGCCCCAGTGCACAAACCAATGTTTGGGAAAGTTTTGTGTGGAAGAACGTGACTGCCCCGCACAGAGCCCTGACTTCTACCCCATCGAACAACTTTGGGATAGCCAGGCCCTCTCATCCAACGCCAGAGCCTGACCTCACCAAAGCTTATCTGGATGAATGGGCAAAACACCCTACAGAAACACTCTAGAATCTCATAGAAAGTCTTTCCAGAAGACTGGAAGCTGGAATAGCTGCAAAGGGGGGGTAGATATTTTTGCAATGGGATAAATAAGTTTATATACAGGAGCCATGTGGCCCTCTCTTAGCTCTCTCTTTTGCTCTCTCTCTGTCTCTCTGAGAACAGAGGGCTCAGTGTGTGTGCTGAGTGTGAGAGAGAGGGAGTATGTGTTTGGGGAATAAAGACGCTGGCCTCTCTGGGGTTGGTGTCCTGCTTTGTGGCTCAGTGAATGCCACCACTTTTCATTTCGCCCGGGGGGGCTTGAGGCTCTGTCTTTACTGCCTGGTGCTTGAGGTGTGCTGCCGCACACACGCAATGTCTGAGTGACATGCGATACACCCTGGGAAAAAAAAACATTGGCTGTCTGATCAATTTGGAAAAAGTCGCCTTGCCAAAACTGTGTTGTGTCCCACAGTTGGCAAGTGAGGCCTGTCTTCAGATGGAATCGCACAAAAAGGTCTTGCACCAAAGCTGTTTACCATTTAAGGGGTGTTCCAGAAGTGTGTGTTTTGGGGGTGGAGGAAAAATCTGAATGAGAGACTGTAAAGTTTGTGAAGTAAGAGTGCGTGTGTGTGTGTCTCCGTCACCGTGTGAAAAACAGAAAGGCTGAATGTGTGTGTGTTGTGGAATGTTCTCAGATTCGTGAGTGTGTGTGCGTGTTCCCCGTGAACAGCAGCTCTTTGTGGACACAGGAAGTGTGTTTGAGGGCAGTGTGTGTGCGGGGAGGGGGTCAGTGGGGATCCTCTGCCAGAAAGATGGAGGCAAGTCCAGAAAGACACCCATGAAAACAACACTGCAGCTACTTTAACACCACATGAGCACTACAGAGCCTTACCCTGTTGCTCACATTGTCCTTCTCTGTGATTTATGCTGACCAAACATAGCATCTAAAACTTCACAGCCACAGAAGCAAATACCATTTGTTATATATTAGATGGAGCACCATCATTCCCGAGAACACCGTTGCAACAAAGTTGCTGAATTCAGTACCATTCATTTGAAGGGGTGTCCACAAACATTTGGATATATACTTTGTTTAATGGTAGCCTAACAGTAGGTTCTCAAGGTTAATGTGTTGTTGGAAAGTGAGCATCTCCAAAACACCATGTGGGATGAGTACCTACCCACAGTGCTCCAAAGAGAGGCAGGGTGTTGGATGCCTAGGCCCCATCATTGCACAAGGGCGGCTAAGACTTTTCTGACCGGGGCTGCAGTGAAACATTGGGCTATGATTAATAGAGAAATGGGCCTCGACACACAATGCAGCGCCCCCTGCTGTATATGCGGCTGCATATATAGCTACAAACCAGTCAAAGTGCCCATGTTGGCCCCTGTCGCTTGTCAAAAGTGCTTATTACAGACATGCGAATGTTGGAACTAGGCTTTTTAGCAATGGAAGAAGGATGCCTGGTCTGATGAGTCCTGTTTTCTTTTACGTATTATGAAGGGCTGGGTAAGTGGGCTCTGTTTACATGTGAGATGCGCTCGAACAAGTAAGTCTGATCTGTTGTGGCTCCACCTCCCAACTGACAGCTGTTAATCTGTCGGATCTGCTGCCAATGTATTGCTGCCAGATACCACAAGGCACCTTCAGAGGTCTTGTAGAGTGTATATTGGCATTGGAATGAAGTAATTCTGTTGATTGACTGGGGTAGCTTCTACTGGGCAGTATCCACTTTATTCATACGGGGGTTAGTAGCACAAATGGTTCTACATTTACGTGGTTTCTGTACCATCTCAACCTATTTATCTATTTATTTTCACTTGGTCTTCATTTACAGTAGTTCAGTTTAAAAACTTTTGTTTAAGTGGTCTATCAAAGAGAACAGAAAAATAGCAGTTTGCATAATATCAGTTATCAGCCCAAGGCTATCTCACACCCTAACAAAACGCTAATTTGCAGTACTGCCTCAGGCAGCAGCTGCAAAACACAAATAACAGATACTTGTGCATAAATTGTACATACAACCTGGAGTGATTCCCTGCCCTAATATATCCGCTCCAACCAAACAAGCCCTTCCACAGTTGAAATGTGTGTGCTGGAGCAAGAGCACTGCAAAATACTCAGACATGCCAGATGTCTTCAGGAGACACATTTGTTGTGGCAGTGATGTTTGTTGTGTTGGAGCCCACCTGGACCTGTCAAGACATTGATTTGTCTTTTTATTTAGTTTCTTTTGTTTCAGTTTCTTTTGCAATCCTCTAATCCTTCAACTTCATCTCCTCTTCCCACAGGCAGTCGGCCCACCGTGCAGTACCTGTCCTCCCTATGTGAGCTGCCTCAGGCTCTGCAGCCCTACTACACCCAGGGTTATGTGCTGGCCGCTCTGCATCCCATCATCCTCTCCGTGGGCCGCACACGCTCGCTGGCCTGCAGCCTGCTCTATCGCGCCATCCTGACCAGGCCGCGCCCGAGGTAACACTTGTAGACCGTACATTCCCCTACTGTGTTTCATAGAAGCTTCCTCCACCATCGCTTAGCATTTCACCCCATTTCACTCTGTAATGTAGAGCAGTGCTGATACTAATATTAATCGATGAATTGTGTTTCACATCAATACTTACTAATGTAAATAGATTTGAACAAAAAGACATTTTGGATCATATGGCAAAAATATAATATATAATAATAATAATATAACATAAGTAATTATTTTCAATAATAATAACAGTATTTATCATGATAGCGATACAATACTGTCATCTTGTCCACCTCTAGGTCAGTGGTTCCCAACTCTGGTATTTGAGTTTATGCTGTTTCTAAACCAGTTAATCAGTTATTCATTTTCAAGACTGGCTTGAAGGTTGTGTGTTGGAGCAGGGAACTACTGAAATCTGCAGGACAAGGGGTCCTTCAGGACCAGGGTTGGGAACCACTGCTCTAGGTTACCATCTAATGCTGATTATGTGCACAATACTGTCATAAAAGTGTCCTGTAATTTCTTACTATGACCCTAACATAATATTGACCAGAGTAGTCAATAGTAGTGAATGAAGAGCATACTCAACACCAACAGATAAGGAGAAACGCAGAAGGCCAGTCAGTTTCATAAAGTTTCTTCTTTAAGTTGTTTTCCTGACTCACCATATGTGTCTAGTGATGCAGCATGATTTACCCCTTTACCCAATTTATTTTGTATATTTATTTAAAAAAAAAAAAAAAAGTAGGACACAGTAGAACAACAGTGACAGTTTTTACAAGTATTATTTCTAAAAGAATAACAGTATGTGCTTACAAAATCCAGCATAAGTGAATATCAAGGACAGTTGGTTATCCAAGGCTATTAAACATAGTTACACTTGCTGCATTGCGAATATATCTACTTCGATGGGCGTGGTGGTCTCGAAATCACAGGAGCTCCACTGACTGAAAACAATCTAGGCAGGCGTCAACAGTCAGACGTTCATTGCCATCTTGGCAGTGAATTGTCAACACAGGCGTGTGCCCAACGCCCACTGAAATAGCAATCCACCAAAGTCAGAGCGCACCTGGCTCTTAAAGGGAATGGCAAGTGACACGCTGATTGGTTTAGAGCACGTTACGCTCAAAACACACCCATGATTAATTAAGAGACGTAGTACATGACGTTTTTTGGGGGGTTCAATCCGCGCAAGGCGTACTTTTTCCGTCAATACCATAGCAAAGACACACTTTTACGCCCTAAATCAAGCTGCGTGGTTGACTGCTCGCCAAAACATCGCTAAAATAGGGCCATGTTCATGTAATATTTTTTGTGATTCTAATAATAATAATAATAATAATAATAATGTGTTATTTTGGCACCTTGCTGTAGGGCTATTTAAACCTTTCGTTATTTATTTATTTTTTTTGCCGAATTTGACAGGCCCATAATAATGCATCTGTTTTCGCTACACATTTGCTCAGCAGAGACACTACCGTGTTCACCACTGTGGTCCAGGTAAAATGTGTGTGTTTCTTACACTATTTGGCAATAAACAGTCCCTACCCCGATCCTGTATCCAGGGCAGAATAGACAGGGGGTCCCAGCCTGTCCACACCAAAGTAAATAATTCAATATTAATAAGACGCTTTGCATATTTAAACAGCCACTTACTACGAGGTCAGACAGATTTGGAGGAAGAGGAGGAGGCAGGGCTGGAGTAGCAGACTGTAGACTGTAGACCACACTGGAGGTGCAGACAGGAGTTGACCCTGACAACAAAGTAAAAGCTGGAGCCAATGAGATAAGGAGGAGCAGCTACCGATGGATGGGAATGGCTGCTGATGTGTGACGCAGGCGTAGTGGATAGTGTTGCATTTTTAAAAGAGAAATATGTGATGAGCCATAGACTTGAGAGTCTTGAGAGTTGATTTATTTACTTTTTTTAAATGTAGAAAACACTTAGTAGTGTCATGCAAGCCCATTGAGTATTGTATATGCTCAGCTGGGTCCTGTACTGCACTCAAGCTCGCTGAATTTACAGATGCTGGGAACTCAAGAGTGTGTCAAAGGAAAAGTTTCTACCTAGAAACATGGTTTCTTGCAGCCTTTTCTTTCTATAGATTCTTATAAAATCTGCTTTTTTACATTGACAAACCCCTAAATAGTCTTTGCCCTAGAGGGCGTTATTTCACAGCTAGTCTGTGCTAAATAAATGGAAACAGGTTGCTATGCAAACCGGGCCTTGTGACCACTGCTTTGTCTGAGGCCTGAACCGGTGGTAGAGGGTGATGCATGCAGAGTTTGAGGATATAAAAGGGGCTGGGGATCTGTGCTAGGCTAAAAGCGAACTGTACAGCCTGTGCTATGCAATGATGTGCTGTGATGCTTCTATGTGAGCTCGTTTGACGCCTCACTGTAAAACAGCCAATCAGAGCAGAGCTAATGAAGTTATTCACAAGCACTGTTACTTAACAATGTTACCTAATCCTTTTTTTGTGTGTGTCCGTGTGTGTTACAGTAAGCATGCCGTAGCCATGGTCCACAGCGTGCCAGTGCTGAGGGTAGAGGAGTGGCCGCTGCCTGGAGATTCCCTGACCAGTGACACTGTGAGAGTGCTCATCGACCGGGTTAGTGTCTACTTGCTGTATAGTGTGCTACATTTGCAATTTGGCTAGTTGAACTTTATTTACTGGGATGTAACGCTACACACAAGTCACGGTTTGATGAAATTTGGGTCCACATTACATTTGTTGATCTTTATCCACCTCATTAATGCCTCAGCTTACTGCATGTCATGTATTCTCTGAGTTAGTGGCGACATTCATGTCGTGATGGTCTTTCACAAATACACACACTTCTGCAGTCATGTAATTTACACCACCATACTGGATATTTAGAGGATATGCAATGCAGGGATGCAGAATTGTGCTGGAATTGTAACGGTTGATAGTTGCTAAAATATTGAACGCGAGTTTTGAAATTTGACCATTATTTCAAGCCCGTGTTCGATGATTTGTATTTATTAAACTTCAGAAGAACAGAATGTTTAGGTGACACTGGACTAGTGCACTGAAATATCTACTCTGCTTTGTAACGCTGATCCATTTGAACACATTTTTTTAAATAAGTGTATTGGCATTAGTATCAGTAACAGAGATGTACATGATAATGTCAGAAATGGACATTGGCTCTGTTTTCTCATATTGGTGCATCCCTGATGAGCTCCATGGACAAAAACATCAGTCACCTTACGTGTTTAAGGTGATAGTAACTTTAGTGTGATGGGATTCATAGATTAGGAGGTACAGTGTAGTGAATGTGCAGCGGAGAATAGGTCGCAAAGCAAATGATAATGATTGGTAAAAAGGAGTGATTGCATTTGGGTATATCAAAGGCCATAGTGTGAAGGAAGTAGCTGAATAGAAGCGGTGCAGGTGTATGGAAGCGTACAGTCATATGGGTCTACTAGCACTGGAAAAATCCCAGTCTACAGACAGCTGTCCCAGAATTGAGCCTCATTCTCTTGCGTGCCACTCTGCTGTGTATATGGTGAGTTTTCTTTCAGAAATTGGTTGTGAAGAACCTGCGTTGACTTCTAGAAGTCATTCTTTCCTTTCACTCACAAACCATGAACCACACCGACGGGCCCTGTCCGTCAGTTTCGTCTTTCGGTCACAATTCTGACAAGAATTTCTTGAATCTATTTTGCAAACCATTTTCCACACGTCCTACGAGACATTCACTGCACCGTACCACCTCTTCTCAGTCTACGAGTCCCATCGCACACCCTGCAGGTATTCACAGCCTTGTGCAGCACCATCTGCAGGAGCCTAAAGTTACTACCACCTTAAACACTCAAGATGACGAATGTTTTTGTCGGGGAGTTCATCACGTCTGCTTCTGTGCATATGCAAGATGTCCTGTATAAATACAAAAGGAAGTGCCACATTACTGATTGTGTTGAATAGAATTATTTAACTGAAGTAGAAATTGAAATGCCTCATTTTACCTTTAGCTATTTTAATGCTTAAAGCAGCATTATGCGAAAAAAAATGCGCTCCCCCTGCAGGTGAGGAGCATCAATTACACATGCATTTATTTTTTGACAAGTGCAGTAAACGAACCATGTCAGCTGAAGTGGTAGAGTAATATTACAGGACTTAACACAAATATGACTTGGGCGTAGTGCAGTTAGGAGCACCATTCTCCCTATTTCAAGTCAGTGGAGCACCGAAATAATGTTGCAGCTGTTATTTTGAAGTGAAATGGCTGCGTAATGTTGCTTTAAAGACTTTTTATACATTTGTATTGGCTCCTGGGACCTTAAAGCGTTGACCGGAAAGGAAGAGCTGCTGAAAACCAAGTGAAAAGGCTGAAAGGGAACCCTTATGTTTAATGCCTTCCTGAGCACATTGCTGCGGAAATTCCCACTGTTTGCTGAGCTGGTTTTGTGACCTTCCAAACTAAGCTATTTTAGAAACATATTATAAGATAAAACTCATCCTGCCACTAGTATAGCACCTATTTTTGGCTGTTCTGATTGAGAACAGTTTGGATAGTACATATTACTATTTGTCAGCTGTTTACAGATGAATGCAAAAGGTTTGGCACTCATGGTAAAATTCTATATTAACATACTTTAACGTACAAACTTTTGCATGTAAAAAGGTAATGACGCCATGGCCGATAAAAAAAAAACATGTTTTTTTTATCGAATGTGCTCAGTAAACTTACTTTCACTTAGAAAATGAAGGAAATGTGCACAAGCATTTACACACCCCTGTGTCACTCGCATCTCTTTGAACGTGTGTTGGCTACAAAAAAACGTCCCTGCACTGATTATATTGTTGCTGTCTGACCAGACTGCCTTAAACACACCACTTAGGTTGGCAGGTGGTTCTCTGCTGTTATCTGCTTAAGCTGAAACGTGTGTGTGTGTGTGTGTGTGTGTGTGTGTGTGTGTGTGTGTGTGTGTGTGTGTGTGTAGGTGAACAGCAATGCTCGGGGAGGTGTTCGGTTTGTGGGTTCTGTCCTCCAGCAGGCTGGAGGAGGAGGAGTTATATGTAACGGCAGAATGGCAAGTCCCAGACGAGGCTACCGCTCCCCACCACGCACCCCACCAGGAGACCGAGAGGTGGAGGACGGAGGATACAGCCCAGGTCACCTTCTACTCACAGCTCCATAGTGTCAATAACTCCTCTTTAAAACCTCTCCATGATGCTAGATGTGAGAATGAGCGTTTCGCTCAGCAGTGAGTCTGTGCTAATGAGCATTTTTGACATTTTATGCTTTACCTGATTAAAAGGATCTTCAGGGGAGACCCTTAAGATGATTTTAGTATGTGGACCAAGGTATTAGGACATCTGCTCATTTGTTGTTTCTTCTGAAGTCAAGGGTATTAAACGAAATGAAATTGCTGTGAAGATTTGAATGCATTGTGCGACAAGAGGGGTAGAGCGGCCAGGTCATCCCCAACTCACCAATTCATCCCTGAAGTATCGGATGGACCATTGTCCAGAGAACGCAGTTCCACAGCTCAATGCCGGGGGGCTTTATACTCATCAGGCTCAAACCTGCCATTAGGCATGGAGTCCTATTTTATGGGCTAGAGGAGCTGTGTGTGTGTGTGTGTGTGCGTGCGCGCGTTTGCACATCTGTATAATGAGTGGGTGCAACTTAAAGTAGATAAATGCATTCATTGAATGAGGTGTCCACAAATATTTGGACATATAGTGTGTATATAGCACCAAAAAGGGCTCCACTATGGAGACGAGGCCAAGAACCTCTTTTTTTCAGTACATTTCATATAGAATGCATTTTGCTCAGACTATAATCATGCACAGGGACCATCGTAGTATCGGTCACCTGCTGATGTTGCAGGAAAAACCTTTCCACGTTAAACTTTTTATCTAAAAATCTGATTCTAGATCAGTTTTGGAAAGGAAAACCATTACATGAGATTTATTATAGCATTTCTGACTCAAATCTATGATGTTTTTATGGAAGGAACCTGTTCACATGTGTGTACCACTGACTAGCCTTTGTATCCTCGCCACGAATCAGTGGCAGGCAAAGCTAATCTAGATATCCTGCATTTTAATCTTTAGTCCCACTGTTTTATCCCCTCACCCTATGTGAACTCATTCTGTCCGGCCCCTCCCTGGCGTGTCACTTCAGTTCACTGTAACCCTCTCGTTTCTACACCCTGCACCCTTTGCGTGGCAGGAGAGCCAGCTCAGCTTTAGGGCTCCTTTTTGCACGCCATTCTCTGCTGGACAACACAGACAGCTAATTTCAGTAAGAGGCTGTTGGAGTGCTGCCCTGTTAGTGATGAGGAGCCTCCTAGCAATGGCTTTTAACCAGACTTGGTTTTACTTGTAATCTTTTGGACATAAGTCTTAATTACCGATTATTATTATTATGAGTCTGTCCCAATTTAGACCCAGTTTACACTTGGTCACTTCTTGCATCTTGAGTATCAGGATTAGATCTGGATAGAAGGCCAAGCCTCATTACCAGAGCAAGTATAAACACACCCAAGACGCATTTAAAACATACAAATCCGATCACTCAAACCACTTCAGGAGGTGGTCCGAGACACATTTGAGCCTGTGACGCATGTTGGAGCGGTGTAAATGCATCCATCTCTCCAAACACATTTCACAACCAAAGCTCCCCCCACTACACCCAAAAACAGCTGTAATAATTGACACAATTGACCTATATCCTTATCAGGGTACAGTCCAGATACTAGTCACAAGAAGTGACCAGGTGTAACCAGGGGCTTACATGAACATCTGACTGCCATTAAACTACCATTGAAAAAAACTGCAAGAATTTAGTACACAGGTATTTGGGGAGGGGGGGGGGTCAGCATGGGGTCAGCATGGGGTCACAATTATACATACAGTTCCACTGGCAGCAAAACAGCCTCAGAACATGATGCAACCACCACCATGCTGAACAGTCGGTACTGTGTTCTTCACTGTTACTTCCTCAATGTTACCAATGTTGCCAAACTTAATTGTTGTCTCAATGTCTGACCATGTGGCTCAGATAAATAATTCAAGTTCTTTACGTCCCTGTAGTAATAAAAAAGCACTGAACTTGATTAGTTTAACACAGGGTTTAACCCTACTGTGCATTCATACTTAAGAATTCTGGATATTATTTTAATAATAATTAAAGGAAAGCGCCACTGCTGTGACGAGTGGTTCAGTGATTCCAGATGTATTTGCTTTCTCGTCTTCAGATCTGAGGCTGCTGGTGCTTTTTCATTCCTGGGCTCCAGGCTGCGCTCCGCTGGAAACGCTGGCCTGCTGCTACCACCAGGGGGCGCTGTCCATGCGCGTGTCCCGGAAGGGCCAAGTTGTTAGCGGCCTTGAGGCGGACTGGCTGGAGCTGACCGCAGCTTACTATCGCAAGGGCTGGTCGTTGGTGGACTCGTTTGTGTACTGGGACACACCTAAAGGTAGGCGTAACTGAGCGTGTGTAATCCAGACTCAGCACTTTAATGAGAGAGGACTTCCACACTACAAACACAGAGCTGCTTCTGTCTGTTTGACCCTCAAAAAGGGGTTAAGTGAGAATGAAGTGGGAGAGGAAGAGCACAGCATCCTCCCAGCTTTCTTCCTAAAGGAAAAGGAAGAGACTAAAGACGGTTTCACTAATGTTCACCCACTCTGTTCAGGAGCACCTCTCTGTTCTGTGAGCTTTTAATTGTTTCTATTTAAGTTTTTTTTGTTGTTGTTGTTGTTGTTGTTTTTATTTGGTCGCCCTGCTTCTGGTTTATTTCTGCTCTTTCTCAGTCTCATCTGTCTTCTCCCACCAGAGCTATATTTAGAACTTACATCCCAACCTCACGACCTCACTTCCTCTTTCACACCAGACTAATAACAGCTAAGAGTGTGTGTGTGTGTGTGTGTGTGCAGACATCTGGGGCCTGAGAATGTAGAACATGAAGGAGAAAAAACGCACAGATCTCTCTCTCTCTCTCTCTTTCTCCTCTTTTTTCTCTGCTTCTCAGCTCTACTGTCTCTCACCTCTCCGCTCCTTTTTTTTTCTCTGCGACTTTCTCTTTCTGCTCCTCTTTCTCATCTCTCTTCTCCTCTTTTCTCTTCTCCTTTCTCTCTCTTCTTTCTCTCACTCCTTTCTCTTTTCTCCACTTTGTCTCTGCTCCTCTCTCCTCTCTCTCTTCTCATTTCTCTCTTCTCCTTTCTCTCTCTCCTTTTTCTCTGCTCCTCTCTCTTCTCCTCTTTTTCTCTGCTCCTCTCTCTCTTTTCTCCTTTCTTTCTCTCCTTTTTCTCTGCTCCTCTCTCTTCTCCTCTTTTTCTCTGCTCCTCTCTCTCTTTTCTCCTTTCTTTCTCTCCTTTTTATCTACTCCTCTCTGTTCTCCTCTTTCTCTGCTCCTCTCTCATCTCTCTTTTCCCCTTTCTCTCTGCTCCTCTCTCTCTTTTCGCTGCTCTTCTCCATCTTCTCCTCTTCTCCTGTTTTTCGCTGCTCCTTTCTCTCTTCTCTGCTCCTTTCTCTATTCTTCTTTCTCTCTTCTCCTCTCTCTTTTCTCCTCTTTTTCTCTGCTCCTCTCTCTCTTCTCTTCTCCTCATTTTCTCTGCTCCTCTCTCATCTCTCTTCTCCTCTTTTTCTCTGCTCTTATCTCTGCTCATCTTTCCTTCACTCTCCTCTTTTTTTTGCTCCTCTCCCTCATCTCGCGTCTCCCCTTTTCTCTGCTCCTCTCTCCCTCCCTCCCTCCCTCCCTCCCTCTGAGGGCAAATCTCTGCACACTGATTTGTCTTCTAAGTAGTTCAGTGTCGTCTTTAGTAGGTCACTGACACATTTTCAGCCCTGACGAAATGAGACCCAGTGAAGGCAGACAAATCACAGTTCACACGCTGGTTGTGAAGCGGTTTGTAATTCCGCTGTCAGTAGATGTATTTTGTGAGTATGTGAGCAATATAAATGTTTAGAAATTGTCACAATAATTAACATTTTAATAAAATCATCACACAACTGGCTGTGGCCCACCGGTTGTAAACCACTGCCCTAGACAGCACATTGAGTATGAAGAGAGAACCCTGCGTTCTTTACCGTGAGCTGTGAAGATGTTCTATAGCACGCTACAACAGCTGTACAACCAGCATGGGATCACAGTGTTGACAGCGCAGTGGGAGTATGTGAAAGCAGATCATCTCTGGTGAAGCTTCAACCCCTTTTACTGAAATCAAACGGTTCATATGAACAGTACTGCGCCTGGTGGTCTGATCAGCAGCCCAGTGTGTCATTAATAATGATGTGATTTGCTCTGTGTTCTTCTCAGGCGAGCCAGTACCCAGGTCTTTAGAGGGTCTGTTTGTGTATGAGGAGAGGAGCACTGCACCACCAGCCAATGACACCATCGTAGTGGAGCAGTGGACAGTGATTGAGGTCAGCAAAAAAACACACACACAAGCTATTAGAAGGGATGTGCTTGTGCATTAGGCCTTAGCACAGACTACAGGTACCAGTGGTGTTTTCTCTGTTCTAACACACCTCCAGCTCATCAGCTAATTTCCAAGCCCCTCATAAGTTAAAGTCAGTGTGTTGCTCAGTACTAAAATCTACAGGGACCACCCAATAATAGCACCCAACACTCTCCCAGTTCCAGAGTAGGGCTGTAGTATCCAGCTCTGATCTCATCAGTGTGTGCCATGTATACAGCCATACTGAGAGTATACTATATGCCTGTGTGTGTGTTTGTGTGTGTGTGTGTGTGTGTGTGTGCGCGCTTGTGTTTCAGGGATCTGATGTAAAGACTGATTACGGACCACTCCTTCACACTCTGGCTGAATTTGGCTGGTTACTGACCTGTGTACTCCCCACACCCATCATTCGTCATGACAGGTGAAATACACACACAGCCGCACACACCTCACCTCTCACCTGTTTACCCTCTTGCTTTTTTCTGTGCCTGACTTCAGTTTCTTTGCAGTGAGGGCAATCTTGCCACCAAACAAGTGGTGTTCCTGCAGAGGCCTGTTAAATCCCAGTCACTGCGGCAGCAAAGTGAGGTAGAGTAAAGCTTTTTCCTAAAATGGGACAAATTATGGTGTATATTAACATAATTAAGTAAATAAATAAATTGATGAACAACTGTGTGTAAGTCAAACATTAAAAATGAACAGAACGTAAGCCAGATTGTGAAGATTGCACATTTAGAAGCATCCTTGACTGAGTTCTGTACACATGTATCTGGATATTTCTGAAAAAACATAGGGTTTTTCTCTGGCAGTGTTTCTGAAAATCTCTCAAAACGCCAAAAACGAGCTGATGAGAATGTCAGCTCATCAATTGGTGCTGACGCCTTACAAAGTTTGATGTCAAATTACTCAAGAACCAAGTGCAACGGCCAAAACAGACCTAAATACAGCACAATGCTGAAGCAGGTTTTCTAACAACAAAGATTTTGAAACACACTGCACACTTTTGAAAAGTAGCATTTTATTTATTTAGTTAGTTAGTTTATGAATGTTTATGAATTCCTGCTTCTAGATGAAGACAAACAAATGTTGGTGATAAAGTGAAGGTTGTCTCTTTCTCTTAGGTGGGCTCTATGCGGAGAGATGTGGTCAGCCACTCGGTCAGTCGAGGCGTGGGAGTCCCTCATGGGGAAGAGCTTTCCCCTTGCTCAGGGGGCATCGGGGGTTTCCCCGTGTTTGGAGGGGGCTACCCCAGTGCCCTGTCCCATCTGGAGGAAGGGGGCTTTGAGCAGGATGATGGGGCAGCCGAGGTCACCTGTATGTGACCAGCCCAAACACAGCGGAACAGCCTCAAGGGAGTAATCTGCTCAGAGACGTTTTTACTCTACAATCAAGTTTGTGATAATTGTTTTTTTAATAAGCTTGACCATTAAGAGTCAAGTTATTATTATTTTTATTTTATTTTTTTTTGGCATTCACTCTGTCCCTACGTTTTTGCACCCCTATATTGGGGGCAGACTTTTTTTTAGCACTTTTAACTTTCTTAAGAAGCCACAATTGTCCACCGGGGGAAATTTCACCTCCACACACACTGAGGTTTCATGGTTTCCGAGCTTAAGCAGTGCTGTAATCCTTCACTGTGCACCCAACCATCACCAAAACACTACCTTAGGCTCCCAATACACACACACACACACGCGCGCACACACACACATATCCCTCCACACTCTCTGTTAGAGTTGTATCACCGTTTTACTGGGCCCGCCCCGGAGAACGACCAGCAGTCAAAACATTGCGAGCACTTCATCCTGTTCTGCTAGGCCTTGGGGAAACGTCACTGTAAACTTCACTGTTTCACTGTAAATTTCTTTTTGTGGCAGAAAACAAAAACACCTGACGCTGCCGGCTGTGTCCGGTGGTCCACTGGTTTCAGCTTGCGTGGTGTGAGAGTAGTGTTGTACATTAATCTTCTGTGGAATGCTATTGGCATGATTTGCCTGTTCAGCATTTTGTTTTGGTCACAGCTCAAAAAGGGAAGGTAAAGGACACAGTTCTCAGTGCTCTCACACCGACTCACTAAAGGAGGCAGACTGTGTTTTAGTCAACTAATGATCATCTGGATGAATAACTGGGTACTCCGCTTATTAAACTTACTATTAATTGTTTCAGATCTCACCATTTCTGCTTGGTGATCAGATTTGGTCTGAAATACTTGAGCACATGTTAGCATTGGTGCAACTCTGTGTTAAAACGAATGAGTTGGACATCGTTTTCAAAATCTTTTGAAACACATTAACCTTGTACTTTTTGTACTTCTGCCAGGTTTAATATTGTTTTCTATCGACAGTGTTGGTCTATGTCTAAATTAGGCTAAACCGAACAGTAAAACCAGTAGGTTGTAGGATTTATTATGCTGCTGTATATAGGATTAATAAGCCATAGCCTCTTGCGCTCCTGTTTGTGTAATTATGATTGTTATTAAGCCAGTGTTACCCACCAGCTGCAGTATTTGAATATTTGGACATTGTAACTTGACCATTCATTGTTGGTGTTAATATTTTATTAAACCAGTTATTCCATCTTACTCTCTTCTCACTGGTACCTCTTTGTGTGTGTGTGTGTGTGTGTGTGTGTGTGTGTGTGTGTGTGTGTGTGTGTGTGTGTGTGTGTGTGTGTGTGTGTGTGTGTGTGGCCTCCTCTGTATGTGGAAGACATGAAAAGCCAAATGCTGGATTAATGAGAGCAGTGCTTTTCAACATGTGGGTCATGCCCCCGCCCTAGTGGGCTATGGTGGTACTGCTAACTTGTAGCTAATAGCTAAAACTTTTTTGTTGTTGTTTTATATGTAGAATTTTACCAAACAAAATTTAAAACATCATTGTAATTATTTTTAAAACCAAAATGCTAAAACATCCTATCTCCAAAATGGCAACTTTACAGGAGATGGAAAAAATGATTACCTTTCAAAACGTCATGTAAAAATTGTTTTTGTCATTTTGCAGCATTTCTATTGGCCCAAATATTATGAAATGTTGACATAATGTAAATAACTACCAAATTTACATTGTGGCCATATATAAAAGTGAAAAATGGCAAAAATGGAGATAGAAGGTTTTTGTGTGACCACAATATTTTGGCTGTTCAAAACAGACTTCGCTGGTTTTATTTTCAGCTTGTCAATATTTGTCTTTTTTGTCCTATGAAATTAACCCATCGGAGATAAACTAATACAAACAAAGTTTCCGATTTTTTTGGTGTTTATTATTTTGTGCAATTAAATTGTCCACATTCGTTACTGTATTTGATCACTGTGTAGTGTGTACGAATCACTAATATTCATTTAAAATGTGCCCTAGAGAGTGAAACTATTTAGCTATCTTAGCATAGTTTTATTTACGGGAGTTCGGTACGTGGAGCCGACACACTGTAGACCTCACACACTGTGTCCTCCGACAAAGGCAAGATCCACTCAAGTAAAACAGGCCATTTCAAAACCCTGAACTGTCTTGACTCCTATTTACACCCTTAAAGTTGACCTACAACAGCTACTATGAGAAAATATGAAAGTGAAGCTAAAAAGGCTAAAAGCTAACGCAAGCCGACCGGGCGAAGCGCTGCTGACAAAACTGCCGACCGAAGGAAGAGCCACTGCAGGTATCTGAGTGACTCCTGGGCGGGGGGCGGGGGGAGGCTGTAAAGCATGTAGGTGCTAAGCTAAAAGCTAACCCTAGCAGACCCCAGACAGCTAGCTAACCATGCACTGTGCTAGCTGATCCGCTTAGACTCTATGCTAGGCTAGGCTAGGCAGCTACTGTGAGCCATTGCAGTGACGTAAACCAGCTTATATTTATTATTATTTTTTCCCACAAGGCCAACAGCGTGAGGCAAAATAACAGGGTTGTACATGGGCTTGTAATGCTGAGCATTTTCACTCCAACTAAAGTCCACATACCATGCACATGTGACAAACCGACTTTAAGGGCCCTTTAAACAAACAGGTCATTTAAACCTTGTGGGCCTTTTATCATTACTTGGTAAAAATCAGAGCCAGCTCTCAGTGCATTTATTTATTTATTTTTTATTAACACCAACCATAATGAAAATATCACTTTTAGTTTATTTAAAAAATAAATACAATTGACTGGATAAGACGCCTCCATTCACACAACCTAATAAGTACGGACAGGGGTGAATATCACCACACTCGTTAATAAAGGAGAAGAAAGGAGGGAACCGGGCATGATTTGTTATGCTGGAACGCAACAGTAGCGAGATCTATGCACAAAGAGGTGCTCTGGCTTGGGGCTGAAGCAAGAGGCAAATCAAAAAAGCTCCGAGTGTGATTGAGTTCTAGTTGTTTGGGCTTCTGCTTTGAGGCTGCACTGATCGATTTCTGGAGCTGGAGTTCAAGCCTCACTCTCTCCAGGGTTTGGGTTTTGGCCCTCGTCCTCCTCCTCCTCCTCCAGGATGGGAACGATCAGGTTGTCTTTAGACATCAGGTTGTACTTCATCACAAAGCGCGTGAAGCGGTGACACAAGAACGTCTCGTTCTGCGGGTGATGTGCGCACACAGATGAGATTCAGACACAGGTTATAAAAGCGAAGACATTAAAGATGATTACAATATCTGAGTACAAATACACGGGGAATTCCATCATTTTTCCTACATTTCTGCACAATTTCGTAGTTGAGAGATGAGGAAAGTCATTCATAGTGGATTGAGGTGAAATGGTTCACTGCAGAGACTAATACAGTGGTGGGTGGAAACAAAGGTCTGCAACATCAGTGTGAATATAGCCATTTTACCAATTACTATCCAAAATAATCAGTAAAGCTAATCCTAAAGACTATTCAGTCTTGCAACACCCTGTACGTACCTCTATTTTAGACCAAAACTACCGTAAAACCCTGCTTTAGGCACCAGGCAACTGGGTATCTGTACCTATTTAATGCATTATGTGAAAGGTGGCAGCTGCTTATACTGTTTCACGCTGCCACCTGCTGGTTAGTTTGGAGAACATCACTGGAACCTGCTCACAACACAAATGCATGCTGTATACCAGTGCTCAACCCTTCAACCCTTCAACCTTCTGGAAAACTGCCTTCCTGTAGACTTTAGATCTACCTCTAACCCCCCTAACGCCCCTACCTCAGCCAAGTAATTACTGCCTTCAGAAGTCACTGACTGGCTGAATGGGGGACTGTTGGAGTTGAAAACCTGCCGGAAGGTAGCTCCCCAAGGGGCAGGTCTGGAACCTCTTTGCTATATATAGAATAATATCTTCTTCATCGTCACGTTAAAGCTTCACAGCCCACAATTGTGAACGTGTGACAGACAGAAATGAAATGACATCACAGAAACTGATGAATTAAAATCATCAGTGTCTGCAAAATGCAAGTTTACAGAAGTTCTGTTATGAACTTCTACTACAAGAAGCTTTCTTTGCATACTGCAGAGAAATATATAACCTCCTGCAGTCATGTAAAACACTTGAATATGCACAAAAAAAAATTTTTTGCTGACCTCATACGTGTCGAATATTTGACGATGGTGAAAGTAAGCGTGGGAGAAGATCCTGTAAATGCGACGGCAAACGGAGCCCAGCTTTGCCACTGACGACTCCTTAATGCTGACACTGTAAAGAGAGCAATAACCAACAGTAAGGGCACATTACACACCATGAGCACAAAGTCCTCAATGGTATAGTACACTGTTATACAGGGTAATAGTATTAATACTATAGAAATGTAGTACAGAGTCCATCCATATATACTGTCTATACGTCCAATAAGTAAATTCAGTAGCCACATGCTGGATTCAGGGCAAAAACACTGAAGGGAATGGTAGTGTTTGTGGTAAGACTCACCGACTAGGGAAATATTTATTGCTGTTTAGAAGGCATGCAGCTCCGTCCAAGGTGTGTCTCGTGTAGTCAATGGCGGGACACTGAATGGATAACAGAAAGTATAGATATGTTAGCAAATGTCTGTCATTTTTGGAGACCCGCACTGGTGTGGAATAAGAAGGTGAGAGTTCTCTACATGCATAGTTGGAAAATACTTTAGTACAGAGCTTTATTACTGTATTTAAGTATTATTTAGGATGGTCTGGACTTTACTGGAGTATTTTTGAAATGTAATAGTTGTGATATTGTCGTACATTTCCAAATTAATCAAAAACCAGGAGACATTTCACTTTTCTTTTGTCAGTATTCTTTTAAATATAAAACAAAAAAACATCAACATCCAACCAAATTCTCTTCCAATGATCCCAACAAATAGATTTCCATATGTATTTTTATATGCCTGTGTTAGGACCAGTGAGTGACCACAACACACACACAAGCTTCTATTGTTTTTGTTTTGATTTACTATTACATACATTTATACAATTGAGATGTCTCTATTTAAAGGATTGTTTTACAACTATGCTTGAAAGCTTTAACAAGTTTGTCCATGTAGGCCATAGAAACAGAAATTACTTGGACACCTGAAGGTCAACTGAATTTTTTACTGTTCAACTTGACAAGTTGATACCTGAAATTTTGCCTTTTGGGCAAAGATATGCATCATTTATGCATATGCTGATTTTCCCTCAAGTTTCTTTTACAACAAACACAAAGGCTGCATCCCAAACCACCACACACTCCTGTACTAAATAGTGTATCAAAATTAGTGCCCTCCATTAAAATTGTGTTTGGTAGTGTAGTAAGTAAAGTGTAGAGGGTTTTTTTTGAGGCATGCAGAAAAACAAACACAACCATCTTAATGAAGAGGTGGTGCTTGGAGGACAAGATGAGTGTTTTTAGAAGAAATGCTGCTACTTTTCAGCACTTTAGAGAGAGATACAGCCAGGTCTTTCTAAATGGAAAGAGCTCAAATCCCTTTATATGGCAGGAAATGTGATCTCTCGTCTACTTGACTCTGTTTGATGAAAACTAGCTGGGTTGCAAAAATCACAAACATTTGTGTGACCTATTTTTATTTTATCAGATGAAGTTTGTGCAGATTATCGACAAATATGTAGCTGTGGAGGATCACGCGTTTGTACTCGCCTCTTTAGGCGTCTTGTGAGCAGCGCAGAGAAATATCCACTGCTCAGTGGCAGTCATCTGTGTGCACGTGTCTGGGTGGCACTCAGTCTGTGAACACAAAGGAAACATGAATAAACCATTAAGAAGGAAAGAAACGCATACTTACTGAGGAATATATCCCAAACACTAAATTAGGTCAGCGTGGGTGGTGCCACCAGCTTCATAAAAGCATTTTAAGACTCTCTTATTCACAGAAAGACAACAGAAAGTACCTGAAGTTTAACGGCCAAGCCATTCAGCTCCAAACAAAACTGCCTATAAAAACAATAAGAAAGAAAGACCTGAAAGAGAACTGATTCTGAACACTGTAAAACACAAAGCACATGAAGACCTCCATGCTGTCCTAACTGCACAGTGCATTATTTCACATTTCTTCACAAATCCCTGCAGATGAGTGGAAATTACCTGAGATGCTCATATTTCCACACCCCCTCATCCTGTCCCTCTGGAGGCTCCATGATCTTCTCTATGTTGGAGCAGTCAGAGCGGATGTTTTGCTGGATATACTGAGAATAGATCAGAGCAGAGACTGTTATCATTACTTGCTCACACAGCAGAGATACAGTATAAAGTGGTATAACTGAAATTAGGTTAAAAATGACAGAAAAAATGGTAACAAGCAGTTTAACAGGGTTTGTTAATGCAAATAAATAATTTTAATGAAAACATGCAAAGCTAAATAAAGACGTTAAAGGAACATAAGCAAGTGTACACCACTCAAATTCTGCTCTGTACCAGTTTTACAAGGTAATACAGCCTGACTAGTTTAAAAACGGAAACATATACATCCCACACTTCCCAGCTAGACACCGGAAAGTAGCATTTATATCCAGCAGAGCGTTTTCCTTTGTTTCTTTATTTTTCACCCAGTGAGAAGACTTCATTTCTACAACTCTCACCTGTTGCACCGCCAGAGTGCTATCCATCTCCTCAAATGATTCATCAGGCCAGTTGTAAAAGTCCTGCCAAATGGGGAGAAAAAGTCTCAAATCTTAGCATTAAAATGTATTCAATAAACATTCAAGATCACTTGCTTATACCTATAGACACCCTGATCATGCATATTTAAAGGTTCTGTGGCTGCTCTGCCTGATCAGCAAACACACATTTCTAGGCATTTTGGCAACACCTTTAACTTCCTTAAAAAGCTTTACCTTCAATATTGTGGAACTTTTGACATGACAACATGTTGTTTTTACAAAGATAGATTAACTGCTCAAAATAATCAGAAGATTATTCTGTTACTAACATAAAAATTAGGCTGCCTTTTATCTTCACATTAACTTTGGCCTTCTGCAAAATGAGATGCATGACCTGCCAGGATATACCTTATATTTGCTTTGCTCTACTAGTGTTTGTACTGTGTTAATTACACTGGATTGTGCTTTCTTACATCCCCCATATAATTTTTATAGTATTAAAGTTTCCACACGGACGTGAGGCTGGGTAATATGGTTAAAACACTATAGCACAAAATTTGAAGAATAATTACGCTGTTTGTAATGAAATCTGCAGCTGATTGTTTATCAAGCACTAATAACGTCTTCGATATGCTTAGAAAAGCAGATTGTGCACGCCCTGCTTAAAATACCAGATTTGCAAACTAAAACATTACCGCAGTCTTAAAAACAACAGCTGATCCAGAACCAACACTCATCCAACATCTGTACATGACCTGATTAAACATACAGCTATTATGATAAACTTTTTTATCAGCAGTTATTCCAACACCCTACCCAGAATAGTGGCGGCTGTGACTGAAGCAACAGAGGGGAATGAACTCCACACTAATACTCCTAATTTTAGAGGAGCGGAGGATAAACAGTTGGCATGAAAGGAGCAAAATACAATAAATGTAGCCAGGTGTGTCAGTTTGACTCTGGGTAAATTTAAGCAAATTCTTGTTATAGTGATATTGTGAGGCAGTAAATCAGAGTTGCCTGGGGATGATTTTAGGATTTACGGTGTGTAGCCTAGTTTACAGTGCTGTGTGTGATATTATTGGATCTCATCACCCTATATTACCCCCATCCCCCATAACATTTTCCTGCGCTCCTCTTAACCCCTTGTGTTTTCCCCTCCTTTCTTCCCCCTGACCTGCCTCTCCACTGCCCTCCTGCCCGCTGTCCTGCTCTGGGGTCCTCGCACTGAGTCATCCTCGCCTTCCTGCATGACTTCATCACTTTTTCTTAATTCAGTTTAGTTTCATTACTGTTTTTATTCCTGTATTGATTTTTATTATGATCTGGTGTCCACCTGAGGAGGATGGGTTCCCCTCAAGCTTTCTTCCTCTCGACCTGAGGGACTTTTTCCTTGCCACTGTTGCCACTAGCTTGCTCAACAAAGACCCAGATCTCTGTAAAGCTGCTTTGTGACTACATCTGTTGTTAAAAAAACACGATATTAATAAAATATAGTAATTGAGTTGAACTGAATCTGTATGTGGACAGTGGTAGGAGGCGGTGGGGCGGTACGGAGGGTGCCACTTACTGTGTTGACAAGTATGACATAGTGTCTAGGATAACTATGTTAGACTAGCTATAGCTATTATTTTATACACTAGCTACATTGTAAAACTTCCCAAACACCAGCCAGTGTGTCTAAACCGACCGTGTGTTTTACTGAGTTGTTGATTATGGTCGTATTTACAGCACAGACCCGTCTGAACGATAACGTGCTACAGGCTAACAACTGTTACCCATGCTAACCCATGCTAACCCAAGCTAGCTAGGTGCAGCCAGTGTCTGAAACCGAGGTAGCCAACCTCCTAGCCTCCATACCAGCTTGCTAGCTAGCTATTTAACTCCATTAAACCATTTATCTGCTGCCATTTACAAGACAGCTGATAGCCAGCTACCTGAAGGCGGTGTGTAGCACCGAGTTCTCCATACTTGTTGTGTTTTAGGTCAAACCACAGCTAGCGCTAACCCTAGCTTCCCAGTCTTCTGAGTAACCGTGTCTCATGTCCAGCGGAGGTTCTCCTCACTAGGTTCACATACACACCGTTAACAGA
Source organism: Salminus brasiliensis (assembly GCF_030463535.1). NCBI lineage: Eukaryota > Metazoa > Chordata > Actinopteri > Characiformes > Bryconidae > Salminus > Salminus brasiliensis. The sequence continues at coordinate 27,027,491 of NC_132885.1, read as the reverse complement.
TGTTTTGGACCGCTAACTGCTCGGCTAAGCTAGTTAGCTAAATCTCAGTCTGTGTTTACCTTCGCCGTAGTGCCTGGTCTGTTCCTCCTCACAACGGTTGCGCCCTCCGCCATGACCATCTCGACCAGCTAAGCGAAGTGTGGGAGTGTGTGGAAAGAGAGGGCGCGCCTCTAGCGGTGGCTGCAGGTAGTGCACACTGACGCCATGACCCACAGATGAACATAACTGAAAGCCTTGAGGGAAATTTTGCAAGAAAAGCAGCTAGATATAAAGATATAAAGGCATTAAAATACTGCTGGTTTTAGAGAATCTAAGCTGTTTTCTGATGGCATCAGCATTTTAGTAAAATCCTCCCTTCGTCTAACTTCTGGACTATACTGCAGCACTGGTGGCAGTGGATGAAAAGGTGGCTGTCCAGGCGAGACTGTGCTCTATGCTGGTGTGGAAGATGGTTAAGCTGGTTTTCAAGCTTAACCTTCTTAAATGTAAAAAGGTTAAGCAGCTTTTGAAGCTTATCAGCATGGCCACTGTTGGTCAAGATTTAAGTTAGACCAGTTAAACCACTGGCTTAAGTGAAACTCAACTGGCTTAAGTGACATGGGTTTTTTTTTTATGAGGGTGGGCGAAAAACATTTTTTAAATATTGTCAAGCACAATATTGTAAACCAGTTGGGACAAAAACACACCAGCTTTTATGTGAAAATTAAAAAAAAAAAAAGAAATAGTATTTGATTATTCTGACATCCAGTCAGATGCTTGTTGCTACACAGTTGGCCTGTCTTTATTATACTTGTTGTAATTTGTCATTTTGATGTAATACATAACATAATACATTGCATCATTATCTTTTATATTACACAGACATATTATTCAGCTCCTACAATGCAGCTAACATGCAGGTTATGCAGTTAAGAGCTCCAGGTGTGCTTTATTCACCTAGAGGGAGAAAACTGAAGTATGAAGTAAGTCAATCTAAAAAAACAACAGCACTGCATGAATGATCACAAAGTCTGGCGGACTGATGAAAGTGAGGACGCATAACAGTTAACTGCTGCAATATGGTGCCCTCAGCTAGTCAGGTTTTAGATACAAGATGAAGGTCAATCTTGAAAGACCAATGCCGACTACTCCAATGTAAGCTTCTCAGAGCATGGCTCTTGACTAATGTGGAAAACTGGATGAGGGTGAGACAGATGACAGCACACAAAAGCAAATTTATACCAAAAAAAGAGAATCAGAAAGAACATCAGCATCCCCCAAGTTCACTTTATTAATGTAACAAAACTTCATTATAATTATTTACAATTGAATGACATAGAAAAAGAAAAACGAGGAACAACCATTTTCTCCACTCATTTGGGATGACAAGGCTGGGCAAAGAATGAGCGCTAACACACATTAGTCCACATACTTTCCTAGAATATCTGCATCCCGGAAAAGGAAATAGTCCTAGGAATAAGAATGATAAAAAAAAAAATAAAAAAAACACGTTAGACAGCAATTTTAACACACTCTTATCTTGTTTTAATACAGTCAAGCCATAATTGATTCTTTTTTGTAATGACACACACAAATTGGATTTTTTGCAGACAAATGTTTCTATAATATATATATATATATATATATATATATATATATAAAATCAAACTTTTGAATGTTAGTGTATGTGTGCACTCTGCATGTGGCTATAGATCAGACTAAAGTACCTTATCATCAAGAATGACTTTAGTGCCTCCATATTCTGGTAGTAGAACCTTCTCTCCAACTTTAACACTGAGGGGCGTTACTTCTCCACTCTGAAACAGGGCAATATAATGTTTCATTTATTTAAAATATAATACTACAATAAATAAATATCATAATAATAATAATAATAAACTACATAGGTCACCTTATTGACAGCTCCTGGTCCCACAGCCACCACAGTGGCCTGCAGCACTTTGCCTTGTGACTTTTCTGGAAGCATGATACCTCCTTTAGTCACAGACTCTGCAGCTAACCGCTCCACCAACACGCGGTCGAACATGGGGAGAAATTTCCGGAAAGCTTTGGCCTGCAGAGGGGACAAAGATAAAGACACAGGTGAGAAAAAGGAGCAGTTGCACAATGGCAATGGTATGAAGCGAAGTTCAACTTCACGCCAGCACCACCAGGGGGGGTGTAGTACACTATAACATGAAAGAAACTGTCCATTAAAGCCTTTTATTAACATTCTGCTCTTGACTCATCAGTAAATAAGCACACATTTACATCTAGAAATGACACGTATTTGTGCATTAAGCAGTCCCCAGGAATTCCCAGTCCTGCTCTGTCTTTTGGCTGTAGTACTAGCTTTTGTTCAACATGTTAATTAAAGGCGACCACTCTAATCAGATTAAACGCCTGAGCAAGAAAGAAACTCTTGTATTGGTTCTCCTCACAGCAGGAAATGCTGAGGCTACCCAGACAAAACTGAGAAGAGGTTCTAGAAAGTCTCATAAGGATCTGACTTAAACTGCCCCAGGCAATGATTTGCCAACGCCAGGTGCATGTCTACAAGCAGATCTGCCCATGTCCTTGGGTGAAGGTCATGTGTGAGGGAGGACTGTGGACCGAGGACACTGGTTTCTGGAATGTGATGGAAGAGGGAGTGAATTTGGAGGTCCTGTAAATGTTTGCCACCCCAGTGAAGGACAAAGGAGGCCATCACCAAGATAAGCACTTAGATCTGACCCACACAGGTCATCTTATAAAAAAGTGGGCAGTTAAAGTACAGCTGAGCAGGGATGGAGGAGGAGAAAGAGAGGAGAACCTCTCCTTATTAATCAAACCCAAAAATGTATTAATTTATTACTAACAAAGACACAAACTGTGGAGAAGCAACGACGTGAACCTCAACACAGTTGAGTAAGGTGAAGATCTAAGAAACTGTCTGCTTAGAAGCTAGCTTTCTATTCAAATTCCCACATCCCACCTTAAATAAGGTGTTTAAGGTGGAATGAAAAGTCTGAATAAGCAGGAGGAGAGTAAGAAGCTGGAGGATTTCAGCCTCGTGTTTAGAGACCTCCCACACCTCCTCCATTCAAAAGGACCCGGGCGTCTCCTCAGACCAGCCAATGGTCAGCAGGACAGCACACAGTGTGTGTGATTTCAGATATTATTCAGTGTCTTAACCTGAACCTATGATTTATCAATAAAACGCTGATGGACAGTGTGACAACGAGTGAGATCACATGTCCCAGACAGTTTGTGAGCCAACAGTAGCAGGACAGTCCGATGAGGAAGACCAGTAACAGTGGCCTGCTACCCAGTTAACCACAACCCACACTGTAAACTGGGATATCCAAGACATTCAGCAGGTTATATCTAGCTAGCTATCTAAAAGCTTGGTGGTGGTGGTGGGCCTGAATTAACGTTAGCGATTTAGCTAGTTATCAAAAAACCTCGCCAGAGCGTTTACAGATAAATAATCTTAAATAAATAAGCAGAAATGTGACACATGTGAAGCTGCAGAGCACCACCGTTACAGCAGCCTAATCGTGACCTTGCAGCATTCAACATCACGGAGCTGTGCGCTGGTTAGCTAGCTAAACTGACAAGGAACATTAGCTAGCGTGAGCCACTCCGCCATTAAAACGATCAACGTTAGCTAGCTACGACTATACATACCACAACTATAATGTTGAGACTCTTACCATGTCTGTAGCTGATGTGTAAGAGCTGAAGCAGCGGCGGAGAGGAGCGAGTCGGCCACACTGAGCACACAGAGGAGAAACACGTGAAGAAATATCTAGAAGCCCAACGCGCATGCGCGGTTCACTCAGTCCTGCTAAACTGCTTTCTACCTTTCCAGAACAATTTCACTGCAGAAAAAGACAACCAGCCTCTATAAATTTATGATTATTAACTATTAATTCTTAAAAACATTACAAAAATGCAACTTATAAAGCAAAAAAGCCTTTCTTTGGCGAATCGTGATTTCGCAACACCAACCCTTGACCTCGCTTTTTTTCTCCAATAGCGATCGAGAAATTTCTGGAAGTCGACGCCCCGGAGCGAGCATAAAGTCAATTCCCACGAAGAAAGTGCAATATACGCCTCTGTTTTGTGCATTTTTGGGGGGTTGGAAAAAACAGCAAGTCGTATGATTATTGTGCACTTGTGGTTTTATGTGTTAATATACAGCAGAAATGAATACAATAGATGAAAATGAATGGGGGCTCAGGTTGCGGGGCGGGCCGGTGCGTTACCCGGATGAAGAAGCCCACGTGTGTGCTGCAGTGGGTTTTAGTTGAGCTGTGAGTCTCACTCTAACAGTCCGGCTCCTTCAGCGCTTTGCACGCTTCTCTCCCAGCGACTCCAGGCTCATATTAAGTAAGTTGGCATGTGTTTGTTTATTTTATTTTTTTTTTGCACCCCACACTTGCGTGACAAGCTTATTATTATTAATATTATTATAATAATGATAATGATCACTGCACGCGACTCGGACTGTGTTACCGTTACAGGTAAAACGTCGTCGAGTTGAGCTGTGTAGTGCTGGTCTCAGCTCTGAATAGCATATAAGAGGCACACGGGTGAAGACCGAATAGTGGATTACCAAATGAGTGAATTGGAGGGGTGGCTAGCTAATTAGCTAGCACTGTCTCTGTTGTAGCTAACGTACTGTGGGAGTTAGCTAGCTAGCTAGTTACAGCTAGCTAGCGTTACGGGATCTTCTGCTGCATGGCCGGGTCGCGCGTGTCTTTTATCTAACGCCGGAGATCTTAATGCTAACGCTAGCTAGTAATTCAGTCCTGAGGCGACAAAATCTTAAATGTCTTTATCTAAGTGTTCGTAAGAAAGTCCGCTCGTTTCTGGAATCTTCACTGAGCGCTGAAGCGCCTCCTCTCTGCCGGTCTGCCAGACAACCTGTCAATGTCAGAGTCCGCAGAAATCAGCTCAGCCGGACCCGATGTTCACTCCAGCCGTGCTGAAGCAGCTACTGTGCGATATTTATCGGATTTGATTCATTTTTAAAATATAAGGGGTGTGTGTGTGTGGGGGGGGGGGGGACGGACAACGTGGGTTCGAGCTGCGCTTTTACTCTGAGGCGTTGCCATGATGACGGCGGGAGAGTTTGACCTTGTGACGCGTGACCTGAGCACACGTGGGCCCAGAGGAGGGACACCTTGTAGTTTTTCGACCCAGATCTGCTATTTCTTAAAGTCCCTAAATGAATTAATTCTAAGTATATTTAATAAAAATGTTAGCTAATTAAAAAGGAACTCAAATTTGATCTCAGCAGTGGTGATGGGAGCGAGGGGTGACTTACACAACATAGATGTAGCACTAGCCAAATATGCAAGGGATGTTGGGTCATGTTACTATCCAACATTTCCAGTGAATCTACACTACACATGTCTCCTGAGGTTTTCATGTGTAATGATGTTATTGGCATAATGCTGATTTATGCAAAAATACATTATCATCCAAGACTATTTCCATATTCATATTTCATTGCCCAACACCCAGCTGTAATTGCCATTTGAGGTAGCAGTTAGGGTCATTAAACACACTCTTACTTCAGTTTCTAGTTAAAATCGCCTCTGCCTATTTTAACTTTTTTATCACTCTGAAGGACTTTATTGATTCTGAATGATTAAATGATTTTAAAGTGATTAACTATTTTTTTAACAAGTGTTTTTATATTATTATTTTTTTATTTTTCATTTCCTGTCTTGCCTTACGTTTTTCAGTTGGCACAATGCCACCTTTCTTTCCAAATTCATCCAATCAGGCTAGATTTGTGAGAGGATTGGATCGGATTTATTCTTTCATCCCAATAGCTGGTATTGGATTAGTGCAGTCTTTACTTGCGCTCTTTTCTGCTTGTAGCTGGTTAGTCTGTGAATGCAAAGATGTCTCCCTTTTAGACTGTATAAATGTGGCCATTTATAGACATTTAAATTGTTGCCCCACTGTTGTACTTTCTGAAACTTTGAACTTGACCGAATGATGTTCCTTTGTCTGGGGGAGTAAGACTCTGAACAGCATGGTTCCAATGTGGTGTAGTTCACTTGCACACCTGTAGGGGCAGTGGAACAGTAATACACCAGTTATGCCAGTAGGGGCACAGTTGTCCTCACGTGACTAATGTAGTAATGAGTTCAATAGAGTGATGAAACTCACATGGACTATGACAAGTGTTCCTGTCTGATGAAACCCTACAGCCATCCCAGTAAAACTTCTTCACTGTCAGCAGCTCAGTTTCAAAATGCCAAAAATGGAAAAGGCTCATGACTTTCTGTTCACTTTTTTCAGAGATGCTGCGCTTACCCAGTGTGATGAGGCAGATGAGGCCAGTGTGCAGGGCTCTAGCCCCACACCTCACTCGCTCCTATGCCAAGGATGTCAAGTTCGGAGCAGATGCCCGGGCCCTCATGCTCCAGGGTGTGGACCTGCTGGCAGACGCAGTGGCTGTTACCATGGGACCAAAGGTTAGTCCTCTGCTTGGGCCTGAACAACTTTCTGGCTTACGATGTATTGAGTATCTGTATACACAATAGTGGTTTGGTCTTAAGGATTCTAGTTTGCCATGTGCTAGCACTTGATCAGGCAAAAGCTTACTATGGGCTTTAATCTGTCTGTCCCTCAGGGTCGCACAGTCATCATTGAGCAGAGCTGGGGTAGCCCCAAGGTCACCAAAGATGGAGTGACGGTGGCCAAAAGTATTGACCTAAAGGACAAGTACAAGAACATCGGGGCCAAGCTGGTGCAGGACGTGGCCAACAACACCAACGAGGAGGCTGGCGATGGCACCACCACTGCCACTGTGTTGGCACGTGCCATTGCCAAAGAGGGCTTTGACACGATCAGCAAAGGTGCCAACCCTGTGGAGATCCGTCGTGGAGTCATGCTTGCTGTAGAAACTATCATCAATGAGCTTAAGAAGCTGTCTAAGCCAGTCACCACACCTGAGGAAATTGCCCAGGTAAAAAATAATCAATAATTTTGAATGAATATTTTGGTGTAAAGAACCATTGCTTAGCGCATGTTGTTCAAGCCTATATGGTGTAGCTATGTGTGTATCATTTGGCTTCAACGTCTATTTCCTCCACTGATGTAGGTGGCCACTATTTCTGCCAATGGAGACACAGAGGTTGGCACAATCATCTCTGACGCCATGAAGAAAGTAGGGCGTAAAGGAGTTATCACTGTAAAGGTCTGTTTCCATGCTTGCTTAATTAAGCCGTAACAGAAATTGTCCCATATTTTCTTTTCTTCATAAACCTGCTGCTTTTTGATGGCTAAATTCTGTATCATACAGGATGGCAAAACTCTGCATGATGAGCTGGAGATCATTGAAGGCTTGAAGTTTGACCGTGGCTACATCTCCCCCTACTTTATTAACACCACCAAAGGTTGGTATATGTGGCCTATCCTTAAATTAAACAAATTTGGTGTAATATTTCCATAACTTCCACTCATCCCACACCTGTCCTCTACTCTTAATAGGTCAGAAATGTGAGTTCCAGGATGCCTATCTGCTCCTGAGTGAGAAGAAGATATCCAGTGTCCAGAGCATCGTGCCAGCTTTGGAGATTGCCAACCAGCACCGCAAGCCCCTGGTCATTGTCGCTGAGGATGTGGACGGAGAGGCCCTTAGTACTCTGGTCCTCAACAGGTTCGTCTCTCCTTTGTTTCACCACATACATTTTAATGAATGTCTTAAATATATGTCTGCCTGGTCAAAGAACAGTTTAAGCTCAATTATTGCCAAGTGCAGACTACTTTACATAGTAACCAGTAAGTAGACCTATGCCATTTCTATTCCTGTTCATAAAAGTGCAGTGTTTTGGAGTGCAACGTTGTTGCTGGTGGATGTGGAAGGGGAGGGGGAGGTGAGGTCAGTGCTGTAACCTGTATTTAACTCCCACAGGTTAAAGGTTGGACTCCAGGTTGTTGCAGTGAAGGCACCAGGCTTTGGAGACAACAGGAAGAACCAGCTGCAGGATATGGCTATTGCCACTGGAGGCGCTGTATGTATTCCAGTCAACTTGTCCCTGATTTGTTATGCTTTTAGGGTTTGTGTTGTGCTGTTTAACTAAAGAAGCTCTTTCAACTCCATGTATGCAGGTGTTTGGCGATGAGGCTGTGGGCCTTGCTCTGGAGGACATCCAGGCTCATGACTTTGGCCGTGTGGGTGAAGTGGTGGTGACCAAGGACGACACCATGCTGCTGAAGGGCCGCGGCGACCCAGCCGCCATCGAGAAGCGCGCATCCGAGATAGCTGAGCAGCTGGAGAGCACCACCAGCGACTATGAGAAGGAGAAGCTGAACGAACGTCTGGCCAAGCTCTCTGATGGCGTGGCTGTGCTGAAGGTAACAGAACAGGCTGGGAGTGGCCACATGAGGATCAAATTATCTAGAACCTGAGCCTTGTACTACCAGTTTGAACACAACGGATTAAATGTGGTTTAATCTTAACTTGGTTAATTTCTCAGACAATTAAAAATAGGAGGGGGGGGGGTAGGGATGGTACTGTACTTGTTGTGTGCGTCACTCTATAACACGTTAAATGCAACGACTGTAACTGCTCTGTTTTTTTAGGTTGGAGGAACGAGTGATGTGGAGGTGAATGAGAAGAAAGACAGAGTGACCGATGCTCTGAACGCCACCCGGGCTGCTGTTGAAGAGGGCATTGTTCCTGGAGGTGGCTGTGCCCTCTTGCGCTGCATTCCAGCTCTGGACGCCATCAAACCCGCCAACGATGACCAGAAAATTGGTGAGGACATCTTTCATCTGAATAGAGCCCTGAACCTGTATATAACATTTGCACTGTTGACATAGTATAGTCTAAAAAAAAATAATGGGGTCTACTTCAGCATTTTAATCTTGATTTGTTTCCTTTTCAGGTATTGACATCATTCGCAGAGCCCTACGCATCCCAGCCATGACTATTGCTAAGAACGCAGGAGTGGAGGGCTCTCTGGTAGTGGAGAAGATCCTGCAGAGCAACCCTGACATCGGCTACGATGCCCTTCACGGGGAATACGTCAACATGGTAGAGAGGGGCATCATCGACCCTACCAAGGTATGGCTTAATACCGTAAACTTCTTTTCAGAGTCTAAAACGGTGGTCATCACCCTTCTGCCATTTTACAGAGTTTAACCTAAACCATAATCTTTAGTAAGTTTTTAGAATATTGTAATCCTTAATTAGTTGCATTACATGCTACATTAAATAAATTCTGCATGAAGGTTGGGGACCACTGGTCTATAAGCTACAGCAAGCAGACCAAGGCCTCTGCTGTGAAATGGAAGACTTGTTAAGACTTGCAAATGTTTAACGTCTCTCTGGCTCCCCCTGCAGGTTGTGAGGACCGCACTTCTGGATGCCGCCGGTGTTGCCTCCCTGCTGTCGACTGCTGAGGCCGTGGTTACGGAGTTGCCGAAGGAAGAGAAGGAAATGCCAGGAGGCATGGGTGGAATGGGTGGCATGGGAGGCATGGGTGGTATGGGATTCTAAACACCACTACCAGAAGTGCTCTATAGACTTAAAGGTAGGAGGCTGAGGGCAGGAGACATGATGGCTCCTTCCCTAGCAGACTCCTGACCTGCTGGCTGGCTGACTGACTGCCAATGAGTGTAACATGCAGCGAAGAAATGGAAGACCACCCCCCCCTCCTCCTTTGTCCTCCTTTGTGGGGGAAAAAAAAAATCTTGCAGTCTTGGATCTCCCTCTCCATTCTGGACTGAAGACCTCACCCTGTCGCTCTAAAGACATAAACATAACCTGACCAGGCTGTGACTCGCTGATCTGTCCATGCTCAGCATACTTTAGTTTACTCAGTGGTAAATTGGAAAACTTGTAAAAATTGGCCTTTTTTCTCCTCAGTCTGCCATATTCATGCACTGAATGAGTAGTGTTGATGCTCGTGGGCTTGCTGCAGTTCATGGCATCAGTTGGGCTTAAGGAGCAACACACTAGGGTTGAAATCTGCCTTTAAAACACGGAGGTGAAGAACTTTGAGGTAGATGTCAGCTAATTCCTTTCTTATTTTTGTCTGTTATGTGTTTCTTTTTTTTGTATACTTTTGTCTCGTTTAGGCCTCCGCTGTTCTGGAGGAATGCTCAATCCTTGAATCCTCAGTTGAGGCGATTAAACCAGCTCACTGAAGAATAAATTTGCTTGAGTTTTTCTGATGTCATTCAAATGCTAAAAACTCAGTTACACTCGCACAAAAACAGGTGATTTATTATAAACTGAAATGCAGCCTGAGTGAGAGAAGCTTGTGCAGGAATGTCAGCATTTGCATAGGTTATTCATTCATCATTATCTGATTGGAGTAAGGTTCCTTTAAGGTCTTTTCAGCGAAGAGTGGAAATGTGTTAATGGAAAAGGATGAGGAAGGGGTGACTTTCAAATAAGCAGCACATGGGCATGCCATAATACCATCAGTGAAAGTTCATCCTATGCCTACCTACATGCAACAACAAAAAAAAAAAAGTAAAGAGCACCCCCCCCCTCCCCCCTCTAACAAAGTTAGTTACTTTCCAGGTGTGCAACATATGAACATACATTTTTGTACAGTAGCCATTTATCATTGTGATTTTTTTTTTTATTTAATAAAATTAATTGTTCTGCAAGACAACTGTGTGAGTCTAATACGCTGTATGTCTTCGCTGAGTGATTCCTGAAGAGGCGGTCTGTTCCTGAGTTGGAAATCAGAGGACTGTGCTCTTACTCAGAGAAACTTTTGGACCTTGACATCAGTGAATCTAATACACCACTGAGGAAATAGGTTGTGCATTACTCTAAAAGCTAGATTTTAGGGTACCTTGTTAGTTTTGTTACCATTAGATATTTGGCACTTTACCAACTCTTTAAAATTAAGTGTATAATGGTCAAATAAAATCATGCAATATCTAATCATATATATGTCAGGCTAAAGGAGGCCCAACCCACTATTAGTGTTCCTAATAAAAAGCTTGGTGAGAATCATGCAGATAACTGTAGAAGTTTTGCAAACAGACAGAATGAGCCCAAATCTATTTCACCATGGATTTTATAGTTCAAGCGATGATCAAGCGATAGTGCTTTAAGCATAAATATTAGAAAATAATGCTGAAGAATTAATACTATTTGAAATCACTGTTAAGTAATAGACAAAGTATTTTGTTTAATGCCAGTTTTAAAAGGTTATTGTTCAAAACAACCAAGTTTGGCTTTGCTGATGTACAGTTGATTAGTCACCGCAGTAAAAAACCTTATTTTTATATACAATCAAATACATGTAAACTGTTCACATCTTTTCATTTTAATATATTTTAAGTCTATATTTCCCCTATAAGAGTTTGGTAAGTATTCATCTGATTCTTTTAAAGCATGAGTTTGATATATAATAATAATAAAATAAAAAAAAAAGCTATTAATGACATCATGCAGGGTTACTGTATTTAACTCCACCTCCAGAGGATGTCTAATATTATCTCTCACATGAGCCTAATCTATTTTGAAGGTGAAACCAGTCTGAACTAGTTGTTGATAAACAAGACACCACACCGGACACCAGGACTGATTTTTTTAAATATAAAAATAGTTTATAAACCATGCAGGCAGGATACATACTCACACACACTCATTAAAACCCCCAATCAATGTTAAAATACTTCCCACTACAAAGGAAAGAAAAAGAAAATCTATTTGTACACTGTCATCTAGTCTGTGGTCTCACATCAGTTATGTACATGTGGTTTTCCCACAACCAAAATAAATACTTTATATGATATCAAAGCATACATATTTTTATGATAAATAATATGTAACTCACTAGTTTAAAAGGCAATAAGAGCATGGGGTGTTGAACTGGAATCTTTGCGGTCTACTGTGACAGATACCTCACTACTACAGCAATCTCAGGAAAGCTGTTAAGAAATGTTTATTTCCCCCTCTGTTCTCCCCACGTTTGGGCCCTTTTGGAAGTAGTGGATATCATAGCTTGCAATGAACTATGCATAATAAAAATGATATATCAACCTTTACAAATATATTGCACGCTTTTACAATAACAGTCCTTGGATTTGGACACTTACTGACACACACCAAAAGATGTTACATATTGTGCTCCCACTGATAAAAAGGCAGCGATTAAGGCACCTAAAATCCCTCCTCCAGACTTGGGAACGATTTCGTCACTATGCACAGGTGAAAGTTTTGTTCAGACTCTTATAGCACTTGTGTGATAAACAGCCCTTGTGTTGCTGGTATGGAAGACCACCACCTACTGGTGATTCCTTGACCGGACAAGTGCGACTGGCTGCAGCATCAGTCAACAGAGAAATACGCCACCCTTTCTATTTCCTGCTCTCAAAATAAAGCCTTCTTGTCCCTTTTTTTTTTTTTTAAAAGCCACACAACTGAACAATCACAAGCAGTTCAAAAAAATAAAAGGTGTTATTTACACATGATGTAAAATATCAACACCTTTACCAGACTATCCAGTTCTACTCTGCTCAAAAAAAAAAGTGTTTATTTAATAATAATAAAAAAAATTGCCTGGAGGTTTCCGAAGTCAGTCTTTGGGACCCTGTGTTGTACACACTTGTGTTTCTTCTCCCCCCACCCCCCACTCTAATTCTAGCGTATGAAGAGCTTGTTAACTAGCTAGCAGTTGAATCAGGCATGCTAGATGAAGGGAGACAAACACTGACAGTGTGGGGTCCCCAGGACTGCTTTTCACAATCTCTCAGTTCATTCCTGCTGAAGTCCAAATGTGCTTGTCCTTACAGGCTTCATGTCCATGTCCTTTGCCCTGTGCACCATTCACAAAACCAATATCTGTTCACTAAGCCCTAAACAGACCATCTACAAACTCCCCTTCACCAGCTGCCATTAATGCATTATGGCTCAAGTGTACTTTTTAACACAGTATGTTACCCACAGATGGCATGAGGCAGATTGGCAGGGCTCTGCAGCCCAAAGGTTAGATCCAGCCACAGAAAGTAGGATAAAAACATAAAAATCAATTGTTGTGTTTGGACCAGGCACTGTAGTTACTGAGGCACCTGAACTTCTCTCTATAAGGCTCGACCCTCGCCCTCCCTCCGACAGCCCCCCTTTCCCAGAATCCCCCGAGAACGCCCTCTCGCCCTGCCGGCCCCGGAGTGCAGAGAGAGGCTACGTGTGGTGGACCTCGTGGAACATTAGCTCACGTGGTATCTGCGTCTCAGGGCCGTACAGTTTGGAAGCCCTTCGTTCGAATGCAGACACCATCTGCTTAACCACTTCATCAAAGAATACGGTGGCCAACTGAGAATGCAGGAGCGAGCGGAACTCGAAGGATATCTGCAGCATAGAAAGAAAAAGAGATACAGGAACATGAGGCATTTGTCCTGAGTGACAAGTGAAACATGCCTAAGTAGTGTGCGTTTATTTTGAACATATTTAACTATGCAGTACTTATTTTGTAAGTTTGAATTCAATTGCTTGTAGGTTATTCCAACTTGACATTAAGCATGCACAACACCAGCAGATAATTGTCTAAGGAAAATAATCTGACACTGGACCACAGCACTGGACATTTGATGATGCATTTATTGCATTCCATGGAAGCAGAACTCATAAGGTGATACTGGGCAACTGTGCTATGAGCTATGTTTATCCATAATGCGAATCGAGGTAGATATAGTCCCATTCTAAAAATTTCTAAATAAGTCAGCATTGTAATTAGTACACGTGTAACCTGGATATTTGTACTGACACAGAAATTCCCCCATCAATGCATTCCTACTTTAACTGATTTTCACAGAAAGTGTTTAACACTGCCAAACCCCGGTATTTCAATAAGCAGGCTTCCTCGGTTAGAGTTTAGTTAATTTATGACTTTTGCCTAAAGTCAAGTCAAGGAAGAGCTAAACATTTATTTTGTTTATTTCCAATTTTTTTATGTTTTTGCTTTGTGAAACAACCATCATTTTAACAAGCACTGTTTTACTAGTATGTTAAAGTCAAAGCACCTTTCATGCACTTCAGAGCAGAGTTCAAGAAATTGTAAAAGAACAAACATGACAATTTAAGCCCAGTTTAAGCCCAATTTAACACCCTCATTTCATTTTATATCTCCTGTGCCGCACCCTACTGTTTTCTGGCTGATCCTCCACAATAACACAGCATGCACATTCCATTTGTACTACCCCACTTCCACTACAATCTCAGTCTGTCTGATTTATGTATTGTACCCTGCATGTTATACCTATCTGCACTCTGTCTCGTCTGCACTGTGTATTGTACTGTACTACCTGCACTGTGTAGTACTGTCTGTATGCACTCGTTCTGTGTTGCATTTGTGTTTCTGTTTGCACTGTATTGTTTGTTGCACCATGGTCCTGGAGGAGCGTTGTTTCGTTTCACTGTGTACTCTGTATATAGTTGAAATGACAGAGCCACTTGACTTGACATATATGTAGTCTGGTGTCAAGAGTCCAATAAACTAACCAGAAATGTACAGAAATGTGTTACTTACAGCAAAGTCCAGGGTGCACGTACGAGGGTAGCCAGGAAGGCCAGGACTGAAACGCCAGACCGTCTCCAGATGATTGAAGAGTTTACCATCAGAGCATGAGGCCTGAAAAAAACCCCAAAAAAAGGTATGATCAAGGTTAATTAGTTCTTAACCCTCTACATATTTCCAAATAGAAACTTAAATGTTAAAAAGATCTTAACCTTGACCATATGAGGGCGCACTGTCGTAACAAGGGATGTGTAGTTCTCCACCACAGGAGGAAAGCCAACGGTCAGCTTGGCCTTGCAGAAACCAGACCGCCGGAATATCACATCCGAGCGTTTACACCAGGGCACAAAATGAAGATAGTCTTCTACCTTGGCCACCACCTCATACATTTCCTGCATGGAATATCTAAAAACAAGAACATGAGAGAACAGCATGAGTAATGGCCACCAGGGTCGAGTGGGACAACCATTACAAATATGCAAACCTCTGAATGGAAACCATGTGAAAAATGGGAGAGGACACGCCAGAACACAGAAGCGCTCAATGGAAAAAAGGTGCACAGGGGCACAGGTTTAGGAGCATGACCCCCTTGCCTCACATCTCTAAGAGGGATTCATTAAATAACACTCAGCTAAAAAACAAATCAGTAAATTACTGAATCTTTAAAAGCAGATTTCCACTGTTTTTTTAGTAGTCATTATACAAAGTATACAAATAGCTCTTCCACACTGTACAGACGTGTTCAACTGGAAGAGCACTGCAGGTTTAGTTAAGCAGCGGTCACAGAGACTGAACTGGTGTCAAACTGGTATTTCTTTCTGATTTAGAATGCCATTCAGATGCTGCTTCCTCAACATGCATTATGCAAACGTTCTGAAGCTTCAGAGGAATAGTCCAAGTTCCCAGCTGTTTGTATGTAAACTATGATAGCAAAGGAATGTGCAATGTGACACTTAGGAGAGTGGTCTGACTTATATAATATTCAATCCAATGGCAAATGGCTTGAACTGTCAACAGACACACTTAGCACTGTAAAAATGTGAGGGAGTTCTGTTAACCCAGGATATCCTCGAAACATGGCACCAATTGCTGCTTAAAACACTGATGGCCACCTGCATGCAAGTATTTCCAGCCCTGCTTTATTAACAACTTGACGTGTGGGAACACTAGAGTGTGCTAATAATAAACTCTGTATAAAAATAGAAATCATACGATAGCAACCACATGGGATGCATCTTACCCAATGATGCGCCTCTCAGAATACTCTTTCCTCTTATTGAAGGAATCAGCGAGGTTAAAGAAGCTTCTGGCTGGAGCGACTACAGCACGGCCAGACACGGTCCTCAGGAGAGGCGGCACCCGGGTCATCAGAATCCCACATGATGACAAGTATCTGTTGGCAACAAGTAGCACAAACAAATGATCAGAAGCCAAGCCAAAAATGATCAAGAAAATTAGATGGAACAGCAGTGAGTGAGCATGCAAGCTGCAATGGAGACAGCCAGTGTCAAAAAGGCATCAATAACCAACACCAATAACCAACGAGTCCACTGTATATTGCAGCTTATGTTTTATGCCACATAATGACAAATTGTTTCATGGTAAAAACATCAGTTAGCAGTGTTGTATGCTCCTTTCCCACACTGCCTAATATGGGTCTTAAAATAACTGCTTCTGCATCCAAACACCACATTTGTCTAACAAGACCTTATTTGAGATTGAGCCAATTCCCTGTTGGACATACAGTGTGCTGTGTGTGGATATATATATTTATCACACACACACACACACACACACAAACACACAAACACATATATATATATATATAAAATATTAACAAAGCCAAGCTGGTGACCCTAGTTCTAGTTAAACCCTTCAGTTTAAACAGCTATAGGTTCTTGTTTCCTCTGTGATTACGCTTGACTGTCCATGCAAAACAAGATATATATAAAAATATATATATAAAGAGTGAAACAGAGGGAGAAAGTTCAACAAAGAGCAGCTCAGTCATATTGTACAATTATCGCTAGCTGTTTTAGAAAGTGTTAAGAGTCAGTCAGGATTCCCTTTAACAGCTTAACATAATCACAAACTTTTACATTGTCAATAAGCAATATGTGGACCACTGAGGACAACTAATGCCAGCATCTGCAGCCTGGCTGTCCTGAGTATAGTAGTTCATACTATAGAAAAGAAGGGTTAAATGAAGTAAAACTAGAATCTAATCTAAAGTTGTTGGGTTTACCCAGCAGAACTGTTCATATACACTTTGTTTACATAAAGACCAAAGACAATACTGCCTTATCAGTCAGCTGACATGCTCTGTTAGGGTAAATAAAAAGCACATTCAAAGTCAATATCTATAATTTCAACATTTGTGCAATTATATTCCATAATAAATATAATAACTAATACATCACTGTAAATTATTATGTTAATTAAATCATTTAGGCCCAGTATATTTCAGAAGGTGTACATTACATTATGTAGTTCAGTATCCGTTTTTTTAACCCCCTTATTATGATTTAGTTATAATTTGTCTGATCCAATTGCAAATAAGTGAGGTTAACAAAACAAAGACCCGAAAACAAACAATTTCAACCCAACTATCATCCGTGCCGCTCTCTGGTTGTCTGACAATGTAACAAAGCAGAGGCAAAACTACAGTTACATTAACATCAGTCTCAGTTTAGGAACATAATTACTCATATAGCCTAGTGCCAACATAACTCTGAATATTACCACGTGTTTAGTCACGTAGCTCTGTCCCATCCAGCCCGTGAAATGAAAGTAACATGGGGAACTCAAACACAGAGCCAACTAAGCAACCTGAGCAGCCTGTACCAAAGAAAAATGCTCAAATGTTCATTACATTACATAATCATGGTCACATCACCCAGCACCTTGAGAAAATTTAAAACTGCTACACAGACCTTCTGGACCCAAATCATTGAGAGATTTATAGTCTAGTAGCAGCACTTTTAAATGTATGCTGTAGTTCACTAGGAAACAGTGTAGAGATTTGCTTTGTTCTCTTGGTTCTGCTTAAAACTCTTTAACGCTATTCCAACAGCTTTCAGACTAGGTCTTCAGTGTTGAGTCCTGACGGTTTCTTGCATCTATTGCCAAACAACAATTTCTTTTATAGATGTAAGGAAATTGTGCCTCATCTGGTATAGCTTTATTTTTTACATAAAGAGCCATAATCATCCAGTAACAGTCAAATATATCTGCAGGTCATCTGCAAACAATGAGGTTTTGACCTGATGGACACAAAAACTAAATTAACTAAATGAACAAGTGGCCCAAAGAGTTGATCCCCAGGGGACTTTTTTTATCATTGCAAAGGTTAAGCTTTTTGGCAGGTACTACTTTGGACACCATGTTTTTATTGGATTATTCAAATAAACTGTAAATGAAAAAAATGAATAATAATAATTAATTGCATTATAAATGCAAAAAATAATAATAAAAACTGATTTTTACACTGTCCTCATCACTGATTAAACTAAACCATGCTAATCAATAAGCAGGTCAGTAATTACATGGACTGCATTAAGGATGATGAATTTTGTTTTTCTTGATTATTTTAACCAGACCAACAAAGCATGTTTAATAGTGATGCAGGGTTCCACTTATAAAAAGACAAAATCAATGTTGGGCTGGTTTACAGTATAGCCAATAGAGTTGGGCCACATCTTGGCTTGGCCAATCAGATGCTGCTAAACTGTTTTGTATTATCATTACTGTAAAGTGTACCAAGTTGTGTTAGTATAATAGATCATATTATGAAAGGCATGAATACGAACAGGTGCATCGTAACCCGCACCAGTCAGCCAAACACTGCACATCACCAATTGTTCAGCATAAATGATAAAGCTACAGATCAAGCATGAGATGATCAGCTCATTTCTACTTAGAACCAGAGCTGGTGGCTTACAGGGTCTCCAAACAACAAGCAAATAACCAGGAAACAGCAACTACAAGTCAACACTAAACTGGCCAGCCATACACGCAGAATGAGATAACTGCTTGTAAAAGTCGGTTTCACACAGGAACTTGTTAGTTTTATTGCTACTGTTCCAGGCTTGAGGTATCAGGAACATGCGGTATGTCAAGATCGTATTTTGCATATCGTTGTGAAAAATAAGAACGAGACACATATGATCAGCATTATTGCTTCCAGAAGCTGCTGAGGAGCAAGTCAATATGACTGGAGCAAACTCAGTCTTCTGAAGCGGTACTGCAGGAAACGTCAGTCTCAAAGTGTTTCACAACCTCGGCCTCTGGTACAGGGGTTCAAACGGAGGCAAAACTTTTGAGATGGATGCCCTCCCCCCCCCCTTACCACGACTAATTTTAACCTCAGCCACAGAAACTGAAGCTTGACCAACTGTGAACACTTGGGACATCAATAAAAACATTGCATAAAAAACCTGGAGGTGACACGGACAGCCAAGTATGACGAAGGAGTCACAGAGGCTGTAGTATGGCTTCTGGCCAGCAGCCCAGTGCACCGTACGGGACTTGCCGCCGGTCGTAGTTTTCCATGGGTACACAGTGTCCCAGCAGCCAGTGAAAAAGGGCAGCAGGTCTGCCTCACACACACACACACACACACACACACACACACACACACACGGTGATCTCAGGTATCACTGGACTGACGTCAGAGCCGGGTGTATTACGTCACAGGTTAACCTAGGTTTCACCTAGTGCTTTAAATGCCTCTCAGTGAAAGAAGGCAAAACAGCGCAGATTTCACACAACTGTCTCAGTGAAGTGGACGGACGGACGGACACCATGGAAAGGGTTAATCTCAGGGTCTGTAACTACTAAAGTACAAGAGCTGCAGAAAGGAGAGTTATTAAGCTAGCTAAATAGTTTAATCAAATAGAAAATAATAAACAAGAAGGGGAAAAACTGACGTTGTAGCTAAAAAAAAGCTGGCACTAGTTAGCTAGCTAGCTACACCAGCAGGGTAGCGTTAGTTAGCTCTCTATCTCTCTCTCTCTCTCTCTCTCTCTCTCTCTCTCTATCTCTCTCTCTCTCTCTAGCTACAGGTCAAAACCAGATGTTTGCACAGGACAGGCGAAAAACAACAAGCGTCAAAACAACGTTTATTTCTGTTGCCAATGACAACCCAGCGAATAACAACTACGTCAAAACATCAAATAGTTCCCTGGGTAATTAAACACAGAGTATATTTGACCGGTTAGGCAGCTAGCTAACTAACGCAGCGCTAGCTGGGCCGTGCGCCGGTAACAGCTGGTTACCGTCACCAGCGCTAGCCGCAGTTAGCATAGCAAGCTCTCGTGTTGGTGCTTACTGGTTTAAGTTACTGCAGGTAGCGTTTTAGCGACCCTCCACGCCTCCGCTGTAGCCCTAATTATTTCGCCAACTAGCTAGCTATCTAATTAACATCTAAGAACCAAACAGAGAACCAGAAATCCAGAAGTCAGAAATGTCACTCGGTTAACGTTATCTGGCGGACTGCCATTAGCTAGTAACTGTACACTAGCCAGCTAACATAGCTATAGCTACCCCACCAAGCTAGCTCAAAGCTACTGGCCTGAGCGAGCACTTCCAAGCGCTGTGAAGTGCAGTAATCGTACAGTTAGCTAGCTAGCTTTATTTTTACCTCACTCCATTCCTTCCCGGTGTTTCCCGAGTTGCTGTGGAGGGTAACTGTTTAATGCACTCTGCTACCGCTCTCCGCAAACACCGGGACCCTCTCGCCATCTTCACTTAAGCCGTCTTTCACCTTCCCCCTCTCTAACTACTTTACCAGGCCCGGAGCACCGCCCTCTTTCGGGTACGCGCCCTGCGAACTCGATAACGTCATTGGACAAAAGCAGTGCACGGCTTGGAGCTGATTGGCCGAGCTGCGATGTCAGTCACCGTGTCTCCTGACGTAGGGGTTTGTCGTGTGGAACGGTTGCGTGCGCAGGAGTGTCACGGGATGCGGGATTGAGTTGCCCAGACTGGGCGAGCCCGCAGCGCATAGCTACAAAAGGTTAGGGCTAAATTTGTTGAGGACACATTGTAAAAGCTCTTGTTATATTTTAACATAATGCAGAATAAAACCTGTATAACATCGTACCGAAGAGAACCTGCGGCGTAACGCATAACAGGATGCCTCGTTACATGCACATGTACAAAAACAGTGTCCAAACTGCTGCATTAAGAAACTGCATGTGTACAGTAGCTTGATGCGTTTGGGGGTGTTTATAATTGGTGATGTGATTTAAATTAATCTTTATTTTTTCAATTTCTTATCTCTTATAGCACTGTCCAGCATATCGCGTTCCTGTCTTTCACAAAGAGAAAGAAAAGAACTAAAATCAATGTCAACTATTTTAATTTATATATTTTTATTAATAATTATTTTAATTTTATATTTAATTGGTACAAGAGAAGTATCGCTACGTTTAAAATTATTTGCAATTTGCAGACAACATTAGGTGAGCGATATTTCAATCCTAGAAGAGGTATCAGTAGCATGTGCTAATCTGTTTTCACGTGTAAGAGTGAGCAACCATTCAAAAAACAGACTGCAGTGTCTCTGTGTTGCACATAACCAAATTAAAATACACTTCTCATCGTTTTATTTTTGAGACACCTCCAACTTGGAAAGTCATCGAAAAATCCGAGCTTCCCACTTGTAAATACGAGTTTGTGGTGGTCTTCATGTGCATTACCTTTCTTTAAATACGATATTTCCGACATGACTTGATGACAGCAACACAATAGTGCTGAATATTGCATTTATTTATTTGATAAAATAGCAATAAAGACAATAAAGCCCCGACTGCCGTTTGAATATAAAACATACGAGGGCTTAGTCTCAGTATTAAATCTCAGAAATTAAATACCATAAATTCTCTCTCTCTCTCTCTCTCTCTTTCTTATATATATATATATATATATATATATATATATATATATATAAGAATACACAATCCACCGTTGCAAATTGCGAAACAAAAGGGCTTTAATATGTAACGTTATATAAAATGTAATGAAAAAATAAAATAAAAAAATTCACAGTATGTCAGAGAAAACAAATATTGTGCAACGTTCATTTATGGTGCAGAATGGAGTTCTGGATCACAGTAATGTAATGACAGTAAATCTAGTAACTCTAGGATGGGTAAAACACGCTGGGGCCAGTTGGGATGACCGCGATTCTGACGCGCTTCCCATTGTTGTCTACGCCCAATCATACACTGCGCATGCGCGGCTGTGCTAAGTCGGAGTAGTGAGGCCTTCCGGGAGCGTTCACACAGCTACAGAGATGGCGAAGATCGCCAAAACGCACGAAGGTAAGCGAGTTTATTATAAATACCAGCTGCAGTCGAGTATGTTTAGTATTTTAATGCACGCTGTAACGTGTATCTTAATGGTGTTTACTGGGTTACCGCGACGTACGTGAAGAAACTAGCTCGCGCTACGTCGTGAAACGCCATGTAAACGAGGCGCTGAAGAGAACATGGCGACTGGGCGCTTTATTAATAAAGCCGACGCTGGGCCGCACTGCGAGCTGTAGAAATCGCCTCACACCTCTCCCGCGCCTTTTATCAGTGCGCATAAGCGAATATAGTGAACTAAAGCTGATTGAAATGATCACCAGAAAGCTTGTTGTGTTTGAAAACCGGACAGCCACGCTAGCGTCGGTGCAGCTGCCTGCGGCCTGCTAATGCTGCCTGCGGCCCTGCTCAAAATGGCGCTGTGCGAGCGAACCTACGTAGTGCTAGAGATAGCTACATTACACAAGAACAGCGTCCTCCTTCTCTAACTTGTGTTTTAGCATTCGCCTTTTTTATTAATTAAATACAAGTTAAATATTAGCTCGCATCAGTGCAGAAGGCCAGCGTAGTTGGCTGGTCTGTTGGTGCAGATAAGCTAACCAGCTAATGCTAGCTAACAAAACAAGGACAGCATGTCTGAAGTTATGCAACTGTTTACCTTGTGTTTTGGCTCCTAGCATTTATTCCTGGTACTGGTACCAAAACGACACCACCGATACAAGTCCTAACTCAAGTTTTACCAGTAAAACCTCATGGAAGATCCCTGTAATTTTGTTACCATTGGTTTACATAGAATCGTTCTCTCTCTCCAATTTAGTAGCTATGCTAGAGATATGCTAGAGAACCTAATTTACAGATATTTACAAGTGTTTTTACAAATAGAAATGGCAGTTCCAGATATTTAGACTAATTCTGGCAAGTACAACCACTATTTTAGTTAATAGTAGTAGTTGATGTATAAGTAGCTTAAACTTATTTTAGAAATATTAAATTGTGTGGATCTTAAATGCATGTTGCAATTAGTCAAAACTAAAGTATTCAGCTCTACAGTGTATGCATGTGCGATTAGTTTTACTAGAGTAATCATTTGCAGTAATTTTGTTGTGAAAATGTAATTAATAGGTAATAGAGAGGTTCAGTGGTGACGTGACTAGTCAACATTACGTTAGATTACATTACACATATGGCTTTATAGATCTGTCTGATTTATTACTAGTTAATAAAACATAGTTGGTATCTTAAATGACTGCAGTAGAGTGAATTTCAGTTTTTGCCAGTAAAAATGGAGTTAATACTTGTATTACTGGTGTCCTTTTAGGCAAAGGCTGCTTGTTTTAGTGTACAACATGGAATACATTGTAAATGACTGGGATGAGAGTTTGATCAGGTGGCATGTTTTCAACTTGCTGTAAGTGTCTCCTGTTCTTCTATTTTTAGACATTGAGGCCCAGATCCTGGAAATCCAGGGGATGAAGGCGGCCCTGCTGGAGGAGGGAGAGCAGGGTGTCGGTCTTGATTCCACTGGATACTACGATCAGGAGATTTACGGAGGCAATGATAGCCGGTTTGCAGGATACGTCACCTCCATTGCAGCCAATGAGCAGGAGGATGTAAGTTTGATCATGAGTTTAATTGACTTGCTTCCATGTTTTTTGTTTTTTTTTACTGTGGCTCAAATGCCTGTTATAACTCTATGTGCTTGATGTGGGATGATGAGGTACTGTCAGGCTTAACCAGTCCAACGTTTTGTGTTTTTCAGGATGATGAAGAAGACTCGTCCACAAGTTTGCTCGGGCAGAAGAAGCCTGGGTATCATGCTCCGGTGGCAATACTCAATGCCATTCCTCAGTCAGATGAGCAGGTAATTTGATGCATCTGTTAGACCTGTGGTTTCAGAGCCTCTGAACTGGCTAAAGTTTGCTTTTTTACAGTTAGCTGTATTTGAAACCTATGTTTTTTTTCTTTTATAGTATGATCCTTTTGCTGAGCACAGACCACAGAAGATTTCAGACCGCGAAGACGAGTACAAGAAACGCAGACAAAAGATGATCATCTCCCCTGAGCGTCACGACCCCTTTGCAGATGGTAAATGTCACACAGCCGTTGTCCGTCATCAGTCCCATCCATGTCCATGCTGATTAGCATGCAGTGTCTATACACGATCCTGGTCAAAATCACTGTTTTGGATGTTAACCCTTCGAACACTACCCAGCAACTTGCTTCCCAGGCTTGGGCTTTGCCTTAAATCCTGATAAACTACATCGGGACAGCTGTGAACGGGGTACAGACAAATGTTCTAGGCCTAATTGGATTTTTATATTTCTAAAAAAAAAATGTTTTTTATAGAAAATCTTTCATTAACGAATGCTGTCTGTTTAAGGGAACTATTAGTTGGGTGGAGTTTATTACAAAAGCAATTATAAGCAAACCAAAATGGGATGCAGATAGCTGCGTTTGTGTCTCGAAAGGTTAATAGATTATTACAAAATCTGACATGTTTGTGTGATTAAAGAAATACAGATAGGCAAAACACTAGCACACTTATCAGAAGAGGATTTGTCAACATTCTTTTTTTGTAGAATGGTTCTTCATTTACTTAGATGTGCATCAAGTAGAGCGTAGAGGCAGTGTTTGCACTTAGTAAAAGCTTAAATGCTCTGCTGAAGACACGTTTAAAGTGCTACTTCTCTACTAATGGCTCTTTTTGCAATTCCTTTGCTAGAGTTGAAAATCTGAGTCCTTCTACCTGCCTGTCAGACTGGATTAATGCAAGAATGGTGCACTCCCAAGTGCACGTCAAGTGTTCAGTCCTGACATTGCCTTTCAGTTCAACATTGCATTCTAGTTTAGTATAGTAGCACAGAAAAGATTACATGCAGCATCTGCAGAGTTAATGCATTACATTTGCCCTTCCACACTATTGAGGGATGAGGTTTATTATCTGATGACTTATGTAAAATATTTGGCAGTGAATGTCAATGCTAACAAGCTGAGGTGAGTTTCCTGAAAGAGTCCTAGTGCAAAGTACTTTCTTAATTAACTCCCAGTGTCTCCCAGTACCTTTCTGTACCATGTACCAAGTAACTACCAATGCAACCAACTTGTTCAGAGTACTTCTTGAGGTAGCTTTTGACTAAACTAAAAAAACAGGCCACTTTATTTACTCATTCTATAGGCATAAAAGTGGAGCAATAATCACGTGACGTAACAGTTATTTACCATAAAAGTCTCACACATGCATACAAAATCGTTTGATGGCTCCAGTTGCAATACAGAAATAAAAAGCCTATGTTTTCCATGTGTATGTGATTGTTCACCATGGCTTACTTCTCTTTGCTGTTTGATTAAATAATTTGAGAAATTAAGGCATAAATATCAATTTGAACACCCCTCAGCCAATCACACTAGAATTGATGTAACTTTGGTGTGTAATAATAGCTGTAAGGTGTAATGCGTTATGTCTGAGTGGACGCCATAGTTAAAGTGTCGACTTGCATATTTACTAAGATTGTTTTCAGGAAACTCGCCCAGTTCTCACACACATAGAAACAACTTTCAGTTAAAGTGTATGAGGTAAACTCATGCGCTATTGGTACTGTTCACACACACGGAGAGCGCTGTACTCTTAGTCTTTTCAAATCTGCATCACAAATATTTATATAAGAATCCAGTTAAAAAGTAAAAAGGCTAAATTGGTGTGCATGTAGTTACTCCCAGACAGGGACATCCTCTATATAAGTGTTGTGTAAATATATTTCTATTTTATCTTAAAATAGAAATATATATCTTAAAGAATCTGTGTACAAAGATTCCACGGGCCCATACTAACTGTCCTTAATTTCTCTCCTACAGCAGTACTGCTTTGCCAGTCCTGTCTGCACTCTCTTAAGGGTGCAGCACCTCATCCTGTGTAGGTTATGGTGAACAAAGAGAAGCGAGTTTATCGGATTTAGGAGAATTGTGTGGGGTTGGGGGGGGGTGGATCATGGTCTCAGCAACTAAGTCCTGATACAGTAGTCATACAAACCTCCTCAACTTCATCCCTCCCAAACTTTTTTTTTTTTGACATTTCAATTTTTTGCTCAGTTCATTCTCAGATTTACTTTTCTTAAAGACATTAAGGTTCCAGTTTTCCAAATTTTCCTATTAAAGTGATTCATCACAGTTTTGTTGCATATTTTGTTATTCCCTCAAGGATATGGTGTCACAGTGTCTTTGTCTGCGACACAGCAAGCTAGACTTTCACTACATGAGTTATTCTGTAATCTTGAGTAAATCTGTAGTCCTATTACATAAGGTTTCAATACACTGAGGATTTCTTTGAGTGACGTGAGCATTACAGGTGGTATGCTGTTGTGTGTGAGTTCAAACCCTTTTCCAAAGTGTTACTAATGGTAAAGAGAAATTTTCTAGGCTTCTTTTCTGCCGGTTGAAGTCTGACTGCAGAAGGACCCTTGGCACTGAAAGTGTACGTATTCTGGAGAGCACAGCCCAGGACCCTGCAACAATGATGGCTATATCCTCTCCTTATCTGTTAAAAGAATCAGACACATCTATGCACTTGCCTGTTCTTAATCTATGAATGTTAGGAGTGTCTAGTGTTATGATGTTTTGTGATGCAGCCTGTTATGCGAGAGGACTTTTTTTTTTTTTTTTAAGTAAAAGTTTTCTGTTAAGGCAAGCAGGAGTAGAGTGAGGGCCAGTTGAATGTAGTGTTTGCTGTGTGTGGCATTCCTGGTTGTCGCTCCTGCTTGGCTAACCGCCTCGCATCTTGTTGGTGCTCTTTCGCACAGGGGGCAAAACGCCGGATCCCAAGATGCAGGTCAGGACGTATATGGACGTGATGAAGGAGCAACAACTGGGCAAAGAAGAGGTATGCAGTACTTGAGAATTAGTAAGCCTAGGTGCAGATGGTGGGAGTGTCGTGTTTTGAATTTTTTTGTAAGTGGTTGCTGTTTTCTCACCATCAAATTTCCTTTGTAAAGAGAGAAATCAGGCTGCAGATGGCAGAAAAGGCAAAATCGGGGGACCTGAAAGCGGTTAATGGCTCTGCTGCATCTCAAGCTGCTGCCACCAAACGTAAACGTCGTTGGGACCAGACTGCTGACCAAACACCAAATGCTACACCAAAAAAAGTGTCCAGCTGGGATCAGGCAGATGCTGCAGCAGAAGTAAGTTGTTGTTAAACCCTGACCCTTACCAGTAAATGTGTCTCTACTGATGTGTTCTGTTGTGAGTAACTTTTTATTTTTTTTATTATTATTATTATTATTTCACTCCATCCTTAGACACCAGGACACACGCCTGGACACACACCTTCCAATAGCCGCTGGGATGAGACGCCTGGCCGTCCTAAAGGTAGCGAGACGCCGGGAGCCACTCCAAGCACTCGTATGTGGGACCCCACCCCCAGCCACACTCCCGCTGGAGCTGCCACACCTGGTCGAGGCGACACCCCTGGGCATGCTACACCTGGCCACGGAGGAGCCACGTCCAGTGTGCGCAAGAATCGCTGGGATGAGACACCAAAAACAGAGAGAGGTGACCTTTTATTGCACATCCTCAGACATTTTATCTGAGAATAATAGTTTGAATTAACGTGTAATAGTCATATGCGTTTGACTGTTTTTAGAGACTGTATAAGTCAATTACTGTCTGCTCTCGTCTTAAACAATAAACACAAAACTGGTCAGTTTGAACCTGGTTCAAGTGGTTAAAGTACAAGTAAAATAAAACCAAACCTAATTTTTAACAAGAGTGTAAGATAATGCATTGACCTCTTTCTATGACGAACTGAAATGAACTGATTAATAAGACTTTTAATAAAAATAAATTTCCTGTCCTCGTTTTTAGAGACCCCTGGTCATGGCAGTGGCTGGGCTGAAACCCCTCGCACAGACAGGGGAGAGGAGTCCGTGGGGGAGACTCCGACCCCTGGAGCAAGCAAAAGAAAGTCAAGATGGGACGAGACTCCTGCAAGTCAGATGGGGTCCTCTACTCCTTTGCTTACTCCTGGAAAAACTCCTATCGGCACACCTGCTATGAATATGGCCACACCTACTCCAGGTACTGATTTTGAACAGGTTATGGTTTGTCTTTTTTTTTTTGGTATGCACAACTTGCAGACTGTGAAATTAATGGCTTGAAATTTTCTAGGTCATTTGATGAGTATGACTCCCGAGCAGCTTCAGGCATGGCGTTGGGAGAGAGAGATTGATGAGAGGAACCGTCCACTGACTGATGAAGAGCTGGATGCCATGTTTCCGGAAGGCTACAAGGTGCATAATGCTTACATTAAACTGAAATCACTAAAATATCAGTACTGTTGTTAATCACTGCTAACCAGTTGTTCATTTTCCTTACCAGGTGTTGCCCCCACCGGCAGGCTATGTGCCTATCCGCACCCCTGCCCGCAAGTTAACTGCTACACCAACTCCAATCGGCGGTATGACTGGCTTCCACATGCAGACTGAAGACCGATCCATGAAACAAATGAACGACCAGCCGTCCGGCAACCTTCCTTTCCTCAAGCCAGATGACATCCAGTACTTTGACAAACTTCTGGTGAGGACTAAATATTTTTGCTCATCAATTTTACACAGGCATAATTATTTTTAATAAATTATCTAGCAGAAATTTATTCTAGAACCACATGCGATTGTAGTGAATTTGTTGATTTTAGTCAGGCCAACTCTCAATCACCCTTTACTGTTTCCACGTTCAGGTTGAGGTGGATGAGTCCACTCTGAGTCCAGAGGAGCAGAAGGAGCGCAAGATCATGAAGCTGCTCCTGAAGATCAAAAACGGCACCCCTCCAATGAGAAAGGTATGGCCCACTTAATTGTACTCCTATTCTATGAACTCCTCTGCTGTTGAACACCCCTAACTGTTTTTTTTTTTTTTTTTTTTTTTTTTTCCCCCCCCTCTGTGCCCTCAGGCTGCCCTCAGACAAATCACAGACAAAGCCAGGGAATTTGGTGCTGGACCCCTCTTCAATCAGATTCTACCTCTGCTTATGTCTCCTACGCTAGAAGACCAGGAGCGCCATCTGTTGGTGAAGGTCATTGACCGCATCCTCTACAAACTGGATGACTTGGTTCGGCCCTACGTCCACAAGGTACCTAACCACCTAAACCTCTTGTCTTAGTCTAATTTTATACAACTATATTGCAATGTCTGGGTTTGCTGAACTGTCTTTGTTTCTGCAGATCCTTGTGGTGATTGAGCCCTTGCTGATTGATGAAGATTATTATGCTAGAGTGGAAGGCAGAGAGATCATTTCCAACTTGGCAAAGGTGGGCTACGAGTCTTGCATACGTTATGCAACGTAATTGTGTTGCCGTCTTTTAAATGTGCTGCATTTACATTTACAAAGTTATTGTTTGCTTACACAGGCTGCTGGTTTGGCCACAATGATCTCCACAATGAGGCCTGACATTGACAACATGGACGAGTATGTGAGAAACACAACAGCTCGTGCCTTTGCTGTTGTTGCGTCTGCCTTGGGCATTCCATCCCTCTTGCCATTCCTCAAGGCTGTGTGCAAAAGCAAGAAGTCCTGGCAGGCTCGACACACAGGCATCAAAATTGTGCAGCAGATTGCCATCCTCATGGGTTGCGCCATCCTGCCCCATCTCCGCAGCTTGGTGGAGATTATTGAACATGGTTAGTATCGAACATCTTAGTTAATCTAAAACTTTGCTCTAAAAAATGTTCTGTCTAACATTGTTACAGTAATAAACTACATTATTGTTTTTCATAATACCTGCATGTCCTCCTCCTCCCAGGTCTTGTGGATGAGCAGCAGAAGGTGCGAACAATTAGTGCTTTGGCTATTGCTGCTCTTGCTGAGGCTGCTACACCTTATGGTATTGAGTCCTTTGACTCTGTGCTAAAGCCCCTTTGGAAGGGTATCCGACAACACAGAGGAAAGGTGAGTGTGACCCTTTTATTTTCAGAGGGTGGAAGATGCCTTGTAATGATGTGGGTTACCAGTGAAACTTTTAACTTAATATTTACATTTCTTACATAATTGAACTGAATTACAATTTTTCAAACTTTTAATTATTCTTTGCTTTGGTGATTAGGGTCTGGCTGCCTTCTTAAAAGCAATTGGATATCTGATTCCACTTATGGATGCTGAGTATGCCAATTACTACACAAGGGAAGTGATGCTTATCCTCATCAGAGAGTTCCAGTCTCCAGATGAGGAAATGAAGAAGATTGTGCTAAAGGTAATATCAGGATGATGTCTGTCAGATGGCTCTCAGTAGGGTTGTCCTCAAGAATAGCAAACTATGAAATCTTCCAATATAGTCTAAATCATACTTGTCTCTGTTCCTTTCAGGTGGTCAAGCAGTGCTGTGGCACAGATGGTGTGGAAGCCAACTACATCAAAACTGAGATCCTGCCTCCTTTCTTCAAGCACTTCTGGCAGCACCGTATGGCCTTAGACAGGCGCAATTACAGACAGGTATGTTACACTCGTTTTGTACCCCATGATTTTTACAATAAACATGGAGTTATATTTAATGCTTGCTTATCTAAATGAAATGTTTGCTCTCAACTAGTTGGTGGACACTACAGTAGAGCTGGCTAACAAAGTCGGAGCGGCAGAAATCATTTCCCGCATAGTGGACGACTTGAAGGATGAAGCTGAGCAGTACAGGAAGATGGTGATGGAGACAATTGAGAAAATCATGGGTAACTTGGGTGCAGCGGACATTGACCACAAACTGGAAGAGCAGCTTATTGATGGTATCCTGTATGCCTTCCAAGAACAGACCACTGAGGTGAGTTGCTTGGGGGGGCGGAAAGAGGTTGATCATTGGGGTGGGAGGGAAATTTACATCTGTTTACATCTGATCTCTTAATCTGATTATGTTGCTTCACTTCATCAGGACTCTGTGATGCTGAATGGCTTTGGCACAGTGGTGAATGCTCTGGGCAAGCGAGTAAAGCCTTACCTGCCTCAGATCTGCGGTACTGTTCTGTGGCGTCTCAATAACAAGTCTGCTAAAGTCCGTCAACAGGCTGCTGACCTCATCTCCCGCACAGCCGTAGTGATGAAAACTTGTCAAGAGGTGAGGGAGGATGAGAAATGTTAGATCTTGCTTTTCCCCAAAATAGTGATGTGATGTCTTTTCACACATTTGTTTTCATATATTTTGTTCACAGGAAAAACTGATGGGGCATTTGGGTGTCGTGCTATATGAGTATTTGGGAGAAGAATATCCTGAAGTGCTTGGAAGCATCCTTGGAGCCCTAAAAGCCATTGTTAACGTGATTGGTATGTAGTTGTTAGTTCAGTGTCACAAAGTATTCCAGTGATCCTATCTGGCACTCTGCTTGGGCTAGGCCTTGCTCTGTATTAACCATGCTAGATTTAATTTGTTTGACTATACTCTTTCTTTTAGGTATGCACAAAATGACGCCACCAATCAAAGACTTGCTTCCTCGTTTGACACCAATCTTGAAGAACAGGCACGAGAAGGTGCAGGAGAACTGTATTGATCTTGTGGGCAGAATTGCTGACAGGTTAGTGTTGAGCCACATCAGTTTTGTTTTGTCATTTTAAAAAGCTGGGACAGATAAAAAAAAAAAAAAAAATGTTCCTTTTCTTTTAACAGGGGTGCGGAGTATGTGTCTGCCAGGGAGTGGATGCGAATCTGTTTCGAGCTACTGGAATTGCTAAAAGCTCATAAGAAGGCAATCCGAAGAGCCACTGTGAACACTTTTGGCTATATTGCAAAGGCTATTGGGTAAAACAAAAATAAAATCTTTAAAAAAAATGTAATTAATTTTTAATGTTGTGATTCTTAAAAGATATTCTATGGTAATAAACAAATTTCTCATTTTTTACCAGGCCTCATGATGTGCTTGCTACGCTACTCAACAACTTGAAAGTGCAAGAGCGTCAAAACCGTGTGTGTACAACAGTTGCCATAGCCATTGTGGCAGAGACGTGTTCACCGTTCACTGTACTCCCAGCGCTGATGAATGAATACCGTGTACCTGAGCTCAACGTTCAGAATGGTGTTCTCAAGTCCCTTTCTTTCTTATTTGAGTATATTGGTGAAATGGGAAAAGACTACATCTATGCCGTCACACCATTATTGGAGGATGCTCTTATGGACAGGTGAGTCCAGCACCAAGTTTACAGCACAAGTGTCCATTTCTGATCTTGGGAGTCTTGCAGTTTTCCTGCAGGTATTTAAACAGTATAATCAAGGAGAAAATGCCTGAAAAGGTGTATTATTGGGCGTATTAGTATTTGTCTCGTGTATTAAAACACAAAATAATCTCCCAACTACAACTGTCCATCAAAATCCTACTAGAAGATTATGGGCTTGTAGACTACGCCTGGCTTCTCAGTTTCATTGTCCTCAACCCATAGGTTTAATACATTAATTTAAAAATGAATTGAAAATAAATATTAAACGAAATGCCTAAGTAGCAAAGAACAAAGAGGCCAATGCATAGGATGCTTACTGAAGCCCATGTTCCAGCTGTAGAGTTTCTTTTCTCAACCAGGTTTAGTCTTTAGATTCCTGAATAAGGAATGGATCAACAAATAGTCACCACAACGGCATTAAACTTTTCTGAGAACCAGCATTGATCTGTGCATTCCATTTCAATGAAAGTAAATTTGAGCATCTTAAGCGGCATTATAGGATTATTTAATGGTGTTGTAATCTGGATGTCAGAGTTATGAAAATGAGTTGAGGAACGTTTTCAATAGGTTTAAGGTCTTCCAGTAGATTTACACTTGCAGTACTAGAATCTTTTTTTTTTTTTTTTTTTTTTTTTTTTTTGTGTGTACTCTGCTTTGACGCACTTTCTTGTCTCCCTTCAGAGATCTTGTGCATAGGCAGACAGCAAGCGCCGTAGTGCAACACATGTCCCTGGGTGTGTATGGATTTGGGTGCGAGGACTCCCTGAACCACTTGCTCAACTATGTTTGGCCCAATGTCTTTGAGACGTCGCCACATGTTATTCAGGCTGTAATGGGAGCCCTTGAGGGTCTTCGTGTGGCTATTGGACCGTGCCGTATGCTACAGTACTGCTTACAGGTAAGTAAAATTTCATAATGAAGGCTGTGTAATCTAGATTTTAATAAGACTTGCCTTTAAGAGTAAATGGAAACGTTGAGCTAACTAGAAATGACCGATTTCCTTTCAGGGTTTGTTCCATCCTGCTCGGAAAGTACGTGACGTGTACTGGAAGATTTATAATTCCATCTATATCGGCTCCCAGGATGCACTGATTGCACATTATCCCCTTATCTACAACGACGAGAAGAACCCCTACGTCCGCTATGAGCTGGATTACTTCTTATAAATACATGTACACCTCTTCATTGCACTCTTTCATTTCCTACATCTTTGTGTCCCAACATTCATGGTTTGTAGGACTGAGTCAGACTATCTTTAGTTCTGTTGGTTTGCGGCTACATCTGTCTCACATGCCGAGGTCCGAATAATTTTTAATAAACTGAAATTGGGAAAAGCGTGGAAAGTACTTTATTATTTTGGTTTTTTAAAAATATATATATAACCAATGGCAGTGAAATGTAGTGGCAGATTCACTAAATGTGAAGTCTTTAGCAGGAAAGTCTGGACAAATGTAAAGTTGTGATTCCTGTACTGAGCTGTCCTGCTTCCTTTGATCACTCATCTGTTCTTATTTGGATGTTGCTTACTTTGGCTGAATAAACATTTGTGTATTAAAATTGAGGTTTGTGGTTTAGTCTTTTGCCTTGCATGATGATTTACTTGGAACTTGACAAATTAAACAGTCTGACAGTCCTTTTAGTTTGATTGTGTTGCCAGTTGGCGTCGTTGGGGAAAAACCAGTCAAGATCATGAATCAAGATTAAAATGGATTCCAGCTTCTCATGCATTAACAGGGCAATGGTGCCTATGAAAAGGATTTCCCCTTTTGGATTTTTACCCCTTTCAAAGCCTTTTCCTAATGGAAATATGTGACTTTTTATGGCAAAAATGTACAAAAACATGGAAAATGTCTACAAAGTAATGTCAATTAAATATGTAATGTAAAACAAGTGATTATAAATATTTTCCTTTCAAAGTAACTGACCAAGGAATTGCTAGTAGTCTTGGTGAAGAGGAGTTCATAGTATATAGTCTATATGTGTCTCACTCAAGTGATTGTAGTGCTCTATAGTGATTGACCTACGCTAGTCAGATTTACAAGTATATTTCTTCCATTTTAATGGTGGATTTAGCTGAACTTCAGAGGATCAGGCCCTTGACTTATACTTTTTTAGCAAACCTTTAGTTTATGGAGTATTTGTAGCCTGGAATACTGATTAACAAGTGACCGGACCTTCTAAACAGCTCTCTTTACTTTTAAGACAATTTGTTTTTGTAAATTCTTGTAAGAAAGAGCCATGTGACATTGACCATTGCTGCATTAGTAATAGCAATAAAAGGGGAAAACATCCATGGGGGTGAATACTTTTGTAGGTATGTCCCACAGCAACCAGTGAAAGTAATAAAGCCAACAAGGGCCAGCCAGAGAGACTTTTAAGGAAGGTCAAAGGGAACCCAATATTAAAACACTACAGGAAGAGGATAAAATCCTACCCTCAACAACTGGGGTTTCACATAGGGGCGAGCCCACCCCCTTCCCCATATTCTAATTACCCGCTGCATCTCAAGCTAGGTTAGGCACTTTCCTTCCTGTGGGTGCTGCAGCTGTTTATTATCCAATCAGCAACAAGGATTAAGCCAGTTCAGGACTACACCGCATGCTGAAAGATGCTTAATCCCTGTCTTGAAAACTGACCCATAACTTTTGCAAATGACAAGATCCTACACCTACCAGATAAGCCCACGCATGACCTTTACTTCACCCATACCCTAGTCACTTACCACATCACAAGCTTCTAATATTATTCAGGTAGGCACCTCCCTTCGTCAGTGTTTCACTAAATTAAGCCCATGACACCTCCCTTTACTGGTCTAATATATGGGCCTGCCACCCACACTCTCTCACCTCAGACACTAAAGCTGCACATCATAGCATGGCTATACATAACTGTGAAGCAAAGGTTTCCACACTGACGCTTAAAAGACAGTGATGGCAAGTTCAAGAGAAAGGACTCCTCTCCACCACTAAAACAAAACTAGTATGCACTTGATGAATAACGTGTTTCAGACCCCTCCTCAAAAGATCTCACTTGGAGACCACTCTTAGTTTGTGTCCTTAGAGTTTGTCATTTTGAAGGGCAAGTGTCCTTCCTTCTAAAGGGCAGTTGCTTGTAGACATTCAAGTACCCAAGAACCCCCTAAAGTGATATAACCCCAGAAATCGCCATGGGCCTTATGCTGTGTGATGGCAATGGCGGATTTTGGGTGATGCACCCGTACCCCTGATTTCAAAAAGAAAAATGGGGACGAAAGTGGCAACAAACCTTTGAACATACGTACATACACCATCAGCCATAACCTTAAAACCTCTGACATGAATCTGGCAGGCAGGTCTTGTGAGGTATACTGTTCCTGGTATACAGGAATGTACTGCAGTTAGTACCTACTGAAAGTGCTCCAACAACCAGTGAAACCAGTTACAGGGTCATGGGTGCCCAAGGCTCATTGATGCACGTGCTGAGCAATTATCCTGTACCTGGTCTGACCCTACAGAAGAGCTTTTGTAGAAAAAATTGCTAGGTAATGCTTGACAGGTCTTGTGGAGTCTATGCCTTGACAAGTTAGAGCTATTTTGTTGGCACAAGGGGGGGCGCTACACAATATTAGTCAGGTGGTTTCAATGTTATGGCTGATCAGTGTATAGTATAAATTTATATAATGTTTAATCAGGCATTAAAAGGGTTGTAAAGAGTGTGTATGCGTGAGTACGTGAGTGGTGGAACATGTTCAGACTGGGCTAAGTCAGGCAGGCCCAGCTCCACAGTCCGTTAAGCAGCTCATGGCCAAACACACTTTACGCCGGATCTCCTTGTAGGAATTCAAGCAGCATACAGATGACCCGTCATGGGACTGCCTTTTGACCTGCTGGTCAAAACGTTCCCATGTCGGAGCTGTGTCTCGCTGAGATGATGTCATCTGGTAAAGCACAAACACAGCAGTCCGTTTACTGTCACTCAGGGTCAGGGTGATGGTGGTGGCCAGAGAAGAAAGTCAAGATCATACTTTTATTAAAGTTGAAGCTGAAAGTGGAGCTTGAATATTACGAATATTATACAAAAGGACGAGGAAACTGTACAGCGAAATCATACACAATAGATTGGTGGGACTCAAATGAGTCTCAGACCACCTCCTCAAGTGGTTTGAGCAATTGTATTTTTATCTATTTTAAATGCACATTTTAAGTGGCTTGGTCTTATCCAGACATAATCCTGAAGTGACCCCATAGACGGGGTCTATGAGACTCTTTGGCAAAGAAAAAAACATTGAGAAAATTGGTTATGCAGTGCTGCCAAACAAATGGCATGATAAGAAATTATGGAGAGTGGATGAAGTTGGACGCTGGACGAATTAGCAACATCATCCCTGGACAGATATGGGTTTGAGTGACAGGCTTTACATAACGAGTGGGGTAGAAAAATCTTTATCTATGCAATACTGGTGCAGCTAATGCTGCTATCCTGCTAACACAGGTAGTGACTGATGAACTCATGGGAGCTCTTTGCAAAGAAATGTCAGACAGCAAATACACTCAGCAGCAAGTGGTTATGAGCTGAATTCGAAATGGCTATAGGTTTATCATTTCACTATCAAGAAGCTATATTTCAGTGGGCCGCACCACATTTTAGGGTAAAGTGCTAACACCCTCTCAGACACAGAAGTCAAATGTCAGCTCCAGCCAAATGCCACTGCTATACCACGATGACTTTGTAGAGTACGCCTGTAGCATAATTACATAATACTGTAAAGAGGTTTTAGAGGTGCTTTGTTTTCATGGCAGCAAAAGTCTTTCACAGCCATGAAAATACATTTGACTGTTCAAAATGTATGATTGTAATAACTTTATTATAATAACGGAAGTTGCTAGTGACCATGGTATGCTGGTCAATCAGCACTACAGCACCACCAAACCAGCATAAACCAATGTCTGTTGAGTTTTGAGAGCTGGTATGCTGGTCAACAAGTGCTATCCCACCACCACTGAATCAGCATAAACCAATATTTGTGCCATTTTGAATGGTGGTATGCATGTCAACCAACGCTACACCACCACTGAACCAGCACAAACCGGCATTTGTTGAGTTTTGAGCGCTGGTGTTGCTGGTCAACAAGCACAACACCACTTCTGAACTAGTGTTTGGTGCATTTTGAACGCTGATATGCTGGTCAATCAGCACTACACCACCACCGAACCAGCATAAACCAATATTTGTTGAGGTTTTGAACGCTGGTATGCTGGTAAACAAGTGCTACACCATCACCAAACCAGCATAAACCAATATTTGTGGCATTTTGAGCACTGGTATACTGGTGACAGGACTACACCCCCACTAAACCAGCATAAACCTGCATTTGTTGATTTTTGAACACTGTTGTGCTGGTCAACACCCCACCGAACCAGCATAAACCAATATTTGTTGAGGTTTTGAACACTTACTGGTCAACCAGCACTACACCCTCACCAAACCAGCATAAACCAGCATTTGTTGAGTTTTGAACGCTGGTATGCTGGTAAACAAGTGCTACACCATCACCAAACCAGCATAAACCAATATTTGTGGCATTTTGAGTCCTGGTGTACTGGTCAAC
Source organism: Salminus brasiliensis (assembly GCF_030463535.1). Classification (NCBI taxonomy): domain Eukaryota; kingdom Metazoa; phylum Chordata; class Actinopteri; order Characiformes; family Bryconidae; genus Salminus; species Salminus brasiliensis. The sequence goes on along the minus strand of NC_132885.1, from coordinate 26,989,946 downwards.
CAGCGCTACACCACCAACAAACCAGCATAAACTAGCATTTGTTGAGTTTTCAACACTGGTATGTGGGTTAACCAGTGCTACACCACCACCGAACCAGCATAAACCGGCATTTGTTGAGTTTTGAACGCTGGTATGCTGGTCAACAAGCGCTACATCGTCACTGAATCAGCATAAACCAATATTTGTGGCATTTTGAGAGTTGGTATGCAGGCCAACCAGCGCTACACCACCACCGAACCAGCACAAACCGGCAATTGTTGCATTTTGAACACTGGTGTCAAACAGCACCAGACTAAAATCATACCTAAACCATCTTGGACCATCATGCTGGTCTACACTGTTGTTTCAGTACTGCATACATACCAAAGAACACTGTTTTAAATAGGGCACTTCAAATTTACAGTGACCTGACCCAGACTGCCTGATGGGGAAAGAGGAAGAGATTGAGTTTCATTATTAAGAGAAGATTCTACAAACACACCAACATTGCTCCAAAACGCAGAACGTGGACTGCTCCACTGCTGCATTTCTGCCTTGTGGTCAATCTTTGCACTTCCCCACTTCCTCATAGTTTTATTATTTTTAATAATTAGTGGTGTGCTGAGCGGTACTCTCAACCTGGTGAACACTCTCTCCTGAAAATGTAAACATGGCTAAAGACCAGCATACTTCAACCACAGAGATGGGGAAGGCATCAGTGAGGCAAACCCCCTTTAGCATGCTAGCATTAGCATTGTGTGTGCATGTGTGTGTTTGTTTTTATACACTATCAGGACCTGATGTCCTGACAATGCAGAAAGGCAGAAGCCAAAAGAGTTTACAACTGAAATAGCAGTTGTACAGAGTGCTTTACATGTACACTATAATGGACAAAAGTATTGGGACACATCTCAATCATCTAATTTAGGTGTTTCATTCAGTCCAATTAACACAGGTGTACACAATCAAGCACCAAGCCATGCAGTCTGTTTTTATAAACAATAGTGAAAGAATGGGAGGTTCCCCAGATCTCATTGAATTCCAGCATGGTACTGAAACAGGATACCACCATTGCAACAAGTCAGTTGGTGACACTTCTTCTCTCCTAGATATTCACCATCAGCTGTGAGGGGTATCGCTGAAAAGAGGAAGCGTCTAAGAAATACAGCCACTCAGACACAAAGCGGCAGACCATGTAAAGCTACGTAAACGGACACCGCCACTTGACTCTGGAGCAATGGACACGTCTTCTGTGTAGTGACGAATCACGCTTCCCTATCTGCCAGTCTGATGGAGGAGTCTGGGTTTGATGAATGCCAAGTGAACGCTATCTGCCTATAACTGTGACGTTTGGTGGAGGAGGGATCATGCTACAGGGTTGTTTTCAGGAGTGGGCCTAGGCCGCTTAGTTCCAGTGAAGGGAAATCTTAATACTTCAGCATCCTAAAACATTTTGGACAATGGAATGCTTCCACGTTCATGGAAACAGTTTGGGGGAAGGCCCTTTTCTGTTCCAGTGCACAAATCAAGGTCCGTAAAGGCATGCTTGGAAGAGTTTGGTGTGGAAGAACCTGACTGGCCCTGACCTCAACCTCATCGAACAACTTTGGGATGGACTAGAACAGTGTTGGACATCAGTGTCGGACCTCACACAGAAACACTCCAAATTTTTGTAGAAAGCCTTTCTAGAAGAGTGGCAGCTGTGATGGCTGCAAAGGGAGGGGGATCCAACTCCATATTAATGCCTATGGACGTAGAATGGGAGCACTGTAGGTGTCCCAATACTTTTGTCAATCTAGGACAGTAATGGGAACCACGTCCCGACATTGTACGAAAACAAACGTGTGTGTTTCTGCCTGTGTGTGTGTGTGTGTGTATGGAGCTGAGCAGAGGGGAGGGCCCACAGTCTGTGGACTTCCTGTTTTCTGAGCGCATCTGAACACACACAGGCAGCAGCAGGAGAATGTGTGTGTGTGTGTGTTGAGCTGAGCTAAGCTGAACACACCCGAAGTGGGAGCTGAGTGTGCTCTGGTGCTGCTGTAAATGCGGATTGATCCCGGCATCGCCTGCGTCCTTCCCTCCAGCCCCGGCTTCCCTCCCTCCGCTGCAGCGGCTCGCCCTGCTCTCGCTGGCCCAAGATAGCGCCTGTGGAGCCGGCCATGGCCGTCATCTAAGCCCGGGCCGCAAGAAGAAGGGAGAGCCTAGCGATCAGTGCTGCCACACCGCCGTGCATCTCTCTGTGCTGGATCCTGTAGACAAGTCTGCGCCGTGCGGAGTGGAGGAAAAGTAGCAGCAGCAGCAGGAGCAGCAGCAGCAGCAGGAGGAGCAGCAGCAGCAGCAGCAGCCTCCTCCTCCTCCGCCTCCTTCTTCTTCTTCCCTTTTTCTAGTTTTTGTCAAGACAGACCTCCAGCCTTCATCTTCAGGGCTCGGAGAAGGCTCGGATGTGCCGTTCCAGGTGACCCACGATATGGCTGTTCTGAAACTCGTCGATCAGGTCGGTCGCCGTTTCCTCCCTCTCTGCATATTTACAGTAATCAAACACTTTATTAGGCTGTATTGGAGCAAGACGTGCAGTAATGCTTCGCGTTGCATAATAGGAAATGACCTGCAAATCGTTCCGCCATTCTCAACAGAAAACACGCTTCCAGTATCTCATTTTCTTCCCTAATCGCTCGTGGGCTCTTGATCAAGCTCGATATCACGATCTTTTTCAGCTGGAAGATTCACGATTACAAGTGAAATGTGCAGCGGAGTTGTTCATTGAGTCACTTTAGCGAGTCGGAGTCAAGTCTCGAGTCGCTGAGTCGCGAGTCTGGGTCGAGTCCTTAGTCTCCAATCTAATCTAATAAGCCTTCATCTGCTGTAGTAGTTTATGCAGAATGCTTGGTAATGCACACTCCACATGGCCCGTCTTACAGCATAACCCTGGTTATAGTCCCCTGTCTGGGATGGGTCTTCAGCCTCCCATCTAGAGTCCGACTTAGTCCCCATGTGGCTCGAGTTCAACTCCCGTCCAGGACCCACCTCTGGTTTGCAGTAGAGAGGTCATAGCGATGGCAGAAAGCTGTTTGGTGGTATATAGAACCATCTGCTAAAGGTTTTCCCACAAGCCTTTCTTTAAACCAGGCAAAGCATCCACATGGTTCCTAAGAGTGCCCTTACCTAAGAGCCTTGGAAGAACCTTTTGGGTGATTTGCTGCAATGGAGCCATGTGCATCTATTGAGCTTTCCCTGTTTGTTCAAGGATGTGTTATGGGTGGCTATAATGAGCCGTCTGTTGTCTGCTGTTGAAAGCATTTGTGGCTAAAGGTTATGATTTGATGACTACATTTTTCCATTCCAGATCAATAGTAGAACATCCAGTATGATGGTAATAATGATAGTGGCTCAAAATGACACGCTGAACTCTCCAGGACAGGCTTTACAGATACAAGAAAAAAGCAAAGGCATTATTACAGCTACTTCAGCTACTACCAATTAAATAACTACTATCAAACTAAAAAAAAAGCCCCGGTGGGATTGAGGTAGATTCAGTATGTCTGGGTCATGTGTCCTGAACAGTGGTAGACGCATGAACAAGGCCAAGAAATATGTGTTCCTGTACCAACCACCCAACTTCGTCCAGGAGAACTGTTGAGTTGTCAAGTGGCTCGTATTGCAGCTGGTGCTGTATGCATATGGGTTCTTTTCAGTTGCTTTGTAACGAGAGTAGAACCCTTCTTGGTTCTGTATAGAACAGTGATCTCCAACCCTCCTCCTGTTGAGCTTTCTTTTCTTGCAGGATTCAACTCCAACCCACATCTAACACACCCCCATTCCACCAATGAGGGACCTGTGAAGGCATTAATTAGTTGGACCAGGTGGGGTTGATTAGGGTTGAATCCACAGTCTGTGGGAAGGTAGCTCTCCAGGAGCAGGGCTGGAGACTGCTGGGGTAGAACCATCTGTTTAACGAGGCAAAGAACCATGTTAGCATCCAAGAGTTGAGGAAGAGGAGTACTGTGCATTCCTGCACTCCTGACCCGCGAACCGAGATTCCTTTTCATACACATACACATACGTCATGAATGATAAGCATAAGCACCTGTTTTGCAGGTTGGTGCTTCTGCATGTGCTTGAAGCATAGGCCACGGTGCTGTTTTCCATTTCCTTAAGGTTCATGCTTTTATGTGCTTGCTCTGTGACTCTGTATGTGAAATGCACCAGCATTAAATAATATGACAAAGCAATGTTAGACAGTTCTCAAGACCGGATTGGAACATGCAGAATACTGACAGACCCTTTTAGATGTCGGTTTATAGAGCAGTGGGATGTCAGTGGGCATCTATGGGAAGCCATCAAACATCAACACTTACGCAAAACATCGAAATTCATTAAAGAATTCCAGAAAACTGCAGATCCTTCAGCTCCTTCCTTTAAGGACGTAGTAAGTGATGGCGGTGTAACGGCACACATGCTGTGTAGGCGGCCTTAAACATCCCCCTGTTAATTGGGGCATGACTTATCGAGGCCCGAGGCTGTTCACACTGTAGACCTGCCTAAGCCAGACTTCATATTGACCAGTATAATCACAGCCGCTGCTTGCAAAAGTATCTTGAGCTCTACTGCTGAGGTTTGCAACTCTGGTGTAGAGGTAATAAGTAGCCTTGAAACACCTGGTTTTAGCAGACAGTTAGGCCGAGGAGCCCTTCCTTAACCCCTAAGAAACAGTAGGGCTCCAAAAGAAGATCGGTGGTGTGCCTTTAAAACACGTGTCTGGCTGTTGTCTCTTCTATGTCATACTGAGTGTAATGAGAGCAGTCGCTTGACTGTGTAGAGAGGAAAGACACAGGAAGTCATTGAATCTTTATTTTCCCCTGTCCTGCTTTTTTTTTATCTGCTCTTTGCGGGGTTGGTTTCTTGCTGAGAGAGAGAGAGAGAGAGAGAGAGAGCATATGTACATGAGGAGTGTGCTTAAGCTTGTGTTCTGTGTCAGCAAGGCTTAGTCAGTTGAGAGCGTTCTTGATGATGCCTCTTTCCTGTGTGTGTGTGTGTGTGTGTTTTTTTAATAGATGACTTTAACATGTAGTTTAACACAAGTGTGCTGATGATTTTTTTTTTTTTGCACAGTATAGTAAAAGGTAATTAATCGCCATGAAACTCCTCCAGTTAGGCCTGCACGATATATCGGTTCAGTATCGTTATCGCAAGTTTCATGAGGGATCTCATTTTCCATAACCAATCTAAGCCCTAAGGCAGATTATATCTGTCCAGTATCATTCATTTTACTCCATTCTTAGGCACACATAGTGCAGTATTTATATTGTGACCTGTGGATCATCGTCTTTTTGTGTAATATGGTGAAAATGTCTGTATTTTTAAAATATAAAAAATTAAAATAGGTAGGTTAAAATTGGTAGTTTTTTGACAATAATCATGCAGCCCTACCTCCAGTTTTTGCTAATGATTCTCAAAATTGACAGCTGGGCCAATTGATCCAATACAGTAGTGTTGTATCGAGCGAATTTAGAATGATGTATATAATGTGGGACGTCACACAAATCTGTTGGGAGTGGGTCAATGATTTGTTCTGGTTTTCTATTAACCCATTAAAATAATGCAGTTGCATTAGATATTGTGTTATCAAAATTCATAGAATACTTGTGTTCTCATATTTGCATAGTGCACACTGTTGGATTTTCAATGCATTGTTGCATCCTTTTTTAACACTATAAAAGTGTAATGGTTAAAACCATTGTACCAGTAGTACCAGTGTACTACTCCGGCCCAGGGGTAGCCCCTTCCTATTGCCCACTGCACCTGGCTGTTAGGGGTGGAAGAGAATATTGTTATACTAAAGTATCACAATATTGTATCGGTTCTTAAAAACTCATTATCAAATTTGAATCAGTGACTTGTATTGTATCGCTGTCCGACAGTGGTTCAACCTTTTTTTTTTACTCAAGATTTTCTGTATAGAATGGTGTGTTTTTATACTATGACAGTTTTCAGGATGATCCAATGAGCAAAATCTAGATCTTCCTTCTGCTGTAGCTCCATATATGATTACTTATTAATTAAACAGGCAACTGATTTTTCTTGTAGTAATGTAGTTGGTGTGGCGCAACAGATAACACCACTACCTGCTAGTGAGCTACCTCACCATGTGGGAGACTGGGGTTCGATTCCCGGTCTGGATGACTACGCTGCGCTACACCAATAAGAGTCCTTGGGCAAGACTCCTAACACTACATTGGCCCACTTCTGTAATATGAGTAACCTTGTAAGTTGCTCTGGATAAGAGCATCTGCTAAATGCCATAAATGCCAGAGCCAGCAATAATATTAAAGAGCAAGCAATACTACTTATATTGCAACGCTGACTAATAGAAATGACCAGAAATGTGCTAGTGCATTTAATGTGTGCTCAGTGATGCCACTCAGCTGTGGCCAGAAAGTGCCGTCACTTTCTCTGGATTGCCTTTTCCTCTCCTCTCTTATCTCGGTGCAGCGCTAGTCAGTATGGGCTTCTTTTGGCTGATGAAACAGAACTGACACTTGGCGACTTCCTCCAAATCTGTTCAGCCCTCCAATGACGATGTGTTAGCGGCAGTTTGAAAAGATGTGGTTGGCTGGCTTCATGTGACTTGGAGGAAGCACATGTTAGGCTTCACCCTGCCAGTGCTGGTGGCATCGTGTAATAGAGGAAGGCCTAGATACTGGATTGGAAATAAATAAAATAGCCAAGTAAAAAATGGATTCATAGACTAGGAATTGGGTATCACTTTACTTGGATGACCCATTATAGATATAACATTCAGCTAACATTTAACTGAATATTCAGTTATACGTGTTAAATGCAACTGAAGTTTTGCTGAAGTTTCAACTGAAGTTGAACTGTTGAGTGTAAACAGTTATCTATTGAATGTAACCCTAAACCTAAACCTTCAAACTAACCCTAAATCCAACGGATAGGAACCAAAGGATAGGAAAGGTGCAGAATTACATTTAATAGACGATCATTTACATTCAACCTAAAGTTCAGTTGCATTTAACAGACATTTAGTTGAATGTTTATATATTTATTAAAAAAATAAAAATAAAAATCAATCTGGGCATCCCTACTTTTCTTCACCAGGCCAAAAGTAGGGATGCACCGATCCGGCTTTTTCAGTTCCAATATCGATACCGATACATAAACTTTGCATATCGGTGGATACCCGATACCCGTCCGATACCATTGCTGGAGTAATAAACCGTATACCTCACCATGTGGCAGAGACTTAAAGCATCAGGATTGACTTCAACATGACTTTACTAACTTTGTAAAACAAAATATCACAAATTAACATTAACATATTAACAATTAAATATAAATATACTAAATTGATATTTATTTAGCACTAAAATAAACAATTGTGCAGGACACAACCTTCAAATTCTAAATAAAAAAGGAGTTAAAGTTCTTAAAATACATTAAAATGCCTAAAATTTGTTAAACACAAACAGTAATCATTCTTATTTTTAAATATTTAGCGTAAACAGTAGCAGCTGAACCTGAGACTAAATGAGGTCAAACTTGGTCAAACGTACAAGCAGCAACCAAAAATTGCAAACATGTAAACATTTAGTGCAGTCTCGCACCAACCAAATAAAGTGAAAGGATCGGTTCCATGGATCGGCCTAATTATCCAATACCCGATCCAGCTAATTTAGTTCATATCTGGACCGATATCTGATCCTAATATTGGATCGGTGCATCCCTGGCCAAAAGTATTGGTAATGAAATGCTATATATTGTGAAAACAATGTGCATATAAAGAGCCCTTTGAGTAATATCTAAGCTTAAATGTATGTTTTGGATCCTAGCTGATACAAACTAGCTAAGGGTTCTCAAGCCCCTTTGGCTTGATGGCCAGTGCACATATACAGCCTAACATGCTAGTCATGATACGGCACTACACGCCACACATAGTACTGTTCCATCCCTGCTATCGAGTAATTACTCAGTTAATTTGATGAGTAATCAAGTAATCCTTTTTTTTATTAGAAACAATGTACATCAAATATTAATGGTTGTGTCTCTGTAATATCATCAGTATCAATGGGTGTTGATATTGGTCTGATACCAGCTGATTTCTGCTGATTACTGCCCAGTACTCTAAAAGGGCACGCACTGACACTGTGCAGTGTGCTGGTTTCAGCTGTGTGTTTCTCACGGTGGAGCGGTAGAGTGTTCGAGTAGTTTGAGCATGATGGCCTACATTTAGAGGCTCATCATGAAGTTCTTCAGTTAAATACAGCTCTTTTTTTTTTTAAATAAAGAAATATCTGTATCTGTGTGTATCTGTCAGGCTCTGTTGTCTCCCTGTAGGAATGTGAACTCTACACCACCATTATGCAGGCTGCTCACTTGATCAGATAGCAACTCTTTTAAATAATTGAGTTTAATCGATTTATGATGATAGGCCTAGATGCATACCTAAAAACCCTGGTCTGAGTCTTCTACTTTAGCTCCCTGGACAACGGACAGAAACAGTATGGCGGGGGGGGGAACGCAGTCACGAAGAGCCGCATTGAAATTGTGCAGCTCTTCATTGCTAAGCCTTTGGTCTCCAGCAGTGCTGACTTTATTCAGTCCTCCAGACTTTGGAAGTCGCTTAAGAGAAGAGGTCTGCGGTGCTGGAGTTGTCAAAAGCAACGGAACGTCCCTTCCCCATTTAGTAATAGGAAAGCTTGCAGAACACTCATTGGCCCTTGAGGCGAGTGAGTGAGTGAGTGAGTGAGGGAGGTAGGGAGGTAGGGAGGAGGGGTGTAGCGTATGTCAACAAAGGCCTCAGTGTTTGGAGTGCTGGGCTTTGCCCGGGAGGAGAGCTGGGAGCTTGGGGAATGTCCTCATTTGTGATGGTCCGCGTCCAGCCTGCTCCTGTTCCCATCGGCCCGCAGCACTGTCCCTCCCCAAGCTCTCATACGCTGTCGGCTCCTCACACACAGCAGCACTGTCACGCTTCAGCACAGCCAGCTGTTCACCTCCATTGTGACTGAATGAGTTAAAGTGTGTGTGTGTGTGAGAGAGATTAGGGTTGGGCGGTATCCACCTTTTTCACACCGTCTCAAAGTATTACCGCGGTATACGGTATTACCAGGGGAGGAGGTCGGGTAGGATAGCAGGATAGCAGTCTGCTCAGTACTGAAGTAATTCAGGTCTGTCTGGCAGAAAGCACACTTCTAAACGTATGCTTAGATCGAGCGACTGCTGCTGAAAGAACAGACAGCTGAAGGTTTTCTCTCCGTGGTTTAAGCTAGTCTTTGCTGAGTCTCAGACGGCTCAGTTCAGCTGCTGCTGGCTAACTGCTGAGCTTCAGACTGAGACTGAGGTTATCTAGCTATATTCAGATACGTTAGCTAAACACCACAGCACAGTCCGGGTTCCAGCTAACTGAGGTTCAGATCACACAGGTTTAGAGGGTAAAGCCGCATAGCTGAGAGAGCAGAGTGGAGGGGATGGTCTTAGGGGGGGTTTCAACTGTTTTCAGGTACATCTGATATCCAGGTTTGTTTGATTCTCACTTTCAAACTAACTCAGCGTGTCGTTAACTTTCAACTAGGGTGGGCTTGGGGTTTTCCCACCTGTTTTTAGAGCGTGACCTCATCAATGAGTGAGATCCCACAGCGCCCCCTCCCTGTGGCTCTTTTAAAAGCACACGGGGTGAAAAAGCTTATTTGGGCGTCATATATGTATATGTATATGTGTATGTCTGGGATCTATGTGAGAGTAACTCAACAGGGTGGTAAAAAGAGGGCGTAGAATGGGGTAAAATAGCCCAATTGCAAAACATATAATAATAATAATAATAATAATAATTACTCCCCCAAAATACACCAGCGGTCTTGCTGTAGTTTAGGAACATGGTGCTTTTGTTACTTTTGCATTTAGTATTTAACAGTATGCGGATCGGTAGCACTGGTGAGCTTACACGTTATCTCCAGACTCTGCTAGACAGCAGAAAATAAGCACACTCGGGTTGCTATGCGATCCAGGCCTCGTGAGCGTGGCTTTGCCTATGCTGCTGTCTGCGGAAGAGGAACTGAAAAGTGGTGCGTGAGGAAGCAAAAGCCAGGGTAGTGAGTGGGCATGCGTGCTAGGCTATAAGCTAACCCTAGGCATCCCTTTATTTAGCAATAATAGCCGAGAGTAATTACAAGGCTCTTGTTCCAAAAACACAGCCGTTGTGGTGCCTTGCTGTAATCCAGCCAATCAGGGCAGAGCTTATCAAGTTGTTCATAAGCCTGCCGTAAAAGGACATTCAGCCAAAACCCGTAGGATTGTGTAAATAGGTGTGTAAAACCACATCTGGTCTGTTTTTTTTTGTTTGTTTTTTTTGCCTTGACCGATGTCAGATAACGATGTGGACCATGTGGAGGAAAATACTGAATTAATGCATGCTATGGCACCATTAATTTCTGGGAATTTCTGGAGCACCATGTATTTAATAAAATAGGCTCTGCTGATGGTCCAGAACTGCAGGATATAATATATGATGTTTTGATGCTGTCCAATCTTAGGTCAGGACAGGTCAGTCATTTACCCATGTATGGTTGGGTGGATAAGTCAACACCACGTTCTGGAGAATAGTGCAGCATAGATATGAGCTGAGCGGAAGTGATCTCATGCGCTAAATGAGTATGTGTGCTTTCCTCTTGGTGGAGCTCTGTGCTGAATTTGTCTCTGCCTGTGTGCCGTCTGGAAATCCACCTGTCGTCTTTGCAGTCTCGGTTACAGGAGATAGAATAGTCTTTTATTTGTTTGGCTTCTGTAAGATGCGTAACATGTAACAGCATGACTGGATTGTATATAGCATTGCTGGCGAACAGCTCTCCGTCACACATGGGGACGAGATCTGAAATGCATCTCGCTCAGAAGCTCTGATGGACGATAACTCAAAGCCAAGCAGATGGATCTCAACATATCTACATCCTATTGATGCTTCCACTTCGGGAGCCTCTGCATGAGTGTGTGTGTGTGTGAGTGAGAGTGAGAGAAGGGGGTGGATATGAGCGAGAGAGAGAGAGAGAGAGAGGGAGAGGGAGGGAGGCTTACTTGTGAATTTCTTCTCTAGTCAAGCTTTTTGGCTCAGTTCACAAATCCAACACAGCGTTCAAGCCAGCCGTGCTGTTTCTTACACACTGCACATCAGCCAGGCCTCACATTGCTGCATTTTCCGCAGCAGCCGCTTGGCTAAGTGGCTGTCCGCATTAGTGTGTATGTTTGCACAATGGCGTGCGTGCTTGTCCTGCAGCGGAACTGAAAATGCTTTCAGAGCTTCCTCTCGATCTTTTCTGAGAAGGCGAAAGAAAGCAACAGGAAGTGTGGTCTAGGGTGGGGGGGTGGGGGGGGTGGGGGGTTGGGGCGGGTGATGGCAGAGGAGAAGAGTCGCAGGAAGTGAAGATACCGCCAGGTTTATCGCAACAGGGCTGTATCTCTGACCATCGTCAAGGCCAGTTCTGGAATGGACAAAAGTATTGGGACACCTGGTTATTTGTTGAAAAAAAAGAGTTTATCGTGCTTTTGTTGGGAGTAACTTTCTCTACTGTCCAGGGAAGGCTTTCGAGGATTTGATTTAAAATTCAGCGACAAGAGTGTTAGTGAGGGCAGGATGTGGGATGATCATCACATCACCTCACCACCCCGACTCCTCCCAAAAGTATTGGATGGAGCACAGTCAGTTCATTGATGAATGCTGGGGGGCTTTATACCCCTCTAGCCCATACCTGACATTAGGCATTATAGCGCCAATGGGTTCATGTTTATGTGCTTTAGAGAGTGTATTGGCAGTACTTCTCTATAGGGACTAGACAAGCTGTGTGTGTGTGCATTTGCACATGTGTGTCAGCAATGGGTGCAGCTTAATGTAGCGGAATGCATTCTTTAGAAGGGTGTCTGCAAACATTTGGACAAAATTAATTCCTTAGTTCCTCTGCAGAGCATTCATATTGGACTTTGTTTAGACAGGTAGCTCAAATCTGATTTTTCAGCATGTCCAGTTTCAGCACGACAGTCTAAATGGCAGAAAGCTGCCTGAAATTAGACGTTGTCCAATCCCATTGAAGCCATGCTTGTATGTTGTGTCAAATCTGGTTCAAAGGGATTTCTCTACTGTACAATGCTTGGTTGGATTTCACTTGCTTTCACATTCTAGCTTAAACATGCTGGCAGAACTGGCAGAATTTCGAACGCAAAACACGTCTAGGAAATGTCTAGGAATTCAATTCTGGGAGGCAACATCTCAAAAACAATCACAAAATTCAGTTATTAAATAATTCAGTTATTTCTGCTGTTCATTTTTGTTTTAGAATGTGCAACTGTGAAGAAAATATGTAATAATGTAATAATCCATAATGAATTATAGAAATAATATAATAATAACTAATGGAAGCAATGTGGCAAGTCGATGTGCAAGTTTTGCTGTGGGGGTACGGTGGAAAAAAAACCTAGCAGTACGTCTTGCCCTCCCTGGTAGTCTTGACACGGTGGACAACCCGAGCACTTGCTGAGAGGCCAGGTTTAGCGTGCCAGCATAGCATTTCAGCAACAACAACCATGTTGGAGCGTTCTCAGCAACTACAACTAAATCTTTCTCCATGATCTGCCGTTCCTCTGCTCCACTCTTTAACAGCTCAGCCATGTCTGCACCCTTTTCAATGGATCACATAGGATGCTAGCTGAAACTCATTGGTGTCAGTAAAACGTCCCCAAAGTGCTCAACATAGCACAAAAGCCCTGGTTCCCAAAGACTAAATACATACGTGAACATTTTGCCATTAAAGTTGTGATGGAGTTTGTCATTTGCTTCATCCTTTCAGAGTTGGGTGGAAGCTTTGACATTGCTTGTTCGATGGTCCTCTGATTAGCACCAATGAAAGACGTCCAGTCGTAGTTGCTGCCGACCAACTAAAGTGCTGAATTCCACCTTTGCATTCCGTCAAAGCTACGTTATCAATAAACATTTAAAGACTAGATTTTCTACATTTTGGAGTTGTTTCGGAATCGTTCATGTCCATATCAGGATGCATTTAAGAATCGTATTTATCCCTCGCCTCATTGCCAACCGACTAGTCAACATATCGGTCAGTGAAGCACTAAGTAACCTCAGTCGATCCCAAAATTTCATTCAGAGGCTTCCCATTATCCCGATATCCCATTTAATGTGTTGTGTTGTGGCACATGCTTGAAGCCTATTGGAAGATTAGAAGGTCAATGAATCCAAAATAGAACTTTTTAGTTTACATGGAGGGGTTTGGTGAAACACACAAATGCTACATTTCTATCTAAGAACTTTATCCCAACTGTGAAGCATGGTGGTGGTGGTGGCAGTGTCATGGCTTGAGGCTGCTTTGGGACCATTATTAATGGACCTGTGAATTCTTGATTATACCAGCAAATTCTACATGGAGAGTTCCAGGGTGTTTGTCCATGAGCTGTAGCTTAATCCTAAAAGGGTCATGAGTCAAGAAAGCAACTCTTAAGCACACAAGTATCAAATCTAAGTCCAGACCTTAACCCAGACGTTATGGAAGCAGTTCATTAACAAGGCGGTTTGTAAAAAGACAAGAAGCCCACCAATTAATCCAACCTCTTGCAGGGTCGATGACCAGTTACCAGAAACATCTGGTTGATTACTGCTTAAGATCGGAAAGGTCTGTTGAAGGTCTGTTCACATTTCAGGTCTAAATTATGGGTTCACAATTTCTAGGGTCACTGTCTAGGTTTCAGCTCACAGATGCTAACTGTAGCTATGGATAAGGGTGCCGACAAGCTAGAAGTCCTTAAAGCAGTTCGATTAGGTTTGGCTTCCTGGTAAAGATGTCTGTTCTTGTGACACTGTGTGATGCTTTATAGAGGTGCAGCTTCACAGACTGATTATTATCGCCCTCATGCTGGCGTGTTCTGCCTGATCTGGGAGATAAATAGCTGCTCCTTACGTTAGCACTCAAAGCAAGTCCTTTGTCCCTTTAGCTAACTATGCTAGCCGGGGTTCCCACAGGTCTGGGGTGGGGGGAGGGTATTCAAATACGGCACTGAATGAAAGATGGAGAAGCTTTGCATGTTGTCAGTTTGTAGATGTGAAGCTGCAGTTTGCATCATGCTAATTGATCAGTGTCTGTGCTTGAACCTTACCGGTCATGTTCTGATTTCCAGTGGGTGGGATCGGTTTCATCTGGGAAAAAGAAACAAAATATTCACTCTCTTGAGATTTGAAGGCCCGGGTACAGTAGACATCCTCCAAAATAATGCTTATGGTTTAATAAGAAAATATAGGCGTTTTGTAGGGCGGGGAGAAAAGGGTTAAAATATCACATCGCAGTATTTAAAGATATTTTTATTGATATGCGATATCGTGGTTGTCCATATATGTCAACTTTATAGGAGAAAGAACAAAAAACTTCACTTTCAATGGAAGCCAGTGTAAACAAAAATATTCATATTCATGCTTGATGGATTTCTATTGGTCCATTCATCATTGAAATGATGCAAAGAACAACTGCCAGATTCATATAATGACAAAAACTTGGCAAAAAAATGGCAAAATGGAGACGCATGTGTTTTTGTGACCATGATGACATCAATTTCAGGATATATATATATATATATATATATATTCTCTCCCTCTCTCCCTCTTTATCTCTCTCTCTCTCTCTCTCTCTCCCTCTCTCCCTCTTTATCTCTCTCTCTCTCTCTCTCTTTCTTTCTTTGACTCACACATTGACTTTGTCTGGCCCTCTGACTCTAAATCTCTCTTACTCTCTCTCTGACTTACTCTTTCTGACTGTTGCTTATTCTTTATCGCTGCCTCTCTGTCATTGTGATTCTCTCTCTCTGTCTCTCTCTCTCTCTCTCTCTCTCTCTCTCTCTCTTGCTCTCTCTCTCTTTCTTTCTCTCTTTGACTCACACCTTGACTTTGTCTGGCTCTCTGACTTACTCTTTCTGACTGTTGCTTTTTCTCTATTGCTGCCTCGCTGTCGTTGTGACTCGCTCTCTGTCCGGCTCTCTCTTGCGCTCTCTGGCTCTCTGTCCGGCTCACATTCTCACGTGCTCTTGCTCTCGCTCTCACTCTTTTTCCCTCTGGCGCTCTCTTTCACTCCCTCACAGACTTTGTCTCTCTCTCTCTGACTTACTCTTTCTGACTCTTGCTTTTTTTTCTCTTTCCATCTCTGTCTGAATTTTGAAGAACCACGGTCACTAATCTCGTAGCACATTTCATTTGATGTTTTGCAATAAATCCAATTAAACACAAGTTATTATGCCCTATTTGTAATAAGAAATGCAGTTGGTCAGTGTTCGTTATGTTCTGATGCTTTTTGGAGCACACTGTGGACACCATCAAAACAACGTTGATCACAATAACCTATTCAAAATATCGCTCTGTGGCCCACCACCCTTACACGCAAGTGTTTTCCACCCCTGTCTGATCTGCTGATAATGTGTCTGAAGTGGCTGCAGTGGTATTATCGCACATGTCCTCGTTTCCACCCTGACATGCTCTCTGTTTGTTCACAGCCGCCTCTTGTTCAGGCCATCTTCAATGGAGACCCTGAGGAGATACGCATGCTCATCTTCAAATCGGAGGACATCAATGCGCTGGTATGCGACTCTTCCCCGCAGCCTCCACTACCCACATTCAGCTTCTTTGTTTCAGTGGTGTACGGCGGGATGGTTTAGGAAGCCTGCAGACAATGGGCAGAACAGAAATGTGTTTACCCGAGGGCCGAGAAGACTGTTCTCCTCGAATATTTAGTCTGCTCTGCTGGAGGCAGCCTCCATCATGGCTCCGGTCAGAGTGATCTCATTGTCCGGCCCTGCTCCTTTCCAGAGGCCCAGCTTTTGCATGTCTGTGGGCTGTGGCTGCTGATTCGAGGGTGCAAACCAGCCTCCGCAAAGAGCATGTTGACACTTGGCTGCCATCACTGACGCACACTCTCACTGCCCCTGGTGATTACACTGCAGGTAGAAGCTGGCTCATTCCTTTCAGGCCCTCCTCAGTGATTGTCCAGCAGTGTCTGGCCAGCAAAAGGCCAGACTCTGGGCCTTTTACTAGAAAGCAGGGTCAGGATGGCATGGCAACCTCAGAGCAGTGGAACAGCAAACATAGCTCACAATGCAGGACCTCAGAGTGTCTGTGAGACAGAGCAGCTGATCTACACAGTAGTAAAGACACACCCTGAAATCCAACACATTCATATTTGGTTACCAAATGTTGTTTCATCCCTGTGTCTCTCTCTCCCTCTCCCTCTCCCTCCCTCTCTCTCTCTCTCTCTCTCTCTCTCTCTCTCTTTCTACCTCTACCTCCCATCTTTCTCAGGATGCAGAGAAGCGTACTCCACTCCACGCTGCAGCGTTTCTGGGGGATGCTGAGATCACCGAGCTGCTCATCCTCTCTGGTACATCTCCTCTCTCTCTCTCTCTCTCTTCATCCCTCTTTACTCAGTTATACATTGCCTGTCCATATGTTTGTGGACACCCCTTCTAATGAATGCATTTAGCTACTTTTAAGATGCACCCATCGTAGACACGGATTTGCTAATGCACACAGCTTGTCTAGTCCCCGTGAAGGAGTATTGCCAATAGAATAGGACTATCTCCTAAAGATAAATATAATAAAACTATTGGCACCATGCCTAGTCTTTACTGATATCCAGGTCTAAGCCTGTTTTGAGCAAGCCAAAGGCGACAGTGGCAAGGGAAGAAGTCTCTCACACTGAGAACCTAATGCCTATTGAGCTGTGGAACTGTGTTCTCTGGAATGATGGTGGGTGCTCCATCCAATACTCTTGGGACGAGTTGGGGAGAGTTGGTGGGGTGGTGATCATCCAACATCCTAACCTCACTAAGGCTCTAGTCGCTGAATGCAATGCTCTAAAAACTAGTAGAATTAATAATTAAGCAGATGTCCCAATACTTTTCTCCACACAGTGTATTGAAGGTCTCTGGGTCTAGTGTTCAAATCATTATAACTGTGGTGGTCACAGGGATTTTTCACTAGTGTATTTCTGAGGTGCTACGTCCCTTTTCTAATGGCTGTCTCTCTTCCAGGGGCTCGGGTCAATGCCAAAGACAACATGTGGCTCACCCCTCTTCACAGGGCTGTTGCGTCCAGGAGTGAGGTGGGCTGTAAAACCTGATACAAAAACAACAAATAACCGGCCTAGCATAAATGCCTAACAACAAATATGTTTACCGCTCTGGAGAGTCATGCTGGGGCACAGGTGTCAAGTAAATAAGAGACTTGTGACTAGTGTACGTGCTCTGCAGCGCAGCGGAACGCAGACGAGATCAGGGCTTATCTTGCTAGCTAAGTGAAACTGCACTGGAAATGAATGTTTGAAACTGGGACAACAGGAACTGCTATGAGATATTTCAGATAGCAGGGCTTGACTGACTGTGTAACGCAGCAAGATCAACAAAGCCAGCCACAGCATGTATAAGAACACACGGCAAAACACCAATGTAGACCGAATGTAATTAAATGAACATCTGTATCATTAAATATGTAATTTCATAATTATTTTGAATAATATTAGACATCCTTATAAAAAGTAGGCGGGCATAAGAATGTCAAATTTACTATGGCCCGGAGATGGCGAGTTCGAATCCCAAGCCATGCCGCTTCACCGTCAGTGGGTAGATGGCGCTGACTCCCCCTCATCTCTCTTAAGCAGTTTTGCCTGGCACAGGCTTCTGTTAGCTAGTGCGTGTCGGCTGCCTGGCAGTGGCATATGAGCAGCAGTTCAAAAAGAGGTGGTGGCTGGCTTGGCCTGTATCGGAGGAGATGAGTTAAGACCTTATTTTATGATAATCTAGTAATTAAACCAAAATTAAGTAAATTGTAAATAGTAAATACTTTTAAAAAGTCCTCTTCTTACACATACAGGTTTATGATCAGTTGAAAGATTAGGTTTAGCATTGTAATAGAATACAACAGAACAGCCATGATGGGAAAGTAATTCATTACACTGTTTTTAATAATTATTTTTTTAAATAAACAAAATTACGGCTCCAATTGTGCACTGTAAAGCTTTTTAAATGAGGCCAACATTAATTAAAAATCAAAAACTGTTACTAATGTTTTTTGAGTTAAACTTAATTTTGCTAAAGAAAATTGCTCAACCTACATCTTTTTATCATACAGTTAGATGAACAGTGCACTTTTAAATTGAGCCTACTCAAAAACAGTGAATGTGCTGTAGCTTGCTTAAATTCCATGTTAAAGCCAAGTGTCATTCCTTATGTTGGAGGTCCCAGAATCGCATAGTGTTGCCAGGCTCAGGGGTAAATGCAGTCCAACATGATCAGGAGTAAAAACAATGTTTTTAGCATTCAAACATCTTATCTCCTGATGATCAAACAGTTAGACAGTTGGGCCACTCAGAATAGTGTTTTATTTATCTGTTTTAATTGTTTTCTCCATAGAAATGTGGTGTGATTGAGTGGCACAACTGCCTAACTTCAGTACTCCAAGCTGAGGAGTTCCCAGTCTCTGGAACTTTGTGTGATAGGGTAAATTCTAACCTTCAATTGGGAATTTGGAATTGGATTAAGTAGAAGTCTTTGTGCAAATGTTTTGGGCACCTTTTAAACCTTAAAGGCTCCTTGTCTGGCCAGTAGAGTGTGTTTGTTCAGTAAAACACGAAAATGAAATGAAGAAAATGAATACAAAAAGTAAGTAAAAAGCTCTCCTCATAGTGATCATACACCTGGTTTGGTAAATCAGTGCTGAATGATGATCAGGTGAGCTGGTGATCGAATCGAACAATTCCACATGCTTGCTGGAGACATCCAGGAGAAATCTGGAACCGAGCTTTGTTGATCAAACTAGCTTATATAAAAATGAGCAATTCTTGTTACCTTTTACTGCACATATGTTTGCTTGCATCTATTCTGATAAGATCCTGAGTTTTACACTCTAATTACAGAGATAAATTGATTAAAATAATATGCTTAGGTGCCTAATATCTGAATAAGTGAAATTGTTTACATGAGACTTCTTTAAAATGGTGATTTCCTGTCTTTAATATACACCATTGCTTCAGTTAAAAGCAAAAGAAGGCCTTTGGAAAGGATATCATCATGTTTTATTTAAGCTGAAACGCTGTTTTTAGATCCTCTAAGATCACTTGAAGGAAAAATGAACTGCTTGAATGTGGTGGTGTTTGGCATTGAGATGTATTCGCAAACAGAAAGCTCTCTCTGTGACCTCTCGTGTGATAAAACCATCGTTTTCGTATCCTGGTGTGAATGCAGGTGGTTAAATGTCACTGTGGTGTTGTGTTCTGCTTTGCGTTTGGCTTCTTACACTCCGTGTACACATCATGTTCCGCCGCTCTGCAGGAGGCGGTACGTGTGCTGATCCGTCACTCGGCCGACGTGAACGCTCGGGATAAGAACTGGCAGACTCCGCTGCACGTGGCTGCCGCTAACAAGGCTCTGCGCTGTGCTGAGGTCATCATCCCACTCCTCAGCAGCGTTAACGTCTCGGACCGCGGGGGGCGCACAGCTC
This sequence comes from Salminus brasiliensis, assembly GCF_030463535.1. Lineage (NCBI taxonomy): Eukaryota > Metazoa > Chordata > Actinopteri > Characiformes > Bryconidae > Salminus > Salminus brasiliensis. The sequence continues at coordinate 26,970,433 of NC_132885.1, read as the reverse complement.
TGCACCACGCCGCCCTCAATGGACACACTGAGGTACAGTGGTCTCCAGTGCTCACTTTCAGGGTCTGGTCTTTAAAGCTTTCTTTAATATACACTGATCAGCCATAACATTAAAACCACGGGCAAGTGAATATTAGGAGTATCTGGCACCTGTCAAGGGGTGGGATATACTTATAAGGCAGCAAGTGAACAGTCAGTTTTTGATGTTAATATGTTGGAAACAGGGACAAATAGACAGATGTAAGAATCTGAGCCACATTGTGAAGGCTAGACAAATGGGTCAGAGCGTCTCCAAAACAGCAGGTCTTGTGGGGTGTTCCTGGTATGCAGTGGTCAGTACCTACCAAAAGAGGTCCATTGAAGGAACCAGTGACGGGGTCATGAGCACCTAGACAAGACAAGGCTACCATATTCACCATTTGTGTTATACACCGATGGAATCTGTGCAGTGACTAGTTACACACTAGTGATCAAACACACACAGTGACATTGAGCACACATGCCCGGAGCGGTGGGCAGCCATTGCTGTGGCACCCAGGGAGCAAGGTGCCTTGCTCAAGCGCCTAACAGTGGCAGCTTGCAGAGCCCGGGTATTGAACCCACGACCCTGTCATCAATACCGCTGAGCCACCACTGTATTGATATGATCCATGGAGGCCCCACCTCCAACCTACAGGACTTAAAGGTGCACAGAACGCCTTTAGAGGTCTAGTGGAGTCCATGAGTGGATAGAGCCGAGCTGTTTTGGCAGCACAATGGAGACCTCCTCGGTATTAGGTAGGTGGTTTTAATGTTGTGGCTGATTGTTGTATATTAGCTTAATTTGGGCCATTTGAGCGAACCCATACTAGTTTTTTGTCAGCAGGATGCGGTGGAATATTTACCTACATATCAATTTGCATGTTTTTGATTTTGTTTTATAGTAGAGAAAAGTTGAGATGGTGCAAGTGACAGGTGTGGCAGATTCTCACCGCACTGTCCTTGGAGTGTTTCAGTGATCATTACTATAAACAAAAACTGAGCACTTCTTACTGAGTGCTGGTGTAATTTCATCTTTTTTTTCGTGCCATCTTCCTTTCAGATTGCCAGTAATAATGCATCCTCATAGAGTGTATGTCGCAGGTGTGTGCTGCACATATTGGCAAGCTGGCAACAAATTTAGGAATGAAGCTTAGTCGTGCACCCCAGAGCAACTGCCTCTAAATCTTTAGTAATGGGCGAGGCAGTAGAATGTTGCCCCTGGGCCATGTGAAGTGCTACATTAACACAAACCCGTGGGTTGAGGCTCTCGTAGCGTCTTGATGTGTGCCCACGGAACCCTCCCACAGCCGCTCTTTCATGCTCAGTGCCTAATCCATCTGTAGGCAATGGTTGTGGTGGAGCTGTCATCCTGTCGAGTGGTATTTAAAGTGATGTTACATAAAGTGAGGCACACACTGCCTGACGCAGGACTGACTCATAACCTATTACCCGCTGTGACCGACATACTCATCTCCCTCGCCTCATCTTTCCATTTCTCTGTCTCATCTCCGTCTCTCTCTCTCTCTCTCTCGCTCTCTCTGTTTCTTCTGTCTCTTTGCTGTTTAGATGGTCAACTTGCTCCTGGCTAAAGGTGCTAACATCAATGCCTTTGATAAGAAGGATGGCCGTGCTCTCCACTGGGCTGCCTACATGGGTGAGATGACAAAGCCTTACGAGTCACTGAAGCACCAAGTTCGTTCCCAGCACACTGAGCTCTGAGCGTGTATCTCTGTAACGATGGGCAGCAATGAGGCTACAAGCAGCTGCAGCTATTTTGCAGGAAGGAATTCCACTCACATTTCACAATTTCTTCATATTTCAGTCATTGAGAGGAAATTATGCATTGAAAAGGTGCATTATAGAAAAACTGACTGGTGGTGAGCCCGAGAGGTCTTGATATGTACAACACAGTGTGTGTGTGTATATATATATATATATATATATATATATATATATATATATATATATATATATAGTGTATGTATGATTATGAATATACTGCCTAATGTGACAGTAATGCCTAGTTTAGAAAACACAGATATGTATGTATATATGTGTGCATGTGTGTGCTTTAGGCCATTTTCTAAACTAGGCATTTACTGTCGCATTAGGCAGTATATTAATAATCATTTCATGTAACTTTTTGCGAGGTGGGAAGGCTTACCGTCATAAACTTTAGATGTCTGGCTCCTATTACCACCACTGTAAACAATTCTGACTTGGTAAGTTTCTCTATAACGAAGACTTAAAGATGTAAAACTCCTTAAAGAGCTTTATATACATACACTATAAGGACAGAAGTGTTGGGACACAAATTGATTCAAAATAAGACATTTCTCCAGAGTTTATTTGAAAATTCAGCCAAATAATGCTAAACGGCTAAGGCTAACAAGCAGAGTCAAAATGTAAGAATCCCAATCAAACACAGGCCCATATCGAAATAAAATGCCAGTCCTGTTAGTACTGTAGTGGTGTTCCATTGCCTTAGCCTCTGTCTGTATCTTTTAGCATTATTTGATTCTAAGCTATAAGCTAAGTTTCCTTTGTTGCTGTGTAGCAATTCAGTTATTAATACCGGATTTATGCAAATAGTGTGCTTGGTGGAAATGTATTTGTTCATTGTTGTATTTATGTTTACCTAGTGTAGCAGTAAAAGTTGCATTGCATCAGTTTTCTTACATTGTCCAATTGTCCCTCTGCACCTTTTATCTTCAATGTGTTTTTGCATTGCTCGGTCTCCTGCAGGCCACTTAGATGTGGTGTGTCTGCTGGTGGACCAGGGGGCAGAGGTCAGTTGTAAGGACAAGCGAGGATACACACCACTCCACGCTGCCGCCTCCAATGGACAGATCAATGTAGTCAAACACCTGCTCAACCTGTCTGTGGAGGTATGTACATACACGCTTATGTACATGCCTGCTGAAAGAGCTTGTCTTTTTATTGCTATAGCTTTCCCAAAGTCCTTAAGTCCACCATGCCAAATGTTCACATTCAGCTATAGTTATTTTTGACCATTAAAACTCTAGAACCCCAAAACACATATTTTAGGCCAAAAGTAGAGCAACAGTGTAGATATCATTGATCTAGATATATGCTATAGATATTTATACACCCCTTTTTGTTCTGTGTTAAACATATATACTGGCCATGAGCTCTTTAAAATTCACAAGGGTGTCTATGTTCATTCTCTCAAGACATTTCTTACAGTGAGATCATATGTGCTGCGATCTACTACTCTAGTGCTATCATTGAGGTATCATGATCATCTAATACACAGATACTATTTCCATATTGTATTTATTCATGCCCTTCGTTAAATCCCACAGATAGATGAGGCCAATGCATTTGGGAACACCGCACTGCACGTGGCCTGTTTTAATGGTCAGGATGCAGTGGTCAGTGAGCTGATCGATTACGGGGCCAATGTGAGTCAGCCCAATAATAAAGGCTTCACCCCTCTCCACTTTGCTGCGGCATCCACTCATGGAGCACTTTGCCTGGAGTTCCTGGTCAACAACGGAGCTGACGTGAATGTGCAGGTGAGACTGACGCAGTCCCTGTTTTATTTACTTTATCTAAATATAGATGATACAAGCATAAGGCAGCTAAATGGCGAAGTATATTAATAATAAAATCTACCTCAGTATCCTACTTTTGTCAGGCAGCCGTTAGTAAATAGCCTGTAGTCTAAGAAACGTTGAGCAAGAGCCTGCTGTAGGGAAGCCCCCTAATCTGATCCAAGTGCCATAATGCGTGTTGAGTGTCGGCAAATAGCATTTCGATCTTTGTGTTTCTATGAAAGAAAAAAAAAAACAGCCCCACAAGATGTAAAAAAAAAAGTAATACTGATATAAACTCACTTAGTTTTGAGTAATAAGCAAATTCTATAATTAAATAAAATTATATAATTTTTAATGTTTATTTATTTATTTTAAATTTATTTTCAATTTAGTTTGTCAAATTTTTTTTATCTCCCAATTTGGTAGTGCCAATTAATCCGCCGGTTCGTAGCTCCCCCTAGCACCAGCAATGCTTCCGACATCCTTTGCATGCATCTTCTCTGATACCTGCAAAGTCAACCATCGCCTCAATTGGTCAACTGGTGCCAATACGTCATTACCGGTCAGCCGGCACGTTCAGAGGATTCTGGCTTCTGAGCTCCGCTGCTTCAGCTGACATCAGTGCTTTTAGAGTCATGAGGACATTGAGCACCATCTATCCACCTGAAGAGAGCACAGGCAGTTGTGCCTTTTTTTTGGCGCTGGCCGCTGGTTGCCAAGTGGCATGGCTTAGGGATTCGAACCTGTGACCCCGTGATCCAAATTATAATATACTTCATATTTTAGATTCTCTCTGAAAATAATAATATCTGAAAATAAAGCCCAAAATCAAAAAAGGGCAAAAAATAGACATATTTTTCTGCCACCACCAGTCAAAGCACAAGAGCCTTAAACTGATTTGTTACCTTCTGAGATGCTTGCCACTGCTGCAGGCTGTTAATAAGGTCTGTTAATGGTGCCTGGAGGGAGCTCTGCTTAAAATAGCCGATACCCAATCCATTAAAATATGCTGTTTTGTTAAAAGGTGTGTGTGTGTGGAAGGCACTGGTTAGCACTCTTGCACACCAAAATGAGGAGTGAGTCACCCAGGTTGCACGGTCCTAGCAGACATTGCGAATGCAGTGAACCCACTCCCACATGTTTATCAGGTCAAACATTTAAGGACAAGGTCTTATTACATATTAGTGATTAGAACTTATGATTGAAAGACAGGAAACTGGCATAACCCACACCAGCAAAATTCATCATGCTCATGTTTGTAGTCACAAATTGCAATGATTATGTAATTATGGAAAAGCAGGGCATGTTAAATGCTGCAGCAGCAACTGGATGGTAACATGGGTGATATTGAGTAGCTTAACCTTAGTTGGGCTGTGGAGGTCACAACAGGAGGAAAGGAAACACCTGAGGGCTGTACTGCACTTCAACTTCGTTTCTTGCAGAGCCGAGATGGGAAGAGTCCTCTCCACATGACTGCAGTGCATGGGCGCTTTACACGTTCACAGACCCTCATCCAGAACGGTAAGAGCATTGTTTTTAATGTCTATAACACAGATAGAGCCAAAATATTATTACAATTTCTCATCATTTGTCTTAAAAAAAAGAAATAGCAATGGATAAGTGTGATTCATAGTATCATCATTTGCATTATGATGATTATTATTGGTATTATTGATGAGTATTTTAAGTTCTCATTCTAGATTTTCTTCCAGAAAAACATGCAGACCATAATAGACACATCTATGTTGATTATTCATCAAAATAATAATAACAACAATAACAATAATATAATGAATGGTGTGTTTTTATTGACAGGTGGAGAGATTGATTCTGTGGATAAGGATGGCAACACTCCTTTACACATTGCCGCTCGTTATGGTCATGAACTGCTCATCAACACCTTAATCACTAGTGGAGCCGATTGCACCAGGTGTGTGTGTGTTACACTTCACTGTTTAAGTGTTTATATTCATTGAGGGCCTCATAAAAAGATCGCTATCTCTCTCTCTCTCTCTCTCTCTCTCTCTCTTTCATTGTTTCTCTCTCTCTCAGGAGAGGAGTTCATGGAATGTTCCCCCTGCACTTGGCTGCTCTGAATGCTCATGCTGACTGCTGCCGGAAGCTCCTCTCCTCAGGTACCTCTGCGTGCCCTGATTAAAAAATTGTCTTTAATATCTGTACTTTTGAGTTGGGTCACATAACTTTTTTACACCATCCTGAACTTAAACTGTTAGCGTTTGAAGGCTTACTGTGATGTCCGTATTGCATGTTGAGATATTGATGGTAATAATTAGTTATTGTTCCTGTATTCATTTTGTAATGCTCACTTCACATTCAACAATATTGAGAAATGAGGGTCATATGACTGCTACTGACATAAAAAAAAATAAAAAAAAGAATTGGTAAATTAATAAAAATGCTACTTCACACCCTATGCCCTAGTAGCTGGTATAAGTCATCCCCACTCCTCCATGCAGAATTCTTTCAGCTGTGTGACGTTTTAGCCTCAGATGTTTTCCTCAAGCACGCTCTGGCTACTGGTTACTGCTTTCAAATAATTCAGCTTTGGATTCATTTGTCCAACGCACATTGTTCCAGATGTCCTGGTCTTGATCCAGGTAGAAAACCTCAGTCTTGCGCTGATGTTTTTTTTTTTTTATGCACGCCTCTAATGAAAAACGTGCCTTCGCCTATGGCAAGAGCTACCTGTAGATTCCATGAAGACATTTTAGGATTGTTAGAGACCTGTGCTGTTGGACTGAACTTGCTAGGACAGCCTGACTTTTTGCATCTGTAAATCATTTATTAAGTGTTCTGTGATCTTTTGAAATCCCTTACCAGACTCCTCTACATCTTCAACTTTCTTTCTTATGGCCTCAGAAAGCTCCTTGGATCTCACCATGTTGATCCCACTCACTTTATCAATCAAGAGCAAACCAAAGTAAATGTCTGAAGTTTAAATAAGACAGGCTTCTCTAACCTCTTCTCTAATGATGTTCTAATCATTATCAGCCTGATTCTAATTTTAGCCATTTAAAGTAGTAGTAGTAATTGTGGGGGTGTCCTAGGGCTGGGTGATATGGTAAAAAAAACTGAATCAGATTTATTGGCCAAGTATGATCACACACACACACAAGGAATTTGTTTCCGGCTGTTAGTGTCTCTCTAGTATTAACAATATACAGCTACTCTACATGTCATTTACAGACAATACACAATATACAGAAAGGAAATAAAAAATATATATTGTATTGCGATATTTAAAGACTTTTCTTCTTGCTACGCAATATTCATGACGATAGCGATCACAGACAAAATGCATCTGTAGTGACAGATTTTTAAAAACTACCATCCAAACACTCTCTCATATTTAGTACAGTGATTTATATTCAAAATCTGCTGCACTTCATCTAATTAAACCAGTCTAATTGCACTGTTAGTAATGAAAGCTGCAGCTGATCAGTGTTTATTAAGCATTTACAGTATCCTCCATATGCTTAGAAAAGCATATTCTTCTCACCATAGCAACATTTATCACAATACGATAAAATATCGCCACATTGCTCAGCTCTAGGGTGTCCTAACTTTTTCCTCACAAATATAGTATTTTTATTAATTACGTTTTTAAAAGACATTCCTTCAGTTTTGTGTTTAGTTATATAATCTTCATCTCTCAGCATTGTTGAAGTGAATGTCTCTATGTTTAAAGCTATTGAAAAAGATGCAGGTTTTCATGGTGTGTTTAACTTTTTCACATGACTGAATCGAAATATGAATATACACACGCACGCACGCACGCATGCACGCACACACACACACATACATGCATATAGACATGCCGGGTCTACAAGAGTCAGTCAGAAATTTGCAACTGCAAATACAATGCCTGTCTTCCTCCACTTCCCTGCGGTTCATTGCAGTCTCTGAATCTTTAGTTCCTTATAAAGCTGTTGTGTGTGTGTGTGTGTGTGTGTGTGTGTGTGTGTGTGTGTGTGTGTGTGTGTGTGTGTGTGTGTGTGTGATGTAGTGAATTATGTAGTCTGCAGTGTGCAGACTGTAGTGCAGCAGCTGTAGTGTGCAGATGTGAAGGCAAAATATCATTTTAACAGAATACACATGCTGAATAACCTGATTCCTGAAATCTGATCCCAGCTTTAACGGTTGTGACAAAGTGTAGCTTGCCTACAACCGACAAAATCAGATATTGGTTGTATTATCAGTGTACATGTGAGCACGCTATGAAAATGGCTACCTATGCATTATGCAGCTGTGAGTGAATGGCTAGACTTGTTCCTTGATTAGTGAGTAAAAGGTTCACATTACTACCTGTTGTAAGGAAGTAGTCACTCTTTACAGTTGAAGATTTTTGCTAATACAAGAAGGCAAGCAACCACATAACATGACCTCAAATACATTACATACATTTTTGATCTGGAAAAAACATTATTTGAAGGTGATTTTTTTTTTATTTTTATTATTATTGTCGTCAGCATTTTTATCGCCCATGCCTTGCAAACAGTACCACGTTGGGCATCAGTACATGAAATGACTTAAGCCCCGCCCCCTTATAAAATATAATTGATAACCTCACTTATCTCTGCTCCCCAGTGATGCTTTTTTATCTGTGCAGGCTGATCTATCTGTATAGCCCTGAAGCCACTAAAGGCCTGTGCTCTCCATTATCAGGGAACTGCGTAGTTTTGATTCTCTACATGATGTTTGATGTGCTCTGGAAGCCTTTTGTGCAGTATGCCTTTTTTTTCCCCTCACGCATTTGTTTTCTGCATGCCTCTGTTGCTCGGGACTGAGCTGCTCAGCTTGCTGGATTCTTGGTTTGTAGATATTTGGAAACCCTGAAGAGAGCCTTTTATTAACTGCTGGAGTCGCTCTTCGTGTCGTAGGAGTGGATCCCTTTTGACCTTTTCAAGTACTGCTGAAAACCACATTCCCTATGTTCCTGCATCTGTCTGTGTGTCTGTCACGCATGCCTCTTCACTTGTCATCTTAAAGCAGTAGTTCAATGAAAAGTCAGAAAAACAGTTGGCCTCAGATAGGGCTGTCGCGATAACCGCACTTTCACAATATCTAGCAATAGCTTCATCAGTTTAGACGAGGCACTATGCAAAATTTGTGAGATGAAGCCTGCCTGTTGGTTGTCAACTGTAGAGGAGTCGTGTCGGTGAGTAGACGAAACCACGCACTCAAAGAGGTGCTGGTAGTGAACCACAGAGCGAGCGAATGCGACAGCACCACCAAAAACAATGGCCTTGGAGAGACCACGGCCTCTGCCTTCATACCCTAAAGAGCCAGAGCGGATCACTGGGAGCGGATCACTCAGCCCTGAGCGGATCACTGAACAAGGACTAAACTTACTCGCATTGTTTGTGATGAGACCGATACGCACAGTCACTTTTACTAGATTACTACATTTCTTGAAAAGGTGGCGATCCCAAAATGTAACCAGTAAACAGGCGAGGGTCAATACCGGAGCTGTGATAACCATCACAGAAGGGCTGAGGCAAAATCAGACAATGAAAAACAGGCAGAGGTCCGGTTTAAAAGGCAGTCAAAACAGGGCAAAAGAGTCTATACTTAAAAAGGTCGATACATAAAACGGGGAAAGGAAACACACAGGCGATAAAGTCTGCAGTTGTGTGGTGGAGAGCTTAAGTAGCGGAGCTGATGAGCTTCAGGAGCGCGTTCTAAAACTCCGCCGATCGGGCTGGAGTGGGTACGTGAGCTAGCAGAGGAGTCTGGGAAATTTAGTACATTGACAACGACTATATAACAACTGTAAAATGATTGTATTATTGTTCATTCTTTCACCGCGACAGCCCTGGCCTCAGAAACATTGTGGGTGTCTGAAGTTTGCTTGTTGAGTTTCACATTGAAGGCTAAGGAAGGTGAAGCTGATGTAGCTAGCAAGCATGGAAGCTTATACTTGGCTAATTGCCATTTAAATCATCCCACAGTTGAGTCAAACATTGTATGACTTACTGTAATCTTTAAAAACGGACAAAAGTACAGACCATACTCTGGGTCCACGATGGCTGCTTCTGCTATTTTTGTCCATTGGTTGCTTTTCAGTGTAACGTGATTTAGCTGCTAATTGGTGTACATACGCTTCCATCTGCAGCTACATTAGCCTCCAGTGAAAAAGTAAAGAAGCAAATAATGGACCCCCAAAATGTAAGGCTAATATTGTGCGAGTCTGATTTTTCATCAAGCTGTGGCTTTAAGGCTGGGTGTGTGTTAATTCTGCACTAACACCCTTTTCGCCCTCTCTTTCTTTCTCTCTCCTCCCCCCTTTCTCTATCCCCATGTTTCTCTTCCCCTCCTGGGTTTGCTGGTGTTGCTGTCTTTGTCTGTTGGCTGGGGGCTTCCTCTCTTCCATGCCCTTCCTCTTCATCCCTCCATCCGCCCTCAGGACGGAGGTATAGCATAATCTGCCCACTCAGTAACGACTCGGTCCTGTGTGCAGGCTTCCAGATCGACACCCCGGACAGCCTGGGGCGGACCTGTCTGCATGCTGCCGCCGCTGGAGGGTGAGTGTGTCTGGGTCAGGCTTTTTCTGCCAGTCGAGTCTGACTGAAAGTAGCACTGGCGTTGTGCTCAGGCGGAGTGGGTGGCTGTAGGACGTTTTAGGAAGATTGGAATCACAAAATGTGTATAGTTTAGATAATATTATTAATCTGTGAGGCTTTGCTTTGATTGGTCCCTGTAGATCCTTTGCAGATGTTTGTCATGCATTTGACATTGTCAATGTATCCATTTAACTAGTCCATTACCCTGATCATTATCCTAATTCTAAGCTCACTCATCTCACTTTTAACCTTAACCCTGATCCTAATCCAAATGCTAACCTCAGTCCCAAACCTTAATCTAACCCGAACCTTAACATTGAGCCTTATTCTAACCCCAAACCCTATCCTAGCCCCAGTTCTTATCCTAACTTAAACTTCAATCCTAAAACTTTACAACAAATTTTATTCCAACAAGAAATCCTATCCTAACCCCAACCTCAACCCCAGACCTTATTTTAACCCATTTCCTAATCCTAATTCTGACCACAGTCCTAAACCTTATCCTAACCCTAACCTTAACCCAGAGCCTCATCCTAAAACTAACCCTAACCTCAAGCCTAACCCTTATCCTAACCCTAACCTCAACCCCGAAACTTATCCTAACCCTAAATCCTGACTAACATTAACCCCAATCCTAAAACTTATCCTATCCTTAACCATAATCTTGACCTGAAACCCTAACCCCAACCCTGAAACCTATCTCATCCTTAACCCTAATCCTGACCTGAACCTTAACCCCAACCCTGAAACCTATCCTGTTCTTAACCCTAATCCTGACCTGAACCTTAACCCCAACCCTGAAACCTATCCTAGCCTTAACCCCAACCCTAAAACCTATCCTAGCCTTAACCCTAATCCTGACCTGAAACCTTAACCTCAACCCTGAAACTTTAACATCAATGCCAACCCCAAATCTTATTCTAACCTTAATTCTGACTCTGGCCCTAAATGGAACTAGTCCAAACCCTATTTCTAACCCTAAACCAGATCTGAAAACTTCTGAGAACTGACTTGAGTAGGCAGTTCTTAATCATTTAAGCAGCCATAAATATTCTGTATGACTTTATAGAACTGTAATGGCAGGAATCATCACGTTTCAAACGTGAGGCATTCTGGGTAATAATATTATTATATCCTCAGATTTCTCAGTTATTATGACCTCATTTACAGCTCTGTTCATCACACTAAAAACCTTATTGGTTTCTTCATGTTTGTATTGGTGCTTATAGTGCTTAGATCTGATTTCTCATTGTTGCAAGACGGTTGAGGGTGTGTTAAAAACGCTACCATGAGGCAGGTGGTGCACAGTGCACTCCTGTAAATGGGCTGTTTGTTCATTAATAGTTGTGTTTTTTGTTCTTTTTCCTCGGTCAGGAATGTGGAGTGTGTAAAGCTGCTGCTCAGCAGTGGAGCAGACCACAACCGAACAGATAAACACGGGAGGTGAGCGTTTACATCACTGTCACTTTTCATCTGTTTGTGTAATTCCTTCATACATTTGAGTGATTCTTTAACCAGTTGATCAGTAGTGTAATGACAAACAGTGTAATGGTGCAGAACAGAATTAGAGCTCCATCAGTGTGTGCTTTTTCTGCATGTGTGTGTGTGTGGCGTACAATTTCCTTCCACTGTGCATATGACACGCCTTCATAGCATATGACTCGCGCACCTTTTGTTGGTCTGATCCCGTTACTGTGTGTATGTGTGTATACGATTGCAGGACTCCTCTTCACTATGCAGCTGCCAGTCGTCATTTTCAGTGCCTGGAGACTCTGGTGTCCTGCGTTACCCGCATTAATGCCACTGACCAATGGGGACGCTCTGCCCTGCACTATGCTGCTGCCTCTGACCTGGACAGAAGGTGCACATCTAAACTGACATCTACGTGATTTTTTTTTCTCCTGCTGGCCCTTTAAATTGCATCTTTGCTGCATTTAGATAGTCCTTGTTACCTAAGTCAAACATTTAAACATCTCACGAAGTCCTGACTGAAGGTATAACCAGCATCCAGTTGATTCTCTGGTACCACATGAACACAGGGTGCAAAGTTAACTCCTTAAAGGAGCAGAAACCATTACTGGTTTTAACATCTGAAACTTGGGGAGTTACATTTGTTCCTCATTACTTTAATGAGTTTAAAGTTGAATAATTATTTAATTATTATAAGTTAATAATAACAGCTTACAGAATATAGGTTGTAGATTTAAATAAACTGTTGTTTTCATTTTTCAAGCACTTTAAGCTCAACATGCTAATATAACATGCCAATATAACGTGATTATATATAATACATTTTTAATGCAAGTGGAAATGTCATCAGCAGATATACACATTTTCCATATCATCGCTATTATGCAATAACTGCCTCCAAAATAGAAAAGGAACACTTCTTTCCTGTCAGTCAGAATAAAAATAAATAAATAAATAAAAAATAGAAAATAAAATAAAAATAATAAATATAAATTTAGCAATTTAATAATAATAATTTTAAAAAAGTTGAAAAAAAAATTGGTGATGTGTTAAATTGACTAGCAGCTGATGACCCAAAATTAAACAGGTGGTGGTTAAGTTTTGTTGATGTGAAACTTTTTGAAGGCAGTAATTTCCTCAAATCTAGTTTACAAAGCTCTAGGCAGACGTTATTTTTAGACATCAGAACTTTCACTGGATGAGCTTATGCGGTCCACCTTGCCTTCATTAATACCAGTAAACTCTGGAAATCCCAGACAGTTTCAATTGAGGGTTTAGAAGAGTCAGCAAACGGCTAACTGCATATTAGCATTAGGGAGTACTTGAAGCCAGGGCCATCATCCTCACACTCTAGTAAGGACACACATATACACACACACACACACACACACACACACACACACACACACACACACACACACACACACAGTTTGGGTTGAGCAGAGAGGGTTAAAGGCCTTGCTCAAGTGCCTAACAGTGGAAGTTTAGCAATCCCGGATCTTGAACCCACAACCCTGTCATCAATAACCCAGTGCTCTTACCAGCACTGCTCCCATCAGTAGCTTCATCTCCATGGACCTGCTTATCCCTGCAATACTACAACCATATACCCGTTACCATGGCAACCTCCGGGTATTTTTAAGTCCCTAGTAGAGAGTGCCCAGACACAGCCCTGACGTCAAACAGTAGCCATGGTTCTGATCATCTACAAATAGCTTAAACAGGTCGGTTGCAACAGAGTTACAGAGCCAGTACTGGGCTGGAAAGGCCCGAATGGACGGTGCTGTGCTTCCTGTGATTTCTTGGCCCCTGAATAGTTAGTAATTACAAGGTTTGGGTCAGCGGTGCTGTCTTTTCCCCTTCTGAGTCAAAGACTTACTCTGTGTGTTTGTGTTTGTTTGTGTGTGTGTGTGTGTGTGTGTGTTTTTGTGAAGGCGACGAGTAGCCCTGGAGCCAGAGAGTCCTGGAGTGCAAGCCGAGAAAGAGAAAGAGGCAGCTTCGTAAGTGCACGGAGATGGATGGATCATGGCCTTCCGGCTGCTCTGCTTTCTGTCCTTTTCACTGATGATGCTTTTTTGGGCTAATTAGTCCTGTTTGTCCTAACTTTGCAGCATAGTCTTTTCTGTGGAGTGTGTGTGTGTGTGTGTGTTTGCACACCCGTATCTGTGAGTGTGTGTGACGTTTTATTTATTTATTTATTATTTTTTTCACAACAACCCTGACTTTGTGGGAAAAGCAGGCAAAGCAGCTCTGATCCATAAAATCAGGGTATGAAAAGTGGTCTTGACTTTGTAAAGTGCTTCAGCTTTTCATATTTTTATTGTTTTATTGCTTTACACGGAAAAGGCAAAACTGTCTTTTGGATACTGAGGTTTGGCATCTCCACCCAAATGATGTGGTTATTATTGCAAATTATGTATATTGCATCTTGCTGATGCAAACTATATAAAATCTGTATTTTTTCCTTAGCAAATGTTGATGCACAATTATTTTATATTTAATACTACTACTACTACTACTAATACTAATAATAATAATAAAAACAACAGTAAATATGCCTTGGCATTTTAGGAATCTTCACCCACTCTTCCTTTCACAACGCTCCTAGTTCTGCAACATTCTTGGAGCGTCTGGCTGTAGCATGTTTCAGACAGATGGATGATCAGTGATTTTTCAGTTTTAGATAAGCTTACGTTTCGAGTAGTTCATAAGGGATTCTATGGCATGTTTTGGATCAGTTTGATCAGAAGCCAGTTTCTTTCCAGCTTCAATTTCTCGACTGGCTAAGTCACATCTCGACTGGCAGATATTTAGTGAACTCTATTCTTCCATCTACTAAAACCACTTTTCCTGTGCCACTGGCTACCGCACAACTCCAAAGCATTATAGGTCCATCTCAATGCATAACAGTTGACAAGGTGTTCTTTTAATTAAAAGCTGCTCCTTTTTTGCTAACTGAGCATAGAGTTCAGTTATTGCTTCATCAGTCCACAGTCCAGGGTGCATCTGGGTCATTTAGATGTTTATTTTTTTATACAATGTCACACATTTGCTTTTGAGATGAGGTGAGTTGCATGTTGCCTTGATATTTCTTAACATTTCAGGCAGCTGGCAAACAAAGTATCACTGTGGAATATTAGTTAATTAGTTAATTCATTGTTGAATGTTTTTTAATTAATTAAATATAAAACAACTGTGCATTTTGCTGTTGTTTTTAAATGTTTTGAGGTTACAGAGGCTATAGAGGTTGTTTACTTCTTTTCAATTCAAAAATATAGTTTGGCTATATGTAAAACTGTACATATGCTGTATTTAAATATATATGGGACATAAATATTGTGAGATCATTACATAGTACACATGTAGTCGTATGTACATAGATGTCTGAAACGTCTGGAGATATGATACGCAAAGCGATGTGTCTGGGCAATGGGTGTATAATTTCTTAGACGTGTATTAATAATATATGTATGCTAATCATTTCCACATCCCTCCTGTGTGTAGATGGACAGTGTATATACAGTTGCCATCTAATACCTAGTTTATCTCATCAGTTCTTCATTACTGTAAATCAGGTGAGCTGCCATACAGAGAGTGTAGTTCATCTATCAGTAGTTAATTTACTTTTTATTTATTAACAGTGTTAATACAGACAAATTTCACTATGTTGAGATAAATACTTCATGGTATAAATGGGAGATGTTCATGACCCTATGTTCTGATTGGTGTGTGCATATACTATGTGCATATACTACTTTACACACCATTTGGCAAAACGAAAACACTTGCCACATTGCACTCTTTCACACAAGCCAACGATCGGCTCGCTCATTATCTGCTTCAGGGCTGTATTTGAATAAGTGCTGAACTCTGCAGACTATCAGTTACTGTTTGCATGTAGAAGCCTTCCTCTTACTGTCTCCATCCTGCTTTCACGTCATGCCAGCATCTGATGTCTTTGTTCCTTGTCTGCACTCACGCTTCCCCTACTGTGCCAGTTTTAGCTGACTGTGCTGACTTGTCTCTGTGTGTGTGTGTGTGTGTATATATATATATATATATATATATATATATATATGTATGTATATATATATATATATATATATATATATATATATATATATATATATATATACATATATATATATATATATATATATATATATATATATATATATATATATATATATATATATATATACACATACACACATGCGCACACACACACAGACAAGTCAGCACAGTATGTATGTATGTATGTATGTATGTATATGTGTGTGTGTATATGTGTGTGTGTGTATATATATAAATAATATAAAAGGTGTGTGTCTGTTTGTATGTGTAGGTGCCTCGAGTTCCTGCTGAAGAGCGGAGCTACTGCTTCACAGAAGGACAAACAGGGCTATAGTGCTGTGTACTACGCTGCTGCCTATGGCCACAGACACTGCTTGGAGCTGGTGAGACCCATGTACACACACAAATAAGTTAGGCTGTGGACATCACTGACAGTGGCTTTGTGAGATTGACTCAACCCTGACTGTACTTTCTGTGTCCAGTATTATTGTCACCATACATAGCTGCACATGTTTAATATGTCTTAATGCAGTGCCCTTATGTCAGTAGCTCATGATGTACTGCTCCCTCTGCTGGTGATTTCTATTAGAGCTGGCCTTAAGGATCTCTGCATTCGCCGTTCGCTGGGGGATGATTCACTGAGATCTTGTTTGTTGTTGTTTTTGTTGTTGATGATGAAGCTCTTGGAAAAAGAGGAGAACCATCAGGATGAGATGGACAGTTCCAGCACTAGGAGTCCACTGCATCTAGCCGTGAGTCATACCAGGACACATCACACACTCTTCTGGAGTCTCCGTGCCACTTAGCATGAATTTATTCCACAACCAGTGTCAAAGCCAAGTGCCAGAACTCGGGAGAATGCAGCCAGTAGCATGTCCATGCTAGTTGGACTTCTCTACCACAGCCTGGGTTTCCATTCAGAATGTTTCGCAAAAGACTGAAATGTCAGTGGAAGAAAATGTGAGTTAATCGGTTTTTCCATCAGCTATGGTTATGAGCAAATTACTGAAGGGGACACCACAAGACAACATGGTCTCACTCACTAGGCATGGCATAAACACTGGAGGGGTTTAACCTTTATTAGCTCTGGGTGTAGCAGCTTTAATAGGCCTTTGTCAGCTGTTATGGCTGAAGTGACAGCCACTCTTTATAGTCGCCATCTGAAACCTGCAGAGAATGCAGTACCAGACATGTGACTTTTGTTCCTGATGTGCCATCTGTTATTCGGCCAGCCGTCACATTTTGGCCCTTTTTAAAGTGTCTCAGATCCATTTTCTATCTGCTTTCAACACACCAACTGTAAGAACTCATTGTTCACTGTTCGCTGCATGATATGTAAATCCCACTCCCTGACAGGTGCCATTGTAATGAGTACAACGGTGTTGTACTTCAGCTGTCAGTGGTTTTAATGTTATGGCTGATTTGTGTCATGTCTGCTGTTAAAATGTTATTTTAAGGCAATTTGTATTTATTACTTTTTTTTATATATATTTATATATCTTTTTATTTATATATATATATATATATATATATATATATATATATATATATATATACAGTGAGTCCAAGAAGTATTTGATCCCTTGCTGATTTTCTTCGTTGGCCCACTAATAAAGACATGATCATTCTATACTTTTAATGGTAGATGTATTCTTACATGGAGAGACAGAATATTAAAAAGAAAATCCAGAAAATAAATCTAAGGAATATATATTAATTGATTTGTATTTCATGGAGTGAAATAAGTATTTGATCCCTTAGTATTCATTAGCAGTTCTGGCTTTTACAGACCAGTTAGACACTCCCAATCAACTTGTTACCTGACCTGAAGCCACCTGTTCTCACTAATCACTTGTGTGAAAAACACCTGTCCACAGAATCAGACAGATCACACAGATTTCAAGTCTCCAACATGGGTAAAACCAAAGAGCTGTCACAGGACCTCAGAGTCAGAATTGTTGACCTTCACAAAGCTGGAATGGGCTACAAAAAGATTAGTAAGGTGTTGGATGTGAAAGTAACAACTATTGGTGCAATTATCAGAAAGTTTAAAGAGTATAACATGACAATCAACAGACCTCGGCCCGGTGCTCCAAAGAAGATTTCGCCTCGTGGGGTGGCAATGATGCTGAGAACAGTCAGAAATCGTCCTGCAACCACTCGGCAGGAGTTAGCAAATGACCTGAAGGCAGCTGGGACCACAGTTTGCAAGGAAACAATTGGCAACACTTTGCGCAACAATGGATTCACATCCTGCAGTGCCCGAAAGGTACCCCTGCTGAAGAGAGCACATGTGGAGGCGCGCCTCAAGTATGCCAATGATCATTTGAAAGATGAACCAAGTTATTGGGAGAAGGTTTTGTGGTCAGACGAGACCAAAATTGAACTTTTTGGCCTCAACTCCACCCGCCATGTGTGGAGGAAGAAAAATGCTGCCTATGACCCCAAGAACACTGTGCCCACCGTCAAGCATGGAGGTGGAAGCATAATGTTTTGGGGGTGTTTCTCTGCCAAGGGTACAGGGCTACTTCACCGCATCACTGGGAAGATGGATGGAGCCATGTACCGCACAATCCTGAGGGACAACCTCCTCCCCTCTGCCAGGGATCTGAAAATGGGCCGTGGTTGGGTCTTCCAACATGATAACGACCCTAAACATACAGCAAAGGCAACAAAGGATTGGCTCAAGAAAAATCACATTAAGGTCATGGAGTGGCCCAGCCAGTCGCCAGACCTCAATCCGATCGAAAATCTATGGAGGGAGCTGAAGGTCAGAGTTGCCAAGCGACAGCCCACCAACCTTCATGATTTAGAGAGGATCTGCAAAGAAGAGTGGGCCAAAATTCCCCCTGGTGTGTGTGCTAAACTTGTGGTTAACTACAACAAACGTCTCACCGCTGTGCTTGCAAACAAAGGCTTTGCCACTAAGTATTGAGTGTGTTTGGCAAGAGGGATCAAATACTTATTTTCCTCATTGAAATACAAATTAATTAAAATATATTCTTTAAAATTATATTCTGGATTTTTGTCTTGATATTCTGTCTCTCCATGTTAGAATATATCTACCATTAAAAGTGCAGAAGGATAGTGTCTTTATTAGTGGGCAAACAAAGAAAATCAGCAAGGGATCAAATACTTCTTGGACTCACTGTATATATAGTCTTTCTCTTGTCTGTTGCTAAAATTCATTGATCTGCATGTTTCTAATATAGTGGCGAATTATTATTAAGATTATTAAAAACCTACTGCTTATAATTCAGCATGATAATTGTGTATATGCCATAGGCGTACCACGGCCATGCGCAGGCTCTAGAGGTCCTGCTACAGGGTCACTGTGAGGTGGACCAGGGGGATGAGGTAGGTCGCACCGCTCTGGCCTTGGCTGCTCTCAGGGGCCACACTGACTGTGCTCTGACCCTGCTGAACCATGGAGCGTCGCCACGCAGTAGAGACTCCACCCGCGGACGCACGCCCATCCATCTGGCAGGTAACCCAGAGCTGTGTGTGTGTGTGTGAGCAGGGGATGAGCAGTTTGTGCATGAGGTGGCAATAATTACAAGTAACAGACTGACACTCGCTCTGTCTCTCTCTCTTTTGGTCTCAGTGATGAATGGCCATACGTCTTGTGTGCGCCTCCTGCTGGAAGACTCTGACTGTGCAGACCTGGTGGATGCAGCTGATTCTCAGGGACAGTAAGTGTCCTGATATTAATTGCAGTCCATTACACACGCTAACCACCTGAGACACCGTAGCAACCACTTGAAATATCATAGCAAATGCATGGGAACAACCTAGCATCCATGAGGAATGTTGTAGCAATTGCATAGCAACAACCTAGCAATTGCCAGAAAGCTGTGCAACCATTAATCATTTCTTGTTGTTGTTGTTGTTCTTCTTCTTCTTCTTCTTCTTCTTCTTCTTCACCTGTGTATAAATGAAATTGAGATGTGTGTATGTGTGTTTTTGTAAGGACCCCCCTGATGCTGGCAGTGGTGGGGGGTCATGTGGATGCTGTGTCTCTACTGTTGGAGCGAGAGGCCAGTGTGGACACAGCTGACCATCAGGGACTGACTGCACTTCACTTAGGGGTAAGTGTAATGGAAGTGTAATTACTGCAGTGTCTGCACACTCCTCCACCACACACACACACACACTTCTCAGTGGTTTAAAAGAGGTCCCACAAGAAAGATGAATTGTACATCTGCGTGAATATTCTCAGCACTTCTATTTTTATACAGTTGATTTCATGGTGCTTTATTTAAGAGGTTAAACTCTCTCTCTCTCTCTCTCTTTATAAATCTGTCTCTCTCTGTCTCTCTGTTTCTGTCTCTGTCTCTCTCTCTCTCTCTCTCTCTCTCTCTTTCTCTCTCTCTCTCTAACACACGCTCTGTCTCTAACACACGCTCTGTCTCTCTCTCTCAGTTGCTGTGTGGGCAGGAGGAGTGTGTGCAGTGTCTGCTGGAGCAGGAAGCCTCAGTGTTGCTGGGAGACGCGAAGGGCCGCACGGCTCTGCACCTAGCTGCTGCGAGAGGCCACGCGTCCTGGCTGAGCGAACTGCTGAGCATAGCCTGTTCTGAGGCCCCCACGCCTCCGCCACGGGACAACCAGGGATACACACCCCTACACTGGGCCTGCTACAACGGTCAGCGATGAAGCCAAATTCACAGTTAAAGTTGAATAAGATGATACTTTAGCTTATGTTTGGAGTTGGCGTAGACCTATTTATGAAATTTGACTTCCATAATAATCTGTTTCTGAAAGGTCATTAAGCCAGAACATGGCACATAGAGCAGTGAAGCAGAATACAGTTAAAAAGACAGAGAAGAAAAACCTTTGATGTTCGTTTATTATGTCTAGACCCCCCAGTAGCAGGGGGGATCCAACATTTCCAATTATGTATGTATGCATTTACCCAAACTGATCAAGTTAGTGTGTGCTTTGAAGGTCATGAGGGCTGTGTGGAGGTGCTACTGGAACAGAAAGGCTGTCGATGTTTTGATGGAAACCCCTTCACCCCTCTGCACTGTGCTGTGTATGTTTTTTCTTCTTTTTTTCCCCCTTTAAGCTTTTTTCTTTAAGTCTTTATTTTTAATGATGTGTCATGTCTATCATCCAATAGAGTAAATGACCACGAGTCCTGTGCCACTCTTCTGCTGGAAGCCATGGGCTCAGAGATAGTGACCTGCAAGGACTCTAAGGACAGGTACGTGTGCTGAAAAATATTATAGATATCCAGATGTCTTGCCTAGTTGACTAGTTGACATTTTTGGTGTTTTGAATACACCCTTATCTAGTGTGACTTCCAATTCATCCTTTTTGGCCATTCCATAGCAGCCAAATACACACATACACACACACACACACACACATATGATTACAGGCAATGGGTGGCTGCCCAGTTACAGAAGTAGGTTAATAAAACCTCAGGAGTTTACCAAAGAATCACACTGACATACGTTCACATTTCAAGCCTCATTGCTTTTTTGCTCAGATCTTTTGCTCAGATCATCTTTTGATGGTTCAGATTCATATCCATGTCTGTGTTTAGTACCAAGAAACTGCACAGGAACCTGTGTTAAGGCCAAATTTGAATGGAGTAGTGGAGAAAAGTCAATTACACTCCCCACCTGTAGGGGGAACATACTAACTCTGCATAATGCTGCAGCACTAACACTCATTAAGAACATGTTTCCACAAATTGAGTATGTATCCAGTGTAAGGCCACAAGGACAGACACAATTTGTTTGGGCCTTTTTTCCCATTGTACAGTGGCAGCTTACCGAACCTGGGTATCAAACCTTACACTCCTGTTATCAATATCCCAGTGAGTTTTAACCACTGAGCTGCCACTGCCCCACTTGTGTTCTTGCCTGGTTTGGGAACCAGACCTTAGTCTCCTGCGTGGAGGGCAGCGGTGTGACCCACTGTGCTATACCAATCAATATGCCTGTACACTATACTAACACCTTTAAACTTTGATCCCAAATACTAGGTTTTAAGATGAACACACGTCTGTTCTATTTTAGGACGCCTCTTCATGCAGCTGCATTTGCTGGCCATGTGGACTGTGTTCAGCTGCTCCTGGCCCATGATGCTCCTGTGGATGCTGTGGACCAGTCAGGGCGCAGTGCGCTCATGATGGCAGCCGAGAGAGGTGCGGTTGGAGTTGTAGGTATGAAGCAGGTTCCTCTTCCACTCCTCTTCTATATTCCGCTCACTCATTTGTTATTATTGTTTTAAATAACAGCTGTCTGATAAGGTGTGTTCACTGTACCGTTTTGAACAGAGGCTCTCCTCACCAGTGCCAGTGCAGATCTGAGTTTGACTGACCAAAAAGGCAACACCGCGCTACACCTTGCTTGCTGTAATGTGAGTGTCCAGCAGAGGGGGCTTCTTTTTGAATTGTTTGTGATTTGTGCTTAACTTGGGTTAAAGCTCTGCACCACTTTAAGAAATAGTTGATTATAATTGAAGTCTGTGTCACCCAGATTCGAGACTTTTTCGGAGACGTAAGCTTCTAATCTAGTAGTCTTGTAGCTCAAGTTTGTAGAAACAAACTGATCAACTGTGTTTTGGGGGGGGGGGAAGGTAGAATCTTGTTTGGATAGATTTTTCTGACAGATTTTTTTTACCTATTTTTACAGGGAAAGGAGGACTGTGCTATGTTAATTTTGGAGAAACTTCCAGATGCCACCCTAATCAAGGCCACGAACGCTGCACTCCAGACGTAAGTGTGTCCAACACCGTGCTCTAACCAAGCAGAGGTAAAAGACAATGACTCTGCCCAAAACTGAAGGTAGCGGCCCATGCTGTCTCATTAATCAGTGCTTTATAATACTGACTCTTTTTGAAGGCAACAGTATGTCATGAGTAGGGCTACAAGAAACGGTTATTTTGATAGTTGAATAATCTATGGCTTAATAAAATGAACAATCGGATTGTGAATCACTCAATTCCCCTAAGCATGAGGTTGCCGAACGGTTTACTGTTAGCATTTAGCTGTTAACTTTTACTGCCACTGCTAACGGAGCAGTAGCGATGCAGTACGAAGCTGTGGCCGGCACAGTAGTAGTGATGCTAACATCACGGTAGTGATCCTGGGTGAGGCCGGCAGCCAGCTCCCGGCAAATGCTGCGATGGTGTCGTCGAGTCGGCATGCTGTCGCTGCGGACTTTGACGCACATTAATGCTGCAGTATGTCTTCACACGACTTCCCTTTACAAGCATATTTCAAGCAAGGAGACGCAACCTTACGCAAACTTACCTAAGGTTATATCTCCCCTCAGCAGCACAGATACTTGTTAGCTTTGTGGCAAAATGTAGTCCTCAGACCGTCGGTACGAGAAAATGTCTTTTCTAGCCGAACAAGGCAATCCTTTCTAATAAAGATTGGCAGGCACTCACTCAGCCAGCCAGTCAGTAATGCATACTGTATATACTAAACAGCCTGTTCTGTCTCTCAGTCCCCTCCACCTGGCTGCCCGCAGTGGTCTGAAGCAGACGGTGCAGGAGCTGCTGTCCCGCGGTGCCAGCGTGCAGGTCCTGGACGAGAATGGTGTGTGTCCAGCTCTGTAGCTGCATGCGGCCTGCTTCTCTGTAGGGACAGAGATCGTAGGATGTGGTTTCTGCAGCTTGTGTCTGCCTCGTTTTTTGTTTTTTGTTCTCCAAAACAACCAAAAAAGAAGTTTCTCCTCCTTTTTGGAGCCTCAGTGCCCTGTCTTGCAGTTTTGCAGTGCTTGTATGTTTGTGTCCCCTTTTGTGCCCTGACCCTGTCTCGTTTGTCTTGCTGGCTGTGTAATAATGGAATGCTTGCTCTCTCCAACCCACCCACCCTCTCCGCCACTGTCTTCTTTCCTTTTTTTTTTTTTTTTTTTTTTTTGTCCCATGTCCCTCTGTCTGGCTTCCTCTTTCTCCCCCTCTGGCTGTCTCTCCCTGTCTCTTGCCCCAGGTTTCACTCCCGCTCTGGCTTGTGCTCCTAGCAGAGAAGTGGCAGACTGCCTGGCTCTCATTCTGGCTACCATGATGCCTTTCTGCTCCCCTTGCAGCTCCGGAGCGCCCTCCCCAGGGGCCCTGCTGAGGTCCCTGCCCCGCCAAGCCAAAGGCCCTCAGGGCCCACGGGGCCCTTCCAGCGAGGGCACGACCACGGAAAACGACTCAGACTCGGAGACCTTTTGACCTCCGCCCGTTCTGGAGTCCTCCCTTTAGAAGTTCTCAAAGCACTTGGCCTAGCGAACCTCACAGAAACTGTACAAAATGCCCTCTGTTTCCAAGTGCAGAGGGAATCTGTAAGAGATTATGACACATGAAGTCTTGTTTATGCTTCTCGCAGCCACATGCGTTTGGAGTGAGTGGGACGGTTTCTCCTGTTCAGGTAGTGGCGTTGTGCTGCATTCTGTTGTACTCGGAACTCCCACTTGGAAGTGTGCAATGGAATTGCATTAGGAATTCCTTTCGGAGACTAGGACTTTTTTTAACAACTTGCATTAATGTAGATCCTCTATGTATTTACGTACTTATCAAATTCCAGGGTTTCTTTCCAAAGATAAGAACTGGAATGTGAGCTCTCTTCATTTTTTCTGTCTTCCGTTTAACATTTATTCGTCCCAACCCTAGTGGAATGCGGGAGTACCGACTTGGAAATATCAGACTTCCGAGCATAACGGAATGCAGCATTACTTCCGTTAACAGATCCCAGATACTTTCTCCTGCCACATCTAACAAACCGTAGTAGTAAGACGTCTCGCTAAGCTACACGTGGAAAGCCATGGAGCTTGAATCCATTTAGTGGAGAGCTCACCGATGCGAAAAGCATAAATCAGCCTTAACAAGAAAGTCGGTACACTTTCTCTTTGACCCGCTTTTTTCTTTTTTTTTTTTAAAGCCATTTTATAAATCCATTTACTTAACCTAAAACATCATTGGTTGTAGATAGTGTGTTTTTTTTATTTCTGTTTAAAAGTTGCCAAATATTGACTCCGCATAACCACACTTAGGGTACACTGTATATAGTGTGGGTTCCAGTGTCTTAGCCTGTGGACCGTTTGTAAGCACAAACCCATAAAAAAACAAAAAAACAAAACACAAACAAAAAAAGCACAATGTCAAGTCTCGTTCGTTGTTACTGAACAGCAGACGCCTCACAAATCCTCACGTCTGTAGTCGCTCCAGCTTGGATCAGGGACCAGATAATGTTTGACAAGAGACAGACAAGGAAATTGATAATTGCATGCTACTGCCATAGACTGATGCGTTCCTAAAGTATTTATATGCAAAAGACATAGAACTTGCTATTGGACTCAAGTGTTACCTGATGTAAAACCAATGCAAATACTCTGCACTGTATGTCCAAAAGTATTTGACACCTCCTAAGTGTACCAATTGCTGGTACTGGTGTTCGTTTACACATGTGCAAACACTCTAGAGATGTTTTGCCAATAGAATTGGACACTCTGGAGCCACCACATGCTTATGACGATGCTTCTGAAGCCCCCAAGCACTGGGTTGTGGAGCAGGGAAATGTTCTGGAGTGATGAATCTCCATCCAGTTCCTTTGGGATGAGTTTGAGCAGTCCAGATCATTCAACATCAGTGCCTGATCTCACTAATGATATGATTTACCGTTACATTTATGGCATTTAGCAGACGCTCTTCTCCAGACCCGTGGCTTTTTATGCGGTCGAACCTTCCCACAACAGTAGAGACTGTTGCTGTAGCACAGGAGGACAAACTCCTTATTGACATCCTTGATTTCAAGGGAAAAGTGTCTACAAACATTTGGACATATGCATGTAATTGAAATCGCAGTCGGTTTACATTGGATTGCATTTGACAGGCGTGCTGAAAAGTAGGCAGAGTAGGCCCATGATACAAGTACAGGGAGCAGGACGGAGGTAATAGGTTAACACTGTGGTGTTTAAATAAGAATGATACAAATGGGTTATTAGATACAGTCAGTAAAGCTTTGCTTAACCAGAACGAAAAGTTCCAGACAGCAGAATTGACCTCGCGCTCTCCGTTAGTGGGTGGGCTAGGCGGCCCTCCCTCTCCCCGCACCCCCAATCGCTCAGCATGATCCTAAACCGGCGTGGGCATCTGTTAACTGATGTTTTGGCAGTTTTGGCATCTTCAGCTCTTGAGAAGCTGCAGTAGGTTGGCTTCAGATGTCTTGGAGGTAGTGTGTGCTAGCCTTGGTACGAAATTGTGTCTGCACTTAAATGTATGGTGGAGAGGGGCTGCTTAGGAGTCGAGTAAGGGGCCATGAATTCCCTTTCTCAGGACTGTCTTTAATAGAAGACTCTCTTCCTGCATTGCTTTGCATTTCTTGCAAATGATTTCTAAAATCCAGCTGTGCGGGGACCACCCCAACCCTCCAATAGCTGGGATTGAGTATTTGAGTATTGAGGCTTTGAATGACAGCCTGTCCAGCCGGCCTGTCCAGCTGTAGTCCAGCGTTCTGGAGCCGTGTTACATTTATTCACCTTAAATCTCATGTTTCTAAAGTAGTAAGCTAGATGGAATCGAACAGATGGTACTAAATTTGTGGCCTTCAGAGAAGAAGCTGACAGAATTGAGATTAGATGACCAAAAAACAAAATCGACGCTCTTTTCCAAGTCCTGATTCTCCTTTCTGTCCACAATGTGCCAGTCTCTCAAGCTTTGTCCAGTGCCTTGTTCTGTCTTTTGTTTCGTTGTGTTTTTTAAAGTGCGACTGTGTGTTGAATGCTATGGATAATGTGAAAAGAGGGCTTTAAAGCCTTTTGAGAGGTAGATTCTGTCTGCTTACTGTACTCCAGTGTTTTTACCATGTTGAGGTGTGTGTGAATGTGTGTGTGTGTATGTGTGCAATACATCTGCAGATGTTAAAGCCATTTGTAGCACGTACTGTATTCTGGCTCGTGAGCATTTGTCATCAGCACAGAGAAGTTGCACACAGATGTCATCTAAGGAAAGCAAATGGTTAACCTGTGTATGTTTGTGTCACACAGAAACCTTGTATCTCCATTTGGTTTTTATTTTGCCCTTTTTTCCAATTTTACAAAGATGGACCAATAGGAATGCTCCAAAATGACCTTCAAAATGATCTTTATTAAAGGTTAAGTAGGGGTTTCTTTCTCCCATAAAGGTGCAGTTTTGGAGATGCAAGGTTTTCTGTGACAATGATGGTGTGAAATACAGGGGTTTCTGGGGGTCCATGAGTTTTGAAATAACACTTAGGACCTCTTGAAAGCCTCACAATCTAAATTCTTGGGGGGGTCTCTAAAATGACAAACGTTTGGTTTTTGCTACAGTGTTTTATTTTAGCCAGCTTTAGCCTCCAAACGGCTCCTTTCTGTCATTAAGTGTAACTGAGGCAGTAGCACTGCTTTGCCACAGAGTGGCGCTGCAGCGAACAGATTCACCCAGGTGAACACTGGCTTTCCAGCCCTGGAGCATATAGGGACCCCCTCAATGCCATGGGGTATTTCACACACTGGACTGGATATATATATATATATATATATATAATGTGCATAATATGGATGAAATTGGATTTATCAGGTTTTAGTTCATTGAAAGGCTGCAGAGGAGTGAAATGTCAGTATTACGCCAGACTAAAATTGAAATTGAGCTTTGCCAGTTGTGACAATCTTACAGTGTGCCCACGTTCCTCATGCAGTATGAAATGCTGAAGGCTGTTTGTCAGCTAAACGTTCTTTTATATAAATTGTATAATTATAATATAAAATGTTTTAACAAAGCAAAGTGTCCTTTGCCTTTTTCCCCGTCCTCCTATCTGACTCTCATTTCATCCTTTCCATCGTTCAGATGAGAATGTGGTGCAGTGGTGGCTTAGCCACGTTAGAGCTCTGGACAATTGATTACGGGGTTGTGGGTTCGATACCCGGGCTCGGCAAGCTGCCACTGTTTGGGCCTTTACCCACTCTGCTCCCTGGGTGCTGGAGTTGGCTGCCCACTGCTCCAGGTGTGTGTGCGTTCACCATCACCGATGGGTCAAATGTGGAGGACGGATTTCGCTGTATGGAGTGCAAGTACTTTCACCTTGACCTTGAGAAATATACTATTAATAATAATAATAATAATAATAAACACAGGGTCAGTTGGTGGTGGATTTAACCTTATATTCCCATTCCAAGGGGCATTAGTCCCATTCTCAGTTTTCTTACTACATAAAAACATGTAGTAGAAATGTAGAATATGATAAAATCCATGGATATAGGGGTTATTGGCTCACCAGTGGTTTAAAACAGTTCTGTATGAAGAAATGGGGCAGAATTGTTCCAATAAATGAGCAGAACTGATGTGGGCTTGTGAATCAGGACCAGCAGTGTTTCAGTTTTCATAGTTTTTAATTCCCTAAAGCCAGTCTTCTTTGCAGAAGGCCTCTAGTTCAGATATTCTGGGGCTGGCTTGCATGCACAGCTTGTTTAAGGTCTAGCCACAAATGTTCCATAATACTTAAGTCAGGAGGCTTTTAGGGCCAAGCCAAAAGCTTTAGTTTGGGCATCTTTTGCTTTGCAGGGTCACAAGAGAAAGACCTTGTGTCTCTTCACAACCTCTTTTCAGAATCTGCCTTTTAACAGATGGTTTAACAGATTTGCTTGTATTTGTGGAACCAATTTTATGACCAGGTCGCAGGTGAGATTTTTTTCTTCTTCTTCTTTTGCCTCAGTATCCAAGACCATGCGGTCTTCCAGATCTCATCTTGACCTCAACATGTCTCAATAGTCCACACTATAAAAACTGTAAGCTTAAAAAGGTTTGTCCATCTTCTCTTAGTCTTCCCCTGCCCTGTGGGCATTGATTACCTTCATTTTCTACATCTTTAAAAGTTGCTTAGAGGAGCCCATGTTTGATTTTGTGCTTCGTACAAAGTTTGACGAGTTAGAGAATTCATAAAGCTAGGAGATCTTGATTCAGCTGACAGCTCCTAATTATAATTGGTGACATGCCTTAGTCAGGATTTGAAAATCTGGGCTTTTGCAAGATTTAGGGTGCCCAAACTCTTCCACTGGCTGCTTTTTCAATTTTTCATTCATTTTTAATGTGATTCTCTTTATCCATGTGGAAGATGTGACACATTAGGAAGAAAATCAGAGAAATCTAAGAGTTCCAAATTTCTAGTGGCAGTGTAAGTTTCAACTAGCTCTACAGTCTGATTACAGTTTCCCCCCAAATCTCTCACGCTGCTTCAGCAATGTACATTTTCTAATTATTTATTTTTACTCGTCAATTTACAGCAATCAGAAATGGAAAAAAGTATACTGTTACTATAAGAATGAATATGTGTGGCAACTGCACATATTCTAGCTATTAACAGCTGCAACAAATCTAAAAAAATAAAATCACAAACTAGAAACAGACAAAAAAAGTGTTAATAATCTTTAATTACATAATCTCTGTACATTTCTGAGAAACTTTTACATTGCCGGATTATTAATATATAAATACGTAAACACCATTTATAGGGACCTAGCATGACAATTTGTTTCAGTGCGATGATCCTTATGGGTTGTACTATAACCCAGTGACCTTTTGTCTTGGCACTTCAAGTAAACTGAAACATGCACAGCGGGGCAGGCTGAAGTCACCTGCTGTGTTCGCGTGTGCTTGTGGATTAAAATCTCGCTACTGTGAATAGTGGAATGTACACTGATATTCCTTCCTTTACTAGCTCCTCGGAAGGCCTGAATGAACCCAATGTGCTTTGTTGTTCGATCCACCAAAGCAGGATGTGTTTTTAAAAGCTTTTCGGCGTCACTGTGGTCTCAATGATAGCAGCTAGTCTATTTCCAGCCCTCCTCAGAAGCACTCCTCAGCAGTTTACCCCTAGTCCTGTCCAGTGGTCAGGGACCATGAGGAAGTACTTGTCCATGGCCTCACAGAAGCGTGCACGGTACAGCTCTGGAGACACCACCGTGGGCATTTTACCTGCAGGGAGTAACCACAATTTACAGAACAACTCAATGCCTCATGCAAGCAAGTCAAAGCAAAGTGCTTCAGTTGCAGGTTTAGACACTCTTCTGGATTCTCATTTAGAAAACACACAAGCTAGAAGTGTTTAAAAACCCTCAATTAGTGCCTTTTCCTGTATAAGCGCCATGGAAAAGCATTGGCAGTAGAATGGGACGCTCTAGAGCAGCTGCACATTAGTCTAAGGTCACCATGCCCAATGCAGAGTGTCAGCTAGGGGGAGGGGGAGACAGATAACAGAGATGATAATAAAGCTTGATTGCTACCTTGCCCTCCAAGTATTCCTGTAGATTTCACCACCATCTCCAGTTTTTTGTCCCATGTGAATGTCCGGATGTAATCTGGAAAGACAAAGGTTTCTTCACGAGTCTATTCAGCATGAACCAAAAACAAACCTCTAAGTGCCTCCACTGCTTACCAATGATGCCCACAACCAGCTGGTCAGTGGAGTCGTCACGGCCCACCAGCAGCGAGTAGTCGATGATGAGGTGGCTAGAGAGGAAATAGGCATCGCTGTGGATGGCGGCGCGCAGGATGGCTTTGCAGTGGGAGCGGATGTAAAGTGGGTTATCGTGCACCAGCTTCAGAAGGTTCTCGTCCAGCAGCACCACCTCACAGCTCTCCTTACCTTGATCCGTCTTTACATTCCGGTTTCTCAGGGAGCCCTTCAGATCAAATACCTGCAGAATTACAGGAAAGGCCAAAAAAGACATTATATGAAGGTTTAATAATAATAATTGCTTACGAATATGATGATAAAATGACCAGTGCATACTATGAAAGTCGCCTGAAATCAGGGCAAAAATTATATAGACAGAAATGATTAATAAATGATCAGATATATGTATTTACCAGATCCTTTGAGGAAGGAATTTATGAGGTTTTTCTAATGCCGATTTAAAATGTGACTACCTTGTGCTATATTTATTTTTTAATCTCTGATACTTTTTAGAGTAGAGATACTCTCTTGACTTGATCATCTTAAAGTACTTACTCTGCATAAGGGAAACACACAGCTAACACCACAGCAGAGTGAGAGCTATAGTTCAGAGCAGATTTGTTGAACTGCCCAAAACTGATACCCTCAGATACCAAGACACCACCCCCTTCTAACAAACGGAGCAAATGTGATTCTCATTTTTTAGGAAAACTCTTCAGTGCATTGTGGTCACAGATTTATACTCCTAATTAAGGCTGAAATTATTTAACTTGCCTTTTGCAAGAAAAAAAAATAAAATTAATAAATAATAAATAATAAAATGAAAAAGAATTTCATCCATCAGCACATTTTGTCACAGAAAACACCAGATTTTTTTGCTAGGCAAGTTGGAGGTTCTAAAGATGTTCATTTTGAATAATCAGTGATTGTGGATGATTAATAAATAGATAAGCAGATAATATACAATATATTGCCCAAAATTTGACGACACTCATTCTAATTACTGACTGCTATAGCCAGTTGCACCAGCTGAACATACGTTTGATCGTTGCCTAATTTAAAATCAAAGCTCAGTGCAGAGACACCTGCAACAGGTCCATACTGAAGAGCTCAGTGATTTTCAACCAGGCACAATCATAGGATGCCACCTTCGCCAAATATTTGTCTCGGCCAGCTGTAAGTGCTATTACTGTGATTGGCCCCCTGTGCACATAGCTGGAAAAATCCAAACACCACATGGTTTGATGTATTAGAGCTAAGAGCACTATGGGCTAAGAGTAGTCACACACCTGTGCCATCTTGCGTCCATAGAAAAGGTTCTCCATGACTAGGAGATCCAGTTTCTTTTCTGTGTTGTTCTGCGAGTTCTTGTAGCCGATACGGTAGACTCCCAGAATCTTGGCAAGTGCTGTAGGCCTCTGGAGAATACAGGACGCAGAAATAGACAGTGACCATGCAAAGCTACAGATACATAACTCCAGACTTCTGAAGAACACAAACTCGGCCTTTGTCTTTGCCTATGTTAACATGCGCAGATGTAAATCTAGCAGACAAGGTGTAAAAGCAATGCACTGCAAGTGTAATCTACCTTCTGTTGGACAGCGCCAGTGATGTAAGTGAAATAGTTGGGGGCAAAGTCCAGGAAAGACTGCACCTCTAGTCTGGGCATCTGCTTCAGGATAAACCGGTCATCTGGGGATAGAGACAATTTAGAATTATTG
The DNA here is from genome assembly GCF_030463535.1 of Salminus brasiliensis. Classification (NCBI taxonomy): domain Eukaryota; kingdom Metazoa; phylum Chordata; class Actinopteri; order Characiformes; family Bryconidae; genus Salminus; species Salminus brasiliensis. Next base: position 26,938,594 of record NC_132885.1, on the reverse strand, counting down.
TTAATAGTAGTTAAATTAACAGAAGAACACTAATACTCCTAAAAAAGCCAGAACACACTGTAAGTAACCAAGAGCTCTGATATGATTTATAGTTTTCAAAACTTGATGTGCTTTTTTTTTTTTTTTTTTTTTTGTATTCTGTGTCAAAACTTGCGTGGGGACAGGCCCTAAAGCTTTGGATATTTGAAACGGAAATTAAAAGCTATCTTAATCTGAATATGTATGTGTAAAATATTTGTAATTTTAAATAAAGAAAACATCCATCCATTAATTAATAAATTCATAATTTCTAGACGGAAATATTGCTCATTCACTCAGCCCTAATACGAACTGATGCATTCTAAAAAAAATACTGTAGCATTTCCCCTTTTTCATTTTTTTTTTAAAGCTAATTTTTCAGGCCGCCAATCACCCAAACCCACCCACCACCACATGCAGTGCTCCAGACACTACCGGGAGGTTAAGGAGTGACTCATGCGCAACCAGCCACCGCCCCCTTTTGAAATGCTGCAGATGCAATGTCACCGGACAGGTACCCAGCTTCAGCTAGCAGACACCGTGCCAGCCAGCATCACACTGGTTGGTTCGAACCAGCTATCCTCGTCACAGAGGCAGTGGCTTAATCCGCTGGACCACTCGAAGCCCCATATTGTAGCATTTCTGAGATTATTCATTAGAAAATGAAAATGACATTTCATATAGAAATTGTGTGCACACACTTTACCTTCGGTGGCATAAAAGACGGCTCCAGACTTTCCGCCTCGTGCCTGCCAGTTGACGCAGTGGGAAAGCGAGCGAACAAAGTCTTCCTCTGTGCTCTCCATCACCTCCTCCCGCATCTTATGGAATTCCTCTGCATAGTAGATACGGCAGTAGAACTTGGCACTGGCGTCTGAGAACTCTGCATTAAAAACATAAGACTCTCACCTCAGACATTTTCACTGGATCAGATCAGATTATGCATATATAGACAGATTACTAGTATTTGCTATTCCACAGTTTAACACTGAATGCTGATCCTGGAGACAAGACCACAACTGACTGCAGTCATACTGAAAGATTAAATATTGCACTGCCCAGCATTTATATTTAATGTGATTAGACGCTGACTTCTGGTATCATCACACACCTGAAAAGGCCAACAATGCTAAAAATGAATTACTACTTCTAAATGGGCTTTAATAAATGCATTTCCCTAATCTGTTTCTGGTATTAGTTATAGAGAGTCACACGAATTTACTATTGCCTGTTAAAAGAATAATGTTTAGGCATTCACCGATCTGGGAATTGTGAGGAAGCAATCTAGCTAGGTTTCATAAGCTACACCAGGGCTCAGAAACAAAAATAAAGAAAGAAATTCTGTTTGATATGAGCACAACAAATACTTCAACTGAACATTGAGAAAACAGTTAGAACAAAATGAAAAACACAGTTAATCGCTCTGAAGATTTGAAAGTAGGCCGAATATAATGGACAGTAAGTTAATATTTGCAACGGAGCCGACACACCCCCCTTAAAGGTGTCCTAAAAAGGAATACTGTATTTACCTTGTTATAGCTAAATAATGGTACGTTACATGACATGCCCCCTCAATTTACATACACCCAGTTCACTAATGAAAGCCTTGCCATGCCTATTACTGTCAGACTCTGCTAGATATCAGAAGATGGGTTGCTAGATGATCCAGGCCTTGTGACTGGGGACTTTGACTGAAGCAAGCGTGTATCCTTGCTAGGCTAAAAGCTAACCCTAGATGACTGTCTTTATCATCTCTTCAGCTAGGTAAACACACACTGTGACGGATATACACCACAATCGGGAATTCATTCCAAAATTTAATTACAATATTCTTGTTACAGTTATAAAAAACGTTATGATAGACTTCATGGTTTCTGTGAGAGCTGTCCCAGTGTCTCACTGTAACCAAGCCAATCAGAGCAGAGCTCATCACATCAAGGCCAATATGAAAGGAAAAACTGTGTGTTTCATTCTGAGATCAAACCATGGGGTAATAAATGTGTGTAAATTCACATCTGGGCATCTTTTTACCCTGATCAGTCACATATCTTCTATGTAGACATCAGAGAATAAATAATAAAATAATAAACACTGAATAAATACATTATTGTATTTTATCATTATTATGTATTTGGAAGCCATAACAGAATGTTTTGGCTCAACTATTAAAAGTACTCACGCAGTTCAATGTGTGGGTTGCCAGTCTGCTTCTTCTGTTTGTCACCAGTCTCCGGCTCCTCTGTGGGAGGAAGAGGGAGAGAGAGAGAAAATGACACTAGGACTCCAAGTGCTTCACACTTCATAATGACTTCTGCTTTAATTAACAAGTTTAGGAAATGGGACATTTCTTTAATAGGTTTTACTTAGCAAGGATGAATGACTAACTGAGGGGGTCTGCGTCTACGCTGCTGCGGCCCAGCTGAGACGCGCTGACCTCGCTGGCCTTGGCTGGACTGTTCCTCACCCTGCTCTCTCCAGAACTACACACAGGAGAGAAGAACAGGTCAATGCACCGTTAAACACATATCTCAGTGCTAGGCATCGGTGTGAAATGCGAAGTGTGAAAACTCCATATCCAGTCATGTGCAGACCTGATGGTCTGGGAGGTGTCCTCCCCAGAAGCCTTAAGCGTAGTCTTGGAAAGCTCTTCAAGGGCATTTTTGTATTCTTTACAGCTGGAAGGCAAAGGGAAGCTTTTAAAAAAAAGACACTTAAGAAAGGAAACTAAAGAAAGCTTGAGTGCAGAGTGAGGCTGATCAAGGCTGAAAGGCAGCATACCTGAGAGCAAAGGCAATGATTGAGCTGGGCTCCTTCTCACACACTGCAATAGGAACTCGCTCATGCTCATACATCAGGTAGTGCTTGTCTGGGTCACTAAAACAAAAAAGGATTAAAGAGGAGAAAGAGGATTATCATTTCCTATCCAATCTCTCCAATGTATGTCTAACACATGACAATGACAAATATCAGGTGATGCTTACAAAGGTAGAGGAATGGGGTTATAACTGTTTCCAGGTAACAAATTGGCCAAAATGGTTTTCATGGTGGTCTTCTCTTTCACTTGACTGTCATTGGAACCCAGTAGGTGTCCATCAAACACATCTAAAAGGGGCAGGAGGCAAAGAGGCAGGATGTTATGGACCATTCCATACAACAGTCATCCCTGCGTTTCAAGACCGTTGGGCCCTGGCCCGCTTAGTCTCTCAATTTACCCTACGGTGAACCCCTGATGCCATCCTGAAGTGCTGCTCCATTACTTTATCAGTTTAAGGATGCTCTTGGAAGGGTGAGGGATCAGATGATAACATTAGCATCTACAAGTCTTACAAGTGTGCATTCACCTTCTGGGATGCTGACAGAGTCCTGATCAGGGAATGAAGGTCCAGGTGTGAGGAGCTCAGAACCTTGCTCTGCTGGTGATGGAAGCTGCAGCAGGGAGGATGATCCAGAGCCTGAAGGCATTGTGCTGAGGTGCCGGTCCTCTTGCACTGAGAATTCAAGGTCAGTCAATCAACTGTACAAGCAAATCAAGATGTGATGGTATGTCCTACAGGTCAATTAAGCACCATCAACTCACCTTTCTCACCATTCTGTACCACGGGGGAGGGATTGCGAGGGGAGGACTCCAAAACACTCGTCTGTCAATACAATAAACAAAACTGTGTTGCACTGCAACTCATTGTATCGGCTCCAAAAGCCATATTTACCGTTAGTATGGGCCTCAGGTTTATCACAGGAAGCAGAACACAACATCTGTATTCAGAAACATGTGTCAGTGGCACGCTAAGTTGCTAACCTTGCTGTCATCATTGGTAGTCTGTCTAGGTCTGCCAGGGCTGGCTGGAACAGACAAACGCTTCCTGCCTTTCTCCAGCTGGAACAGATCCTGCAATCTGACAGACAGACACACTTCATGACCACAGCTACTTAATATTATGTTTAGGAACATTTTAATGTCTGTGCTGTGATTGTTTTACCCAATTTTTGGTCCAAACACTAGGAGGGTGAGGACAAGCCCATGTCTCCTCCAATACAAGCAAAGTAAATGTACTGTGCCGCCTCTTTTTAAACTGCTGCACAAGGCACAATGTGCTCCGAGCATGTTGGCTGCCTAGTGCAGACACCTTTGCCGGCTAGCATCACAATGGGAGTGATGAGGGGAGAGCACGTCATCCACCAACCCAGAGAGAGCATGGCCAATTGTGCCCTCTCAGGCTCCAGCTGCTGATGGCAAAGCAACCCACTGGCCATAGTGCCAGCGTCTTAGTCAACTGAGCCACTCCGAGCCCCAAGCTGTGTAAATCAAATTTATCATAAACAATGTTTTCCCCCCAGGTTTGTTAACTGATTTTTATATTATTATTATTATTATTATTAAACAGCTCATATAACATTAAAGGGTATGCCTTTAATAAACATCAATATTTATTATATATCAATAGTTATGGGCTCAATTTAATGGCCTAAAATATTTGGGAAGAAAATAACATTATTATTTATTTGTATTTGTTTATTTGTAATTCAGGGTTAACTTTAATTACAAATTAATTATTGAGTTCTTGGGTAAGACTCCTAACTCACCTACATATGTAACATGGTTACTCAACTCTGGCTAAATCCATTAATTATCCAAACTTAAAATAACAACAAAACAAAATAAGAGCCACTCATAAAACTACTTACATAAATATATAAATAAACAAATTAAAGAAGTCAAAAATATTTAAATTAATCTTTTAATTAAATAGAATTAAAAGCAGTCAGTTGCAGTTGCATGACGCAAGGGCTTACTTGCTGTTCCAAGACTGCAGCGTCTCACACAGGCTCTGCTTCTTTAACACCACAGTCTCCAGAACAGCCTGCAGCTGCTGAGACGTTTCCACTCCACTGGCCTGCAGTCGCGCCTGCAGTTTCTCTATACAGCTGCGCAACTCTGCCTCCTCCATCTGACCGAACAAAGACCCACATTTAAAGGCCAAGCTGTCACCTGACAAAAAAATGACACGCTGCAAGAAGCACTGGGATTACCACTGTGAACTTACATCCTTCTGTGCAAACAGGTCCTCCATTTTCTCCTCACGCGTTTTGCTGAAAGTGTCCGTTTTTAAAGAGGTGAGCCGGTCGTCTATTGCTGCGTATACCTGGGTCACCCTGAACAAAAGAGAGACCCAAAGCCATTCATGTAATCCAGAAGGCTGCTGGCACAGGCGCTGGTGAGGAGTTATGAGGTAATCAAGTCATAGAGAGTCTTACTTCTGGGAGAAATCTTTGAGGTCCTGCTGCAGACTGGTCTTGCAGGGGCCTTGGTTTCTGATGAAGATTTTAGGAGGAGGCAGGCATATCTCGAACAGTCGCACTGGGATATAACTGCCGATAAGAACAGACAGACCTAAATTATTCACCACAGACAGAAACATCACAGGCACCATGGAAGTGAACTGGTGACAAAAAGGCTGTTCACTGCTAGAGGAAGTAAGTAAAGCACTGAATACCTGAATTGCTGCATTATTCACTAGAAAAATGTGGTTTCATCTTTATCCAAGTCAAAGTTATAAATAAACACAATCTAACTAAATGAATAACACAGCAACAGTTGTACCATTTATGTCTTATTGAGCACGGCCCTCTTCAGGTCATGCCACAGCCTCTCAATAGGGTTAGGCAGTGCAGAAATCCAGGTAAATAAAATCAAATAGTGTATTTGCTTTTTTTTATTGCAGCTGTATGACAGATTACTACTGCACAAATAAAACCATGACCATTTTCACTGTACAAACATAAGCTGCTGATTCCCAAACTCACAAGACTTCACATAGTGTCTGCAGGATGGACTACAGAAGTTCACCTGAAAGAGGCCACCATCTGATTGTAGGAGAAATACTGGTGGTAGTCTTTGTGAATGGAGTGGCCACAGGGCTCAGCGTTGGCACGACGAGTGTACTGGTGGCCATAGAACCGCAACTCCAGATACTTGGCGAAGGACATTGACCATGAGTCACTGGACAAGGGGACCACTGGAGTCACCTGCCATCAAATAGGAATGGACAATTAATTAGTAAGACACTAAAGCAAACGCCTCATAAATCTTACATACAACCCTGCACCCAGCCCTGTTTGTAGCACAATATTAAGGTGCATTTCATTAGTTCTACTGCATTTAACTTCACAGAAATCCTAAAAAAAAAAAAAAATTCTATTGCTCCATAGTGCTAATCCAGGTTCCTATGTTTCATAAAGATGTAGATAAGTAGATCAGACCACAGTTACCATATCGGTACGTCCCTAACTTGTACACAGTGTAAGACTCTTATTTGCGGCTCCAGTGCTAAACTTCGGACAACCAACATGTCTTGGTATGGGGTTTGTACTTCTCTCCTGACCCAGCTACCTGTTTGCAGATTCGGCACCAAGAATAATTGAGGATGGTGTGCTGGTAGCCAGGCACGGGTGAATCCAACTCCTTCAGAACAATCTGGACACAGCCATTTCCATGCACAAAACGCCGGATATGGTGAACCATCGGAGTCTCGCAATACATGCTCGGGCACTGGTAAGAGGGTCTGCATCAAACACAAGATCCAACATCAGTTATGATAAGAAACACAAACCCAGAAAAGAGAGCATGACACTATCCTGTAGAAAACATCCTTACCTGAAACAGTATCTTTCCAAAAATATGCCAAGCGTCAAGTCATTCTTTCCATAAAATTCCATCGTCACAATCCTAAATGCAGACAGCAAATACCGTTATTTTCCAAATGACAGCTCCAGAAATGCATGTAGAGGTCAAGGTAACATTCTCTGTAGTTTATAGGAAATGTAGAAAAATAATGCATTTACCATGGGCTGACGCAGTGGTTTGGAGCATTGTGAGACTGTGTAGAGGAGCTGCTGAACAGCACACACAGTCGCTGATGATTTATTGGATTCAGGCAGTCCAGCTGTGTTAAAGTAAAACACGAATACCACTCAGCAAATTCAGATCAGATGTTTCTGCTTTGACCGTTTACATTCATATATGTAACTGTGCTTACAGTAAACACGCCTCTGCCCTGAAAGGACCCACATTAGCACACCTGTTTAAATCAGTAGCTGCTGATTGGCAGCTGGAACCGAGTAATGATGACAGTGATTGGTTAAATGCATGTGCAGTATGTATTAGCAAATGTGTCAACAGTATTGACATTCATTACTCAGGTAGAAGTGTAGATACTAGGGTTTTAAAAGACTTCTATAGAAGTTAAAGTATCAACTTAAGCTTTTTACTCCAGTAAAAGTGTCAAAGTACTGGTTTCAAAATTACTTAAAGTAGAAATGTTAAAGTAAAGTAAGGAGAACAAAGGATAAAAGCTTAGGCTGCACCACAGGGGCCTATAGTGCACTACCCCACCATAGTGCACACCCAAGCCATAATGACCATCATGCTATATTAAAATGTTAATGTTGAAAAATGTTGGGATGCACTAGGCTGCCTGTTTCAGCTACATATCTGCCTATTGAAAATGAATGAATTTTAGTAATATCAAATATATTAAAGGAGCATCTATGTGCACTACTGAGCATTAGCATGTGTTTCATGGAGGGGAAATATAATGAGTAGTTGCCTATGAGTTTTGTAATGGTGCAAAAAGTAAAACCTCAGAGGCATGTTATTATTAATAACCCTTATTGGAATGTAAATGTGGAGCTTAGTCGGGACATTTCACTCCAGTTCTCTTGAGCCACGGACATCTCTCTCTTTATACTAGGCTACATACGTCCGGATGGTGTATTTTATCTGGAAAACTTTTTATTTATTTAATTATTTATTTTGGAGAAATGACAAGCCAAAAACCTGAAAGCGAAATTAAATAACGAAAGCACAGTAGAATAAGTAGAAAGTACAGATAATTATGTGAAAACGTAAGGAGCAGAAGTAAAAAGTCGGCTAAAAACAATTATTACTCCAGTAAAGTACAGATAACAAAAATTTCTACTGAAGTAAAGTCAGTCATGTATCTGACCTAGGATCACATACGAAAGTGATTCAAATCTCATAAAAAAATATCCTATTTTTGAGTTCACGTAGCTGTGAAAAAAATCAGATCAGTGTACAACTGAGGCATTAATCACCTGTTCAGCAAAAAAACAAACAGCTGATTATCAAAACTATCACCAAATGTGGTCATGTAATGATTATGTAAACATTATGGCTATCTGTCAGCAGCACACTCTATATAATAACGGTGTTAAGCAATGCCATGATCTGTATATATTTAGTATCTTTCTCTGTATTGATATCTGAACCGGAAGTGGGAGTGACCTAGACCTGAAGTTTAATGGTTAATTTACTTTTAATTGGTACTTTAAGGCCTTTTCATTATACATGTACGATTTAAAAATGACAACAAATGACAAAACCTGCCTTATTTGGGGAAAGAAAGGAATAGAAGGTTCAGTAATTGGGGTGAAGCCTCAGATGCACATAAGCAAGAATTTACGTTAAGTTTATGTCAAGGTCATATCTAACCAGGTTATATGTTGTTACTTACTGATCAAAAACTGGGACTTGCTCACATCATTTTGCTCACCCCCTCTTCTCAAGAGAGAATCATGATGCCACAATAACCAGTAGTGAACATGCTTGTGTTTCAATTGGACTCATCTTTGGTCCTTTCTGGAAATTAGACAGATATTCTAATATTCTAAACTACCAGAGATCTGATATCTGAACTCTATACTTGGCCAGAGAACAGTGTAGAACCAGCATATTACATTTTGGTCAGTTTCTTATGTGTTTAATCCAAACAAGGACAAAAGCCAGCTGGGAGTTCACCACTTACCTTGGTGGCCCAAGCCATTTCACTCTGTCCCGGTGCCTTCTCCTCCTCACTGTCCGCCTTCACTGGCGCCTTTGCCGGCGGGGGACTGGCAAAGGGGTCTATGTCCCGCTGCCGGATGCGTCCTCCTTGAGCACGGTAGTCTGCCAGCATACGGGCCAGGTCGTGATTACTGCTCAGCTGCTCTACGATGCGGGCCGTGGTGAGCATGTGAGAGGGTAGCACCTGGGCGGGGCGCTGCTGGCATCCCGTCCCGTTGCTTAGAGACCCTCCAGGTGGGGCAGTGTCCTTCAGTAGGAGCTTCTTGCGGCGGCCATCCAGCTCCTTATAGTCCTTGTTGAGGAGCGGCGACAGGTAGACCTTCTCAGGAAAGTAGTCTCGACTGGGACAGCGCAGGCCGGCTGTTGTCAGCAGGAAGGGTTCACGGAAGGTTATAAAGGGTGAGATGCACAAGATGATGTCTTTAAGCTCTTGCTTGAAGCAGGCCGAGATGGACTTGAGACGATCGTCTGTTGAGGCCACCTGCTCGGCCACAAAGAGGCCAGTGTCGTCCTGAAGCGGGTCCCTAAAGAGCCGCGCTGGAGGAAGGGAAGTCTCAGAACCAGCGCTGTCCTCTTGCATGGTACCCTCTTCATCTCCATTTTCTTCTGCATGCAAAGGTTCCTTCACCTCCTCTTCTGCAATCTCCTCTAAATCTGAAATCAGGTAGGGTGGGGATACAGGTGGTGGTTGGCTCATGGAACAGGACACCGGGGTGGAGGTCTTGACCTCTTCAGACTCTCCTCCAAGTGGTGATGCACATGGGTCATTTCTACTCACTTTAGGGCTTTCTCCGTCCTTCAGTGAGGATTCAGAGATAGAGGTTTGTCTGCTGTGGCTTTTTATAATATCCTGGAGCCCAGGCTCAAACTCAGCTTCTGATAGGAACTGTCCATGATCTTCTCCTATACCAGTTCCATTCCCTTGGCAGTCTCCCTCAGCCTCATTCTCTTCTTCCCCTGCAGCGCTTTCCAGCAGACAGGGGAAGGAGGTGCTCTTAGACAGGCTTGGAGGCATGGCAAATTCATCCATAAGGAAGGAGATTTCCAGCTGGGAGTGATAAGCCACGCAGACCATCATCGTAATGATCTCTTTCACTCTGGCCAGCTCATACTCTGAGGCACCGCGGAGCTTGATGGTGCAGCCCAGCTGAGGAGGACATCCCTCGAAGAACATCAGGGTCTTCAGCTCGTCTGTCAAAAAAAAAAAAAAAAAAAAAAATCAGCAGATCAACAAAGATGCAGGTGTAATTTACATAAGACAATCTTTGAGCCTGAATTTGTCCATGTTTTTTACATATTTAATGGTAGCAGTGGGGGGTTTTGTCATGATTTGGTGTGCCAGTCACATGGAGAATACTGGGATGTGCAAAGACTGATTAACATAATGCAGAACCAAAGTTCACAACTGAGAGTTCTACCTGGAAACAGTTTGCCACACTCCCAATGCACTCCTGTTAGCAATTACCTGCACGTCAAGCATGGTCACATGTGCAAGAAGAGAACTGAGAAGCTGACCAAAGGGACAATCCTGACTGTTGGCAGGGAAAATCTTGCGCATGTGACGGTGCTTAAAGGCCGTGTCTGTGCGAAAGTCCACTTTTGCCAGAGGACTTTCCCAGAAGACTCCCTGCTGCTAGACTCAGGTCAAATATAAACACATTTGTCTGCAGTGACTAGTTATTACCCAGTAACACACCAGTGAAAGCAATTTTGACAGTGATGGTGATCTGACCAGCTCAGTTTCTCAGCAGCTTTATAGGATTAGGATCATCTTAAATGGTAGAGAGAGTGTTACATGTGATGCTCGCTCTACCAGTTAACACAGTAACACAGTCCTGTAGATCACAACACTTTTAAAGCTAAATGTGTTTAAATATATATATATATATATATATATATATATATATATATATATATATATATAAAAAATCAAGTGTTTATATGTATATAAATCAAGTGTTTATACTGCAGAACAGAGCTGAATACAAAATACAGAAGAGTCAATATGTGACTTTTGTTTACCGCTATACCCTTAAAGTGCAGTATGTGATATAATGGTGGTAGATTTCAGAATAACATCTGGCTTCAACAGACAATTTCTCCACTTAAACAATTTTCATTTCCATAGCCTTCAAATATTTCTCTTAAAAATATATATAAATAAATAAATAAATAAATAAATTAATTAATTAATGGCACTCAAACCTTCAAACGAACAAGCAAAAACAATGACCAGTAAACAGATAAGGGCCAGTAAAGCACACACACTCACTGTTGGGTAGTTGGAAGGAGTGAAGGTAGAACTTGTGGCATGTACCCAAACGAGGTTTGGTCAAAAGCTGATCCATAGACATGACTAAATCACCCTGAGTCATTCGACTCACTCGATCCAGGACTTGCTGCAAAGACAGACGAACAACAACAACAAAAAAAACATATAAACATAAACATGTGTAAAAAAAAATGTTAAAACCACTTTCATAAACGAGTGGCATCTACATTCTTCAGTGAGCACTGAGCAGGATGTGAGGGAAACCACAGCACACTGACACAACATGATTTCTAAACAGTGGGAACTGGGTTCGGCTCAAGGCCAAATATTAGGTGTACTAACAGGTTTGACATTGATGACCAGTGTGATGCCATGCTCCAGCAGCATGTCCTGAGCAATGCGCGAAACTGTCTTCTCCACCAGCACCAGGTTGGGTCGTACATCAGCTATCCGCTGCACATAGTTCTTCAGAAACTCCCGCTCCTGGAGAGAGCATCCATAAATACTGTAATACTTGTTCAAGAAGAAAGCAGGCAGTCAATGCTAACTGGTAGCTATACGTAGAGAATGCACGATCTGCATGATTCTATAAAGTTGGTTGTTGCCTTGAGATGACAATGAGATGATAACTTGTGTATTTACACTGATTGTACAAAAAGCACAGATCACCAATATAAAAAAGGCAAAAACCACAAACAGAAGAATAATAGCTGCTTGGACCACAAGAGCATTGTAAATCTGCTGATAAAAAGTTTTCTATATAGGAATGCAGAAAGCATATTGTTGTTGTCAATCTCCATTTTTGCTGTTTTTCTCTTTTTGACAAATGAAATCTGGTAGTTGTTCTTTACTTTTTGTCACAATTTCAGTATACATGGACCAAGAGAAATGCTCCAAAATGACTGGATATGAAAACAATATTCACACTGACTTCCACTGAAAGTTTAGATGTTTTTTCATTCTCCTGTAAAGCTGATATTTTGGACATAAAATGTTTTCTTTAAAAGAAAAGTTTTTACGATACCGTTAAGCATCTTAAGCTTTAAATGCTACATTCCCATTACTGTAAATATGGCAACTGAAGTCACAGACCATGACGATATGTTTATTGTGAAAACTTGACTCAAATAAATAATAATCAAAACACATCCCACTGGTTTCTTTGTCAAAAATACAATATTTGTAATTGGAAAACATTCATTTTAAATACAACAACACACTAAATCTATAGGATGGTAAAATGAACTGAAATACCTTATTAAAGCCAAAACAGTTTGGTTTTTTTTGTGTATAGCATATTCCTCTGTTATGGTGTGACTTATTGCATTTAACAAATATTAACATTTCAAGACAGACACTATTCTGTATATTCAACAAAAAATTGTAAAACTCATAACATGATTATGAATACATTTAAAATAAGTAAATCACCCCCAACCCTAGTCCCATTACTTACATATGATGCAAATAATGTAATTAAAGTATTGGAAGCCCAGAAAAACTTGAGGCATGCCTTGGTTGATGGACTACATTTGGGTTAAGGGGGGGGGGATTAAAGTATAATAAATTATCACTAATATCAATTTATATCTTAAAGAACTGCTTAATAAAAAAAAAATGAAGTTTTCAATTTTCAAAAATGAAACTGCTAGACATCAGTCCAGGAGATGTTAAGATGTTCTCTAGGCCCAGATATTAAAACCTGACTAAAATAGAGTCACATTTTTCATACTTTTTAGTTTAATTAGGTTTTTAGTTTAGTTTTACCTGCAGCACAATTGGGTCAATGCAAGTGAACTTGGTCTCTTCTCTATAAAGATACTCAATTGAACACTTGAGCAGGAGGATCTTGGGGTTCTTGATATAAGAGTTCATCTGTAAAACATTTTAAAAAGATCTACAGTTGGTAAAGTACATTAATCCACCATACACACAAGCAGTGTGTCTAAGCATGAACAAATGTACATACCTTTTTGTGAGCAATATTTTTAGTGCAAACGAAGCCGTTCACCACAACGGAGTCAAACTTCTTTCCTCCAGGTATCTACAAAAGGACACAGGAGCAAATGTTGTCATGATTTGCTGGGAAGGGACAAGGGAAGATTTAAAGACTCTTTTCTTTTTGTTTAATGATTTAACACGGAGATGAGTACGCTGCCATTCTCGCACCTTTTTGATGTGGACGAGCTGGCGAATGTCCATGTCGTCATCACAACTGCGAACATCTGGCCGCACTGTCTGCACCACCTGCCGCACTACGGGCACAATGATGTCCCGCCAGGAGAGAGACAGCGACTCGCTGTAGAGCAGCTGCTGCAGCAGAGCCATCATATGGCTGTGGTTGGCAGAACTGAAGAATAATAGAAAGCTTAAAAAACACGTTTCAGTGCACGGCTGAATTGTCCAAACAGCTGTAACTCAGACTTTACGGACACTGATGAATTTACAGTTCCTCCCTTTCCCTATTGCTGTGTTCAGATCATCAGATCATCCTCATATTCCACTCTTAGCAGCATTAAATACATGACAGGGCGTAGATTCAACAGGATTCATTCCACCCAATATTGTGTTTTTTCCACCAAGGTGTCGGAGAAGTTTTTTTGGTTTTTTTTAAGTTGTTCTTTGATGTAGAAATAGGAGGAATGCGACTTTGGATGGTGTGAAAAATGCTCAGATTTTACAAGCCTATTCACAATCCTGTTATTTTGCTTAGCTTTTATGGGGGGCTTATGGCAAAAATAATAAGCTCTGCTTCTATTGGCCGGTTTACGTCACTGCATACCATAGCCAGACATGTATAAAGTACTAGAGACCCAGAGTTGAAGTGCTCTATCAAAAAAGGGACTTGAGTAGAAGTAGAAGTGATCTTTAAGCTCCATACTTAAGTAAAGGAACTAAAGTATTTAACATTGTTATACTTAAGTATTGCAAGTAGTTTATTCTGAAATGTACTACTTAAGCATTGAAAGTAAAAGTACAAGTATTGTGCTCTGTAGTTCTTACAGAAAGCAGTCAAACATCTGAATATCTTTGTTTATATTATTTTAAATGCTCAGACTTAAGGACTGTCACAATTTCTTTGGCTGCAGTACAAGGACAGGACTGTAGAAGACAGAGTTCATGAACATGAGTCTTCAATTAACTCTAAACAAACTCGCCCAAAAGAAAGAAAGGCTGAACAGAACTGACTCAACCTGCCTTATACAAGATATCATCTGTAAAAACAAGTGAAGAGAGGATCTTAAAACACTGAACTTCACTCTCTGTAAACTAAACTACAGCTAAAAGATCTCAGGCCATTACAAGTATACAAGTATTTGAAGGTGGTGAAGAAGGTGTTTCTACTGGTGGTTCTTTTTCCATCTGGAAATAAACTTAGAAAGCTCTAGCATTAGTCTCCTCACTGCAGCAGCGGAGTGAGAGGAAGAATGGCAGCATGCTCATGGCTCGATTGCTTGTTCTGCTTAATGTTGAGGCGGCTTCATCAAACACGGTGACAGTGCCATCTAGCATTCTGGCGTTGTGATAATATGGGTTTGAAATGATTTGTGCTAATTTTATAATATTAACCGATGCAATAAACTCATCCAAAATATGTAGTGAAGTACAAGTGGAAGTAGAAGAAAAACCAAATAATACCCCAGTAGAGTACAGATACAGCATTTTACTACTTAAATACAGTAGTGAAGTACTTTACTTCCTTACTATACATCTCTGACCATAGCATAGCTTTAAGCAGATTGTTTCACTATCCTGTTAGTGCCAGTGTAAGATTATCATGCTGATGAGAAAGAAGCCAGGTTAGCTTTTAGCTTAGCATGTTTTCCCCAGGTTTCTCTGGAGTCTAACTGGCATCTTCGCTTCTGATGCATGTTAAGCACTAGTTTGTTAAGGCAGCTGAGGTGGTCCAGTTTGTTTTTCAAAGGAAGGGGGCGTTAGAGAGCAGAAATGGTAAAAGCCAGTGGACTAGTGTTGGATCCAGGTTTGCTTCCCCTGTCTTCGCTTCATCGCATGATAAAGTTTCCCTTCCCTTCTGCGGAGACTGGCGCAGGAAAAGCCACAGTCATGAAGCCTGGTTTGTCGGAACCAGCGTTCCCATAACTAATCTAGTCTGGTAGTGATATGCTCTCCAGAGTTACAAGCTGTTTCAACAACACTGTATTCTTCCCAAGTTTTGATTATGCTGGGTTTTCCTTTTAATGAAGAGACATCAGTGTTTAAGGTACATGCGTTCACCCCCATGTACTAAACTCACATTATTTGACTATGGCAAGATAGACAATTTTCCATTCTAGGGCACCTTTAAGCAGATAAGATATGCTCATTACAAATCACCTTAAAAAAAAAGCAGGCAAACTGAATGAGATGACAGGGTTGTTTGGTACACCTGTAAATTGCTAGGATGCAAATACCTAGCTTCTTTCATATTGTTATACATCATAGTTTTAACATTCTGCTTCTGGAGGACTGATGTCCTGCACTGTTTGGTGACTTTACTGCTCAAATATGTCTACAATACATGGCAGTTTGAGTTGAATCAGGTGTGTTTATGCAGGGAAATTACCAAACTGTGCTGGACAGCAGTCCTAAAGCACTAAAGAACCCTGCCCTACAGTGCCAGTGTATTCATACAGTGTATTCAACATTACAGCTCAATTCTGAGGTAAAAGGTGTCATTTAGACAAATGTAAAGTTTGTAAAGTGCCAGTTTATGCAGTACATACTTCTATAACTTATAACTGAAGGTACATTAGCCTAAATTTCCCCAGAAGAGTAATTACATTCACACAAGAAAGAAAAAACAAACACATAGACTTTCAGATCATCATAGACAACAGATCATCACAGACTCACAGAAGTCTCTCCATGGCTTTCTTCTCCCCATTTTCCTCTCTCAGCTGGTCAAGGGAACTGTGGTGCCAGCCCAGTGGTGTGAAGAGCATCTCTTTAGGCTTCTCCTCCACACGCCGATTAAATAAAGACTCTTCCAAAAAAAAAAAAAAAAGGTAAACAGCTGGGTAAGACGTGTTGTAACAGGTGAGATGATTGCTCTAATCTGAAGCTAAATGCCCTCAGACATGGCGCTAGAAGCCAAAATCTGTGCATGTGACCCCACAACCACATAACATCACTCTGACTCAATAGTAAGAGAGGAACTGAGCCATCCTTCCCAAACATGCACTTATAGACTCCCAGTCCTGGATGGCTGTGCCAACACTGTGAAAAACTCACTAGGTGCCATCACTAGAACTTCTCAGCCAGTTCTTACCACTGAGGAGTGATAAAGCATGTGATAAACACTTACCTTTGATAAAGGCATCACTGATAGATATATGCTGACCTCCATCTTCTGTAACCAGAAACTCCGCTAGAAGATAATGACAGAAAAAAAACGAGACATCTGAGTAGCATGCCAGAGACCACCAGAAGACACAAACGCAAATCACATTAAATTAATCAGTGGGGGGTGCCAGGAAATCAGTCAGTATCATGCCAGACTGTGCATTAGCCTTGGATTTTAATACTTTTTGAGGAACAGGGAGTTAGTCTTGCTTATTTTGGGAAGGGAACTTAGTGCGAGTCATGCTTCTGAGAGCATGCTATACACTAAACGTCATATTAGTCTAGATTATTAGAAGGGGGTGTCATGCATTTGGTGTTGTGAAAGGCACAGTGTGATGCAGGGGAATTTTTGTTTTTCAGGCAAACTGGAGGTGAATTATAACTCAGGCAAAAACAGGACAGTGAGTTAGCTCTGCTTCTGAAGCAGCAGGAGGCAAACACAGAGGGCCACCGGGCCTCTCAGCCTCTTCTCACTTGGTGCCTGGAAGTCGGGGTCGGGGGCAAATGGGTCAGGGTGCTCCATACTTTTCTGTTCGGCTGGGTGGGGAGGCACATGGGGGTACTTGGCCTGCTTCTTGATGTGGTAGTTGACGTTGTCCTGCTCCATGTTCAGGTTGATGGAGGCAGCAGAGTCGCTGTCCACCGCAGACTGGAAGCTGCTGACCGATGTTCTTTTACTAGGGCTGGCTGAATCTGAATAATACAGAAAAAAGTAAAAAAAAAAAAATATATATGGATAAAATATAGAATCAATATTTTGGGTGGAAACTATCCATAAATATATAGTCCTAAATACTGATGTTTTATTATTTCATTATGGTTAATATTTGTAAGCCCACTAATGTGACACCAAAATTCACTGAATTAACCAACAAACTGAGATTCTAGCTCCATTATGAAGATATATTTGTATCATGGGGCCTCTAGTGGTCCCACAGATTCCTATCCCTGGAAAATGCTGTCAAACTAAGAGGGATATACACAGCAAGGTGTAATCTGCAAGGACAATGGCTTTCTTACTTGGTGTTATGTAGTCATTATCATCAGCGAGCTGCTCAGTGTCACTATCATCAAACTTGATGTCTTTGAACCACGATGGTTCAGAATGGCCTTCCAGGGAGTTCACACTGTCACTGTCTGGAGATGGAGTCTCAGAGAACTCTGTGCTCTACAAAGAAGAAAAAATCTTCTGTACACTAATGACCATGACAACAATCACAGATACAGTACTCGAACCAGACCACAACTGAACTTTCATTTCTCACAACTTACCTGAAGAGGTCGATAAAGAGCGTACTCGTCCCGGAAAATCTGATCATGATGAGTAACACAGTCAAGCCAGCGCCCATCAACCAGAGCCTGTCCAATAGCTATGGCCTGAGCCCTGTGGGAAATGGAGCAAAACGCATCCTTATGCTTTCAATCAATGCATTTCTTCAAGGTCTGATCATTCACACCAAGGCGTCACAACTGTAGTCAGGTACTTTGAACCAGCGGCATGTCTTAAGCAAAAGGCTCTAAGGTCTGACATCACTCTGGTGTGTGAGTGGAGAGCAGGGACAGTGCTAGTACACACAATCAAGAAAGTCTTCAGTCTTTATAGCACCCTCATCAGTTTGCCTACTGTGCTGACAGATCTACTGATGATGCGGTATCGCTGGCAATGCACACAGCACTCAACCAACTGGAGGGAACTAACACCTATGTCAAGAGGCTGTTTGCTGACTTCAGCTCTGCCTTTAACACCATCATTCCATCCAGACGGGTCTTCAAACTCAGCACTCTTGGAGTAAGTCACACACTCTGTAACTGGATCATGGACTTCCTCGCTGGCAGACCACAGTTCGTTAGAATGGTCGACCACATCTCCCCCACCCTCACCCTTTAGCACTGGATGCTCTCTCAAATTCTCAACACTGTACACCTATGACTGCAACGCACACAATAATCAGCAACATCACCAATAATGATGAGGGACCATACGGAGAGGAAGTGAAGCTCCTTGCAGAGTGGTGCAGACAACAACCTCTCTCTCTCTCTCTCTCTCTCTCTCTCTCTCTCTCAATGTCAGCAAAACCAAGGAGCTGATGGTCGACTTCAGGAGAGGGAGCAGAGCGCACACACCCCTGAGCATTGAGGAAACAGTGATGAAGAGAGTGACCAGGAGAGATCCTCAGATATGCGGACACTGAGGAACATGAAGCTCACCTGGTCACTCAACTCAATAATCTGGAAGGCACAGCAACCCCTACACTTCCTCCGATGGCTGAAGAGACCTGAAGAGACCCTGCTGCAACAGCTTCTCTGTAACCTCTACTGTGGAGAGCATCCTGACCAGCTGCATCACAGTATGGCATGGTTGCGCCACTGCTGCTGAACACAAGGCCCTGCAGAAAGTGGTGAAACTGCCCAGTACATCACTGCAGCTGCCCTCTCACTCATATAGAACCTCTACCACAAAGGTCATCTATGCGCTTGACAAGATCTAACTAGCTAGATCTAAGTACCATGAATATAGAATATCAGGTCTATCGAGTGTGTTAATGTCATCAGATATAGTGACGTCACTGCAATTGCAGCCTTACCTTGTAGAGATTGTACCATTTCGCAAGAGCCAGTTAACTAGCTCTTTACCCACAATGCAGTTGGGGTAAGTACGTAACCAGTAGCGGTGGTCCTGGAACTCCATCCCTGTATTGCTGTGGCAGATTTTCTTCCATAAGTCTTTCAACTGAGATGAATCCTACATAAATTCACAGAAGACATGCTCAGGTTTCTTAAACAGACAAGACTAAGGCAACATCAGTGAAATGCATGATATGTTTATTATTTAATGACATTTATCTCTGCAATCCGTGGTTTTTGTTGGTTAAAAACTCCAGATCACATTAAAACAGATGCTTAAACATAAATACAGTAAGAAGAGTAATTTTTCATTTTAAAGAGAGTAGTTGAGATCTTGTGAGTTTGAAATACAAAGTTTAGTTCCAAGGTTTCTCCTGGATGCCCCCAGCCAGCCCAAGTCCATCACCAGCAAACCTGATTTGTCATCATTAAGCACTGATTTACCAAACCAGGTGTTGGATGATAACTAGAAATGATACTGGACTCTCATGAGGAGAACTGGAGGTGTTCTAATGAACACAGCGATGTAAAATCACTACATTTTGTATTTGTTTTCTTCTCATTTCTTCTAATATAGCAGTTTATTATATAATATAGTAGTAAAATATAGTAGTGGTTGGTGTAACACAATAGAGAACACCACTACATGACAGAGACAGGGGTTCAATTCCCGGTTTGAGTGCTTATGCTCTGGATATTAGTGTTTTACTCAGTACATAAGCTCTTACTGCCCAGATAAGGAGCTTTTTCATTTGAATTCTCACAGGTGCACTTGTGTACTTGCACCTGTACAGTATAACAGTGGAACCCTGCTGGTTCAGTATAATGGTTAAAAGGTACAGCTGAATGATTTGACATTTGCACCAACACTGATGCTTAAAACCTACTATGCTATGACACAAAATGACATGGCAGAGATTGCTGTGCCAATCATGTGTACATATATTTACAGCAACAGTGTGTTTCATTTGAGACAGTCTCCCTACGACGGAATGCAGAGTTGACCTGAGCCGAACATGTTTAACATTTACAATCAGAAGTCAGAGCAGGTGCGACTGTACTGTGAGTAGAGCAGAGGGGTCAAGACTGGCTTATACATAGCTCACACCACAGCATAGGCCAAGAAGGTAATCATTTAAAGGCCACCATATCCTCTAAGGTCCTCCAATGACAAATATAGGGATATGTGCAACAAGTCATCATTGCTTTTTACATGCAGATTTCCAGCCAGATTTCATAAAATCATAAAATCATTCTTCAGAAAGAAAACCCTCAGAGTCAGCCTGGTTACCCTGCAGCATTGGTCAAGCATTAATATAAGAGAATGTGTACCAGGAGGATCTTGCGTTCCTCTTCGCTGTGATCAGGTTTGGACACAACCCTGTTGGTCTGGGGGCTCACAGAGCTCTCATAGGAGGGAACCATGGAGCCTGACCGGTCTAGAGACAAGTTGGTCACACTAGCTGACCTACAGAGGACCAAAGCAAAAGATATGACCACTTCTGAATGTCTGAACCTTTCACAGAATAACAGCAAACTATATAAGTATATAAATAATAAGTATGTAAGTATAACCCACCTCTTTCTTGCCGGTGATTTGACCAAATCTTCCTGCACAGCAGACAATCTAGAACTGAGGCCACTATTCTGAGACTCCTGATGGATCAGACTGTACCAATTACAGAGGGGGAATAAAAAACCCCAAAGAAACTTAAATAAGCAAAGACACAAACATTTCACTTACCACTCTCTACATATGCTAGCAGGGATTGGGTTAGTATAGGACATGCACATCATGCACGATAAGGTCACATTCACTAGATCTAGAACAATCGAAGCCTCTCGAGACATCAACTAAAGGTGCGAAATGAAAACTCCAGAGACTCACTTCTTCCTCATCCCAATGGGAGTTTTTCTATGCATGAAGAGAAAGAAGAAGAAAAAAAAAGTGCTTTGAAAAAAGACTTGGCTGAACATGAGCAAATGAAGCATGTCTGCTGGAATAAGAGCGGAGGAAGCAGCTGTTGTAAAGGAAACATCAACCGGTTTCACACACAAAAACCCAAACCACGAGCAGCCTTCAGCCTCCTGGAGGAGTCAGGAGACCCAGGTTAAACTGTAACCAACCACTTCTGCTTTTCTTTTAGACTAAAAACAAACAAACAATGAGAGCAAAGACAAAACTGAGGGAAAAAAGAAGATAAGCTATACAAGAGTGACATGACAGATGTAAAACTGCAATGCAAAAGGAGTGATGATGGCAAACCTAAAAAAAAAACCAAAACAAAACAAAACAAAAAACAACGCACAGGCACGCAATAGAGGTGAGCAGATTTTGACCCAAGCAATGATTTTAAGAAACAATATCATCATCTTCCCTGGCTCTCTTCATCTCTCTCTCTCTGGCACTGTGTGCGCGTGTGTTCACCTTTGCCAGGTGAGGTCCTCTTCCAGGAAGATGTTGCGGCTGGCCTTGCGCCCACCGACAGGCGTGCGTGGCTCGGTGGGCTCCAGTACACACACGGAGCAGGGCGAGTCAGACAGAGCCGTCAGATCCTCTCCGATACTGCCAGAGTCCGCGGAGTGAGCATAGCTCAGAGCAATCTTACGACAGTACGTGCATGCGCGCAAATCACCTACAGGAAGAGAGAGAGCGAGAGAGAGACAAAGAAGAAGAGAGAGATATAAGAGAGAGAGAGAGTCAGAGAAAGAGAGAGAGGGAGGAAGAGAGAAAGACATTAGAGAAGTAAGATTATCTTTGACATGCATGTTCTTGCTCCCCAGTGGCACAGTCAGTAAACACACTAACAGCTGGCATCATCGGTTACATTAACGAACCATTTCAAGGCCTGGTGTGGGCAATATGGTTTAGTTGGGATTTTAATCATACACAATGGACAAAAGTATTGGGACACCTGCTCATTCGCGGTTTCTTCTGAAATCAAGTAACTTGGAGTTGGAGTAATTGTCTCTGCTGTCTTTTTAACTAGACTCTAAAACATTGCTGGGAGGATTTGACTGCATTCAGCAACCAAGAGCGTTAGTGAGGTTAGGATGTGGGATGATCACCTCGCAAACGTATTGGATTAAGCACTCATCTTTTTAGAGAACACAGTTCCCCTGCTCTATAACTGAATGCTGGGGGGTTGTGTTGCCTGGCATTAGGCATCTGCATTTGCACATGTGTGTCAGCAAGGAGTCCAGCTTAACGTAGCTGAATGCATTTACTGCATTCATTTATTGCATGTTTCAACAACATGAATTTGGGTCTTCACTATCAAAGTCTGGTCTTTGACACAAGGGTGACATTTGTCAAAGAGTAAAAATTCCAGAAGACCTCAGAACATCAGCTATTTAAGCTCACCAGCCTTTAACCTGACTAACCCACTGTGAGGAAGATGATGTATAAATGATGTATTACATGTAACGTGATTCAGAACCTGCAGCTCTCTCCCGAGTCCATGATTCCACTATCAGGCACAAAAAAAAAAACAAAAAAAAAAAAAGAATGGTATGCACGGCAGGATAGCAAAAAGGACGTCATCACTCTCCAAAGAGAAAATTGCTGACTGTTTAAAGTTTGCTGATTACCACCAAACTTGAAGCATGAGGGTGGTAGTATCATGGCTTGGGACCAGGGTGGATTACTATTGTTAATAGACCTATAATGTTATTGCATTCTTTGCTTAATTGGGTTCTCTGTGTCCAGTTTAAAGCACCACTATGTCGCATTTATACATTAAAATAACAGCTTCAAAATTATTGTTATGATCCACCGGCCTGTAATGGGGAGAACAGCGCTGCTGCTACTCCGGGCTAAGTGCATTAACTTTTGAGAAGCATGCAGGAAAATGCTCATGACAACTGCGTAACCGGAGTCATATTATATATCAGTCCTTGGGCTTCTTATACTCTCAGTGATGGTTTTGTATCTGTCAGCTTGTTCAGAAAAATTTGTGACGGCTCAGAAGGACGAATTACACTTTTACTTTTACAGTTTTCTATAGTGTTGCTTTAAAAAGCTAAGATTCGATCACATTCCTGGTTAAATTTATAAAATAAAAATTGTAAAGGGATCACATGCATTCTAGTGTCACTATATGACTGATTAGTAAACAACTGTAATTGTATTAATTAAGATTAAGATTCTTACACAAACCCTATAGATACTATAAGCCTAATCACTCATCTCTAGCTTTTGTGGGTCTGAAATTACTACACTAATGGACTAACCACCACTTTTTTCCCCCCTCATGCTGGTATTTTCAGTAAAAGCTTTTCTCATTATGGCTTTAGGAACATGGCGCTTTCAACATCTTATACTTACAATTAGAGCTGGGCAATAAGACAGCATTTTATTATATCGTGATAAATATTGTTATGGTGATAACAATAAGCTTTTATAAGCATATTGAGGATATTGTTAGTGCCTAATAAGCACTGATCAGCTGCAAGTTTTATTACTAACAGTGTTATTAGACTGGTTTAATGAGATGAAGTTCAGCAGATGTTGAATAAAAATCACTGTATTCAGTACGTAGCAGTTTTTAAGAATCTGTCGCTACTGACATATGTAATTACATGTAACCTGATAAAAGTGTGTATCGTCAAAATGTCTTTAAATATAATTATATAGTATTTTTACCACATCAATGGAGTCTGCATTTGATATACACTATATGTCCAAATGTTTGTGGACTTCCCTTCTAATGAATCCATTTAGCTACTTGAAGTTGATTCCATTGCTGACACAGAGGTGCAAATGGACACACACACACCCCCCCTACCCCCACCCCCCCCAATAGAACAGACTCTCTTATGAACCTATTGGAACCATGTGGGAGTCACTGACCTAGCCCTATGTATTTTAGGCCATTAAACAAGGTAGATAACTTCTGAACCTTTGGAGCCTGTTGTTTTCATGCAATGTCTAAGTGATACTATTACAGCAAGACAATAATGGAACGCTGTTAATGGAAAGACTCTGTGAGTGGATAGTGACTGCTGTCTGTGTGGAAGTGAAGCACCCTGAAGACGCACAGATAGTCCAGACTCATGCGAGAGACATCACCAATGTTGGCAAAGTACCACGCTGATTACAGAGGAGTTACGCACAAAAAAAGGCAAAGTTCAAACCAGCACATAGACATGCACTATCGGTTACAGTCAAATTACTGCTACTGCAGAACCAGTCTATCTGTACAAACACACTCCAAAACAATTCAAGCGACTGCACACTCACACACTCTCACACTCCATGCTAGAGGTGTCCTTACGTCATAAGCATCAACAGTTGCAGTTGCGTTGGTCCTCAGACCTCCCTTAAAGAAGGTCTCTACACATGATGCCCAGCACTGAGATGTTCTCTCCAGTAGCAGCCCTTCACTGGGGCTGTCTACATCAGACCAAAGGACTGTGCAGAAACACTTGGGAAGCCTGAATGGAGCCCCCTTGCCCATTAACACTCACCCGTGTAGCCCATGAACTTGCCAGGGATCTCCTGGTTGCAGCAGCGGCTGCAGAAGATCTGGCCACACAATCTGCAGTGGTGGCGCCGTCGGAAGGTGGTGAACTTCTCATTGCAGTCGTAGCACTCCTTACACTGACTGTCTGGCATCCAGTACTGCTTCAGGTCGCTGTCCTGTGGGAAGAATTTACAACAGTTCAGAGCAGAGACTCCACTATGCCACTACACCTACTAGTCTAAATCACTTTCAACATACACTATATGTCCAAATGTTGTAAATTGCACTCATTGCTGACAGAAGCGCCCAGCACTGAGCTGTGGAGCAGTGGAACTGTGTTTTACTGGAATGATGGTGCTCCAATTCAATACTTTTGGAAAGAGTTAGGGGTAAAGTGAGGTGATGATCATCAGACACACATCAATGCTCTAAAATCCTAGTAGAAAGCATGTCCCTTAACAGTAGAGACAGTTACTTATTTTTTAAACCCTGATTACAGAAGAAACAAAGAATAAGCAGGCGTCTCAAAACTTTTGGTCATAAAGTGCATGTAAATTTGGCCCATAGCAGATAACACTTGTGCCAGAAATGAAAGTATGGATATTTGGTTCTAAATTTGGTTTAGGAATGGCACTTCTATACTAGTCTCACAATGCAGACTTCTGCCTTCCGTCATTACAGCGCATTTCACTGCTTGCCATGTCCAAAAAGTTGAAACATCAAATTTAAGACTTTAAGACCCTTTTAAGACCACAAAAAACTATTTTCACAACAAACAAAACCAACCTTCAAGTGTAGAATATATATATCTATATTTTTTCTTCTACATATATTGTCAAGGTCACACAAAAACCTTGTAAAACCCTTGTATCTACAAGACAATCATATTTGCCATTTGTGTTAGACACAGATGGAATTAGGTCTCCGCCTTTAACCCTTCCATGTATTGAACACACAAACACACACAGTGAGCACACATGCCCGGAGCGGAGGGCAGCTATTGTTGCTGTGCCCGGGGAGCAGAAAGGGTTAAAGGCCTTGCTCATAAGCCAAACAGTGGCAGCTTGCTGAGCACGGGCATCAAACCCACAACCCGGTCATCAATTGCCTGGAGCGCTAACCGCTGAGCCTCCACCACTTGTGAGCTCAGCTGTGAGGCATAATAGAGGTTATATACTATACTATACAGCATATACAGAGTTTTTTTTATGAGCAGTATTTCTCAACCCTGGTCCTGGTTGCCCACTGTCCTGCACCTGATCGACCTAATCAGCAGATTAACAACCAATTATAGTGTTAAAATGTGTGTTGTTAAGTAGAAAAAACACTAAAATGTGAGAAACACTGGTCTACAGCAGTGGTCATTATTCCTAATGCATCCAAAATGTCTTTATGATTGCTACAAATGGCTAAAGTTGTGACACCATACATGTCAGAGTCATGCAGTTATTCCTATTTGACAGTAGTGTAACTTAAAAGATGAGGCCAAAAAACGAAGGCCACAAATACTTACCTGGCTCTTTCCTTCCATGATCTCCTTCAGCCTCTTCAAAGCAGTACGAAGCTGGACTGCGGTCCGAGGATCATGGCTACCAAGAGGAGTTTCTGATTTCCGCCGTCCCTCTGGAAACACGCATGCAAACATAATACATGAGTGAAGGACAAATATATGCTAGGGCTAATACATGCAATTCCTTATATGCACTTTACTCATGCTAATTCTGCACATAATACACCGCAGTTTAGTTTGTCTCATTCACACTGGCTTGTGGTCTACGTTGAAAATAAATAAATAAATAAATAAATAAATAAATAATGACAGCTTATGTCAACTGTCATAAGCCTGGGAGTATTCTTATGAATACAGAGAGCGTGGAAATCATGGGTTTTTCTAAAGAATACAGAAAATGAACTAAGGGATGTGCTGTTGTGCAGCTGATGCATGTCTCATGTTCAGCATACAATGGCTAAATGTACATGAAAAGGTTTCAGGCAGTTACAGAATAAAACTAATGGTTAAGAATAAGTAACTGTTCAATATTAATGAACACATTTAAACCAAGCATGAAACCATTTCAGAGTGTCAGCAGACGAACAAGTCACACTTTTAAAAGTAAACCTCACCTTCCCATTCCACTGTGAAAAGAAAAGAAAAACAAAAACATGAAAAAAGCTTTATATTTCATGTAAAGCTTTTCCTTTCCAGCAAACTAAAGCACCTAACAGGAACCTCGAGAAAATAAAAAGTCCTTTGAAAGCATTTTCATTGGTCCATTCATCCGGACCATTACATTGTACAGAGCATCAACAGGGTTCAAAGGACGGAGAAAACTAAAAATGAACATAAATGGAGATACGTTGACATGTTTTATTGGACAGCAGCGACGTATGGTGTTGTAATCCACTATGCTATACTTCTGAATGCATTGAGAAGAATTGAAATACCCACAGTTATCAGTTGTCCTTCCAAAAATCAGGCAGACAATATTAGGGCTGTCCCGATCTGATCCAGCTATTTTAAGCCCAATCCCATTCCGATCTTGCGTTATTACCGCAGTATTCTAATAGGACCCAATTATGAAACATCATTCAAAGCCTGCAGCAGTGCCAGAATCACAGAAACCGCTGCTTTTAAAGACATCTGTGGTTTTAAACCAACACTGAACAGCACTAAGCAGGCTAATGCACACACATTAAAGAAAAATTAAATCATAGGGATTATTAAGATCATGCAATAGTTTAATAGTTTTTGTTATTGTTTTAATGATAAAAATGGAAAGCAATAAAAATGAAGAATCATAAAAAAAAAAATAGACTGTGTTTTTTGTGCCAAATAAATTTGAACTTAACCGAACTGAGTTCACTGCAGGTTTTAAATAAATAAATAAATAAACAAACAATTTAGGCAATTTTCCCTCCTTTTTTATAGGCTCAAACATAATCAAACAAACTAACTGTATTAGAACTATAACAAGTATTTTTATCCAGTGGCTGCCTTAAGTGTGGAATCCATGGACATTACCAAATGCTGAGACTGAGTTGCAGCTGAGGTCATTTAAGATTCCATTTTTTTTGTTTTTTGCCTTGAGAAGCTCTTGGGTTGCTTTTACAGTATGTCTTCGGCCATAAGCCATCCATACTGTGACGCCCCACTGTATAGCTGCATATGCTTCAGTGTTCATCCAGCTACTTCTATCAGCAGTCACACCATCACATACCAGTGACCCAGTTCCACTGGCAGCCATACGGTACATGGTCATGCAATAACAGTAAAACTTCCTTCTCCATACTCGCCTGTCCAAACAATCCCGTGTCAGAATGGGGCAGGGGTGCATCTTTAAGTAAACACCCTGTTTATACATTCATTGACTGCAGACAATGATGTGCCTACATTCTCGAGAGTGTTCTTGACTTGACCAGATGTGGTGACGGGTTTTATTTTTTAGGAAAGATTTCTAGGATAATCCATTTTGGTTGTCTTTCATAGTCTTCCAGACCTTTTGATTGCTAAGCTCTTTCTAGGAACAAACTAAAGCGTTGATTTGGCCACTCCTATAGTTCCTGCTATCTCTCTGACAGTCTATTAAGAACTCTCATGAACATCCAACTGTAAATGTAAATTCTTCAGTTGATTCCCTTGTATTTCCTTATCTTGCCATGTAATAACGAGGGAACAGGCCACATCTGGCCATGAAACTGCTCATCATTCAATGGTCCATTTACTTTTGAGCCTGAGACAATGGAGGAACTATATACAACAATGGTTGTAATTCATAAACAGCTAATGCAACACTTTCATCGCATCTTCACTGCTTCATTTCAAATCCATTATTGTGTATTATAGTGTACCAAGGCAAAATGACTAAATAAATAACCATCATTAAAAGTTACTGTCCAAAACACTTATTAATAACAAAGCATGTTTACTTAAGTATTAACTGGCAGCACATGTTACCTGAATTGTGTGGCTGTAGTCTCTCTAAATACACAAAACAGCTTGATGTTGCTCGATACTCAGCATTAGGTTACTCGGCTCAGATTGGGACATCCCTAATATACATATTTTCCTCTTAATCTGTGAACAATATATTTGACCACTGACATGCAATGCCATTTTCACTCTGAGACACGACATGACACTATTACATTTTCAATAACAGCAATTGGCTAAAAGATTAAACATCAGTGGTACCTGAGGCAGATGATGTTCGCCTGACCAGGTCTGAATGCTTCCGGTGTGTTGCAGAGCTGTGAGTGGAAAGGGTGGGGCTGGACCAGTTCCGCCGCTCACCTTGTGGCGAAGCTGCAGCAGACGCGCTTTTCTCTGCCGTGGAAGAAGGCCGCCCTTCATCTGGGCACAGAGCAACAGAAAAGCAAGACACCTGAACCTCAGTGCCAGACACAGATACCGATCAGTAATGCTGGGATGCTGATTAGCTGTTTTTAAGTGGAATCACAGTGTCTCCACTGCTGTCATGTTCTTAATTTGTTCTTTTCCTATGTTGTGATCTGGAAATTCCTGCCTATGCTTGTATTTTTGTAAAACAAGGGCCAGACTTACCAAGCTTTTTTGCTGGTGCAATGTTTGCACCTGACTTTTCTAAAAAGAATAAAAGGCACAAATTAGATATTTAATTACTGCGTGTTTACATTTAATCTTGGTTTAATCATTTTTCAGTATATTTAGATCAATCTTTAAAAAAAACAGTCAGTATAGTTTTATATGACATTGTAATTAAAATTAAATTATAACAAAAAAAAACTCTCTACTTCTAGTGAATAACATTTTTTTTAGTCCTTTTTAATAAGCTTATTTCTTTTATCTTCCAAAACAATTGCTTAATCAAATCCGCTCTACAGGTTTTCCAAGTTAACATATCTAAGAAAATGCTCCTATTCATCAGCTTTGTTTGGACTAGACAGGCCCTTTTGCAACTACTCTCTAAGGGGAAGAACGAGAGTGCAACCACATGACAGTGTGCCAATGGAAGGCCCACTCTGTTCTTGGCACTGTTCCAACCACATCACATGATTTCCACATCACAAAACCCTTGGCTGCGTCCCAGTTAATACCCAGTTATCATGGAAGTGCCCCGACATAGGACATGCTCTAAAAGCCAAACACCCCCCCTAAAAAAAACAAACTCAGTGAGTATTCTTTTCTGAAAGGGTCACATGACAGGTGACCTTAATATTCAGGTCAGGTGAGGCGAGTTAATGTTCAAAACAAAAGGTTCGTGTGAAGGTGTGCGACATCATTATTACCTTTGTTGAAGCGAAAGAGGCTGACTAAGGAGCTATAGGCGGAGCGTAGAGGGGGCTCCTCCTGGTCGGGGGTGAGGGGCTTGAAGTGAGTCAGATGGGAGGGACTGGCAGGTGACAGGGGCGGCTCGGAGCTCCAGTCCTGAACGGACGAGGAGGAGGTGGACTTGTCATCAGCAGCCATGTCACTGCCCCTGTGAGACATACAAATAAGAAACTGCAGCTTCTAGCTGGTCCGGTACACTCTTCAAGACGAAAAGCAATGCCACAGAAGAAGATTATAAGTTATAAATAAATAAATAAATAAATACATAAATGGAAAACTAACCATCTAATTACAAAAGGTGTTCAGGTTGGTCTTAAATGGCCCATTTCTTAAAAATCCAATAAGCAGCCGAGTCCATGTGAGCCATATACGGAAACACACACATGGAAACCAACATTTACAAACAAATAGCTTAGCCCCGCCCATTCACAGCTGTTTTACGACCTAAACCCACACATATTTCACAAGTGGCCGAGAAAAATATATAATAAAACATAAGAGTCATTCTTCTTCACATATGAAACAACTTTTAAAAACTTCTAACTAAACACTAAATGAAATATTATTATTAAATATCTTTATAAATATGTAGAAATAATACGCTACAAATAATGTAAAAGTCCAACATCGTACTCCCAGGCCAAGAAGCACTGAGGAACCTTAATGTTTAACAGTTTACAGGCAAAACGGGCCACACCACAGGCTCTACGCCTCAAGCTTAAGTTTTACAGAACGTTTTTTTTTTTTTTGTCCTATTTTTTTATAGCAGCACCTCGGCTTCATATCAAAGAAAACTTCTTCAACAAGCACATGTTCGCAAATGAGGAACAGGGTGGTGATGGCGTAGTCACTTCCTGATATCATGGCAATCAACAAAACCTTTATGTTGGCCCCCACTGATCCTTTTATCTCATCTGATTAATTATGAATGAACTGTAACTCATTCTAATCCACATCCGTGACAGTTCGGAGCGTCCGGCGATAACGTCACCCCCCTTCTGACCATTCCCTACATCATCTCAATGCGCAGACAGCTTGCAGACCTAACTCACATCACCCAAATGTGCAGCTTATAGAGCCAAACATCATGATTCTCACGACAATCATGAGAACTAGAGTAGGATGTGACAGACTATGGAAACAGGAAGGTTAAGTATTAACTGGAGATGAAGGACAACTAATCTCTGCAATAATCACAGGGCTTACTGATAACACAGTAACTTACTAAACTTAAAGAAGCGTACAAAGTCTAAAAGAACAAGGACTTAACCTGCCTAAGCTTACACAAGTACAGCCAGGCTGGTCACATAGATTTGGGGGAGGGGGGGGGGGGGATCTTTGACCACTGTTTGATTAGACGGTCCAGTAATAAAACAATCACGTGATCACGAATAAAGTTCATCTTACCGTTTAGTAAATGCTACTGAATCCAGTCGCAGTGAGCACGTCATACTAATAACACACTAATACTGATCTTACTACAGATATTCCTATGATCATGATCACTATGATCCCTATGTGTTTTCAGCTCTGCACCCAGTGGATTCGGAGGAAAGTAGCTAGCTAGCTCTCCAGCAGTCCTACCGGAAAACACACCAGCATGCATTTCAGCCCGTCATGTGATACGGGCCCAAACACAAAAACAGCTTATCACTTTGGCATCAGAACTCAGGTTTATGGGCCTTCAGTTATGGCAGGAGGCATAAACCTAGCATAGTTTCCATCAGGGTTGCGGTGTTGTCCCAAGCAGGACATTTACGAACCGAAAGACCCGCATGCCGGTTTGCTAGCTAGCTCGATCTGCATACCCACGTATATGCACTTGCTGCTACCTACAGCTAGATAGTCAAATCTAACTGAGACGTGTAGCCAGAGATTATAGCTAGATAATCGAAGGCATTACATGACATATTAGGTAACTGGAACTGATACCAGCACCTTTTTCTAGTGATACAGCTCGAGAGCTGTCAAATCCACAGATGGGCGCCGCTACTAAACATCACATCAGCGAGACCCATCCTCTCCCAGCTAGCTAAACATGTAGCTAACTTAGCTAGCTAGCTATCTACGTGTCAAACGGTTTGGATCGAACAACGTTTCTAGCTAGTACGATCTATAAGAAAAGAAAAAATCGAATTAGTAGCTAACCAGTCTGCAAAGTGGCGTTAGCTAGCTGAATAACAACGATGCCCAAGCCTGCTAGTCTTAGCTCGCCCCGCTACTCCGGAGGATGCACTCCTGACGGGCTTAGCTGGGTAATATGAGCCATGTCCGCACACATATCTGCTCCATACCTGCGTGGTTTTCTTTTACAGCATAACTACATGAGCCGGGAGAAGATGTCCTGCGTGGCCGTGCTCCGCGCAGTGCGAGATTTTAATCTATTTCACATGATCGGGTCTGTTAGCCCGCTAGCTTAGAAAACAGCGTCTCACTTCAGCAGACACGAGCAACCGATCACGGAGCAGTCGATCATTGTTTTTATCACGAGACCAGGCATTACTCATCTATTTTCAACACAGGAGCGTTAGCTGTGCGAAGGAGCTTAGCTCTATGAGAAGTGAGCTTGATTAAAAAAGGAAGAAGTAAACTTCCTCATCCTCATATCCATGAATAAAAGCCAACCAGTTTAATTTGGTGGTCAGTCTGATCTAATGAGGATAGGAAAAACACCCTTCCTTATGGCAGCGATACAAGGCCTAACTTAACTTTCACTAATAAAAACATTTTAAAAATGTTTTCCTAATATAAATGATTATTTTTTCAATTAATAATATCAGATCTATATATAATAATATAATATAATATAATTCACATAAAAGGTGAAGGTGCATGTAGTTGTTACTGTACTACAGTGGGCAGCCAACTCCAGCACCCAGGGAGCTGAGAGGGCTCAGTGGCAGGGCCCAACAGTGGCAGCTTGCTGAGCCCAGGTGTCGAACCCACAACCCTGTCATCAATAGCCCAGAGCTCTAAGCGCTGACCCACCACTGCCCTGTCTAACTTAAACTCTGGGGAATCTAACCCCCACTAGAGTATAGCAGTGACGTGCTACGGCAGCGTCACCGGCAAGTTACATGTTACTGTTGATTTACATTGATCTCATTTTCTCTTATCTACAATAAAATTACTACATTTTCACCTTATTTTACATTATTACATTACATTGAGGCAGTATCGTAATGGCAAAATGACTGGTCAGGCTGTATAGATGTGCAGATGTGTGATATTACTGTCATTTCATAGCTGAGATTAGAATTTCTACTAGACTAAATTGCATCACAAAGATTTAGAGTTTTACTGGTAAAAAGTAATGAAGTAAAGGCAAATATTGCTGGTTGCATTTTAGGCTAAAATGGCTTGCTCTACATTGTGGCCTTGTAATCTTAACCTTCATTATTAACTTCAAATATTTAAGCGAACCTGAAGAAACAGAAAACCAACAGAAGTTCTAGTTCACTTATTTTACTTCATAAAAAAATGTAAAAATAAAAGGTGATCCTGAGAAATTAAAAATGTGATTGAGAATGTTAGTAAATCTTAGTAAGTGGCTCTTCTATCGCAGCCTTCTACAGCCTTCTGTAGCAAGCTTTTTGGCACCTTTACAGTTATATTTTGTCACTATCAGAAGCAAACGCCTGTCTCCAAATCTCCAAAAAACAACATTGATAAAAATGTCAATGTAAAAATCAATGTAAAATATTATGGGCAGTTTTGGAGTCAGATCCAAAAGTATTTGTACAGTAAAACATTCAGTCATTTTTAGAAATCTGTTAGACTTTCATTTCAGCTTTATTGTATTAACCTAGAATTACAACCACTTTTTCACGGTCTTAGTTTTGTATGCGAGTAAATGACATTTGACTTATAAACGTTGTTGGTGTTTGAGTGTTTTTGTTGTGGTAGGGACTCTCCAGAGGTGAGGACAGCTGAGATGATCATCAGAGTCTCTCTCTCCTCCGTCATGGACATTTACACTGCCCGCTGCATCCGCAAAGCAACCAGCATTGTGGATGACTCCACCCACCCATCACACAGACTGTTCTCCCTCCTGCCATCAGGAAGAAGGTACCGCAGCATCTGGTCCAACACGACCAGACTCTGCAATAGCTTCTTCCCCCAAGCCATCAGACTTCTCAACTCCAGAGACTGAACTGATGTTTTTTCTGTTCCATGCACACACACACACACACACACACACACACACACACACACACACACACACACTCTCTCTCTTTCTCTCATTCACCAACCATTTTGCACTAACAACTATACTACCTCACTGGACTCAATATTTGTTGCACACTCCATAATTTGCACATTAACCCCTAATTATTTATTATTCTCTGGTCTGTACTGTGTTGTGTTGTCTGTCTGCACTTGTACTGTGTTGCACTTGTGTTCTGTATGCACTGTGTCTGTGTTGCACCATGGTCCTGGAGGAACGTTGTTTCGTTTCACTGTGTACTCTGTATGTAGCTGAAATGACAATAAAAACCCACTTGACTTGACTTGAAACAAGGAAAAACCCTGGAATGACACAAAAAAGAGAGACAAATATCCATAAAACTGCCTTGGGTGGATTTTCTCTTTATTGGGGGCAGACTGTTTTGATAAGACTGTGGAATAAGAAAGACAAGAACAAAAAGCTGCTAATTAAAAGACACAGCTTCTCGGCTCTTCTCTAGGGACTAGTCTTTTAGATTTTGCACAGAGCTCTGAAAAGGGATTTGTGAAGAACCACAAAAGAGGGACCTTTAACTGATTTTACTGTCTGGTAAAGAGTTCTCTAATATCTGGCAACACTGTGATGTTTTACTGCACAATATGGACACGGTACAAACACTGTACTGTCACAGATCTCTGGAAGTGTGAGTCACAAGATTGCTTGCAACCACCAGAATCAGTCCACTGTTTAAAATGTGTTTACCAGTTTACACCTTTAGTAATCCTAACAAACTGGCTTCCTTCTGCATTCACCAGCTATAGCGACTACATAAGGGTGCATGCACACGGGGCCCTCTAGCACTTAAGTGTTTTTTAAAACCTTATTTTTTTAAGCCCGCCATACCTTATTCAGAGTTTTTCCTAATCTGTCTGTAGACATGGTTTAACTTATAAATGATGAGGTCCATTGAGAACTGAGAACTGATAGAACCAGCAGGTCGACGGGGCAGGTGAGATCCTTAGCCTTAGACATGCAGCTAAACAACGAATTACAATATATTACAATACAGCAGTGAAGCTTCAAATGTTTTTTGAGCAATATCATAGAAGAACCACTTTTGGTTTTATAAAGAATCTTGTTTGTAATAGAGATGTGTGAGTGGGAAGAAGTTGGTGAAAAAACTTCACAACTACATTAACTGAAGGTTCTTTAGACTTGTAACAGGTTGCATCCTCTCACACCTCTATTATAAACATGGTTCTTTATTGGCATTGGTCAAACAACCATTTGAAGCACCTTTATTTGGAAGAGTATACTGAATGTTTTGCTGGTTCTAATCAGAGGTCTTCTGGACCATGGCCTGCTGATACCTCCTTTGTTGCCCAACTGGTGGGCTAGCATATCTCCAATCCTACTCCAAGGGACTTCGCCATTGGCTATCTCAAACATAAAACTGTTCAAGAGTTATGAATGTATGGAACTTGGCTGATTCCCCAATCCAGTGCCTTGAAATTGACTGACCTCTGGTGGTTATCCAATGAATAAGCTCCATGGAGGCCACATCCGAATGTACTGTACAGTAGGACTACTTTTAGGATTTCTATGCATCAGAGCATGTTGTCTTAGTATAGGAAAACATCCTGCTATAGCTACGTATAGTAGTCCTTATAGAGTCCTTAATTAAATTGTTGAGTTGTTTAAATGGTGACCAATCAAAAACTGCAAGAATGCCTAAATGGTTCTTTTGATGCTTGAAAGATGATACAAATGTTCTATATAGTATTAAAAGGGTTCCAGTGACCTAATGAGTCAAAAAACCGTTTTCAGTAAAGGATGAACAGCCTGCCATGTGAATGGAGTGTTAGGCTTATAATGGACCAGTGACAGGTCTAGCAAGGCCTACCAATACAACCTAGATTAACCTGTACGTTTTTGAATTGAATCTTAATTCAAAGTTCGATTGATTCATTTCAAAGCTATTGTGATGGTACAGAAGACACAAATTGCATTACTGTCCAAACACTTATTGACCTGGCTGTGTACAGCGACTTTAGGAATAAGAAACCAGGATTATGAATCTGGCATATTTTAAAATGTAATGCTTCAGGCCAGGCAACCATCATAGAATAGCATGGGGAGAATCTGAAGATCAGCATTCACATACAACAAATAATCTGAGGGGGAATCCAACAATATGGTGATCAGTCACTTATTAGATTAGAAGGTTCGTGTTCTGACTGAGACTCTTCCTCTTCTGCCTGCATGTTCTTTTCTTCTTTCTCATGTTTCATTGCCACCTTTTCCGTGATCAGGGGATCTTTGTGTATAGACTTCTTGGACGTTATGGAGGTCTTCTTAAATGAAGCACCTGAAGATGGCTTTAAGATCAGAGAAAACCGGTAGAACAGCACTGATATTTGAAATGCAAATGGTTAAAATCTCTCAACAAATACTCAATGTCAACATGTATTGATGAACTAGACTAATAGTGTTTCCCACAACACAATTTTTAAAGGTCCTGTTTCACAGAGATTCCTGGGGACCTCAGAACAA
The DNA here is from genome assembly GCF_030463535.1 of Salminus brasiliensis. NCBI lineage: Eukaryota > Metazoa > Chordata > Actinopteri > Characiformes > Bryconidae > Salminus > Salminus brasiliensis. The sequence continues at coordinate 26,901,982 of NC_132885.1, read as the reverse complement.
GAGTTATCGAAGCCTCACTTGGCTAGAGAAGGTTACAAAACCAGTCCACTGTAAGGCAGATGATACATAAATGGAGGTCATTCATCAAATCATGCCAACTGGAAGACTCTTGACTGTGGACAGATGAATCCAAAATAGAACTTTTTGATTTAAATGTTAATTATTATTTTTGGCAAAAATTGCACACCACATTTCGACCTAAGAATCTCCGAATTGAAATTCCGAATGTCAATCATGGCTTGGGGCTACTTTGCTGAGAGCCAGGATAGCTTGTGAATTCTGAATTGTACCAATTCTGTACAAATTCTACAGGAGAATGTCAGGGCATCTGTTCATGTGTGAACTGAAGCTTAACTATAAGTGGGTTGTGTAGCAGGACAATGACCAATGTAGGGCCAGTGGTTATGTTAGAGTGGCGCTGGAAAATGATTTTTTACATTATTGTACTGCTTTGTGCTGTGTTTGCTGAGGTAGAGTAGATGCCCCCAAAACCGACACTGCCAACACGGAGCTTTTTATGTCTCACCTTACTGCTGCCTAAGTGTGGAAAGCGTCCAATGTTCTCCATAAGATTGAGGGTCTCCAGCCACTGCTCCCGCCACAGCTCTACACTGTAGTATGGTGTGCACTGTGATAAACGCTGGAAGATCATTTGGTTTTCCTTGACAGTTTGAAGCAGCTCCTGTTGCCTTTTGTCTGTACAAAGACTGTGTGCAGAGGATGCATTAGTTTAACATTTGTTTTCTTTTCTTTGCAGTAATTAGCTGAGGGTCTTAACTTAGAGAAGTGTGTCTCCAGAGTAGTGTGCAAAAACCAGAGACCACCTTTCCTCTATTTAAGTAAAGTACCAAGTACAAATTATTCAGGTATTATACAGGCAGAATAGGTCATCTAACAAGACCCATTTGTAGATTTGCCACTGTAAAAACACATTATTATGCATGATGTAAATATGTATGTGAAAGAGTATCATTTAAGGGGTATTCAAATCCAGATAATGTGTGAGTTAACAAGCCCACCAAGGTAAGGACTTAAGCTTAGGTTTTCACTATCAATGCTTCAAATAATCTCAAGGAGATTCCTGGGGAACTCAGAAGCCTCTTCAGGCTAGAGAAGGTTACAAAACCATTTCTAAAGAGTTTTGTCTCCACCAGTCCACTGTAAGACACATGATCTAGAAATGGAGGGAGTTCAGCACCAGCAACACTCTCCTAAAGAGTGGTTGTCCAGCAAAATTCACACCAAGGGTTCAGCCAGTAATATTACAGCAACTCACCTAGAACCACAGGAAAACATGAAAGACAAAGAACAGGTTATTGCATTGAGGGATATTCATGAGTCCAACATCAGGCAAACGCTGGACAAGAGCAGTGCAGGATAGCAAGGAGGAAGCAACTGAAATGAACACTGCTTCAAGACCACATGAATAAACCAGCTGGAAGAATGAATGGCAAAACACTGTATTTCGACTTAAGAAAACAGAAGAAGAGGAAAAACATTTGCAAACCAAACTGTTGCACCAGACAAACAACTGGCCTGACCACCCCTTAACATCAGTAAATGTGTTTGGGATTATTGGAAGGCTCCACCTCCTGCAGGAAAACTGAATGTGATTCTCCTGTAAAGACTGGAGGTACGATAAAGATAAAGATAAAGATCCGAGTGGATGCTCTAAATACTGACACTGATACTGACATGCCCATTTTAACAAGAAATGAGACTAAATTAATGATGGTCTCTGGCATTTGCACAGTCAAACTACCAAAACTCCTGATTCATGACACAAAACATGGATCTGGCCTACCTTTTTTTCACATAATCATTTCTACAGTCAAGGCGGCCCGTGGTCCTCATTATGTGAGATATTTTATCAAGCAGCATGTGATTTTCTCTTTGAATTGTTGACAGCCGTTCCTCTTCAAGCTGAAATGAAAACAAGGCCTGTTATCATTGTTTATTGAAATGACTGATAAGGAGGGGGCGTATTCTAGCTGCCAACCCTCTAAAGCTGGTGCCCAAACACTTTCAGATAAGCTTCTGTACTGATGTTACCAGAAATTATATTCTGTTCAAAGAATGTAAAGTGACATGATATTTCTTCTATGCATTGGGTTATAATAATAATAATAATAATATTAATAATATTAATAAAGCACTGCTGTATCTGATCTACTTAAACCAGTGCAACGCACATCAACATGCCATCACCATGTAAAATAATATTCACTCTGTCCTGTGAGGACCTAGCCATTGAAGAACAGAGGCTAACAAAGTATGCAGAGAAAAATGGACTACAGTCTGTAATTATAGAGCTATAAAGTGCTCCAATATGATACGTGGAACTGAGCATACATACAGTATATACATATATAACCCTACATCTACATATGTGAGTATTTGTTGAGAAAATGTTTGTAGTATAAATGTAGTTCAACTTTTTGAAATCATAAATTCAGATGCAGATATTTTATACAGTTTTCCTCGAGATGCACATACAGCTTTGGAAAGAATTAAAAGACCAATTTGCATCTCTATGCATATGGCAGCAATTTTTCACCAGGCATTTTATCCAACAAAGCTGAGTTACCTGAATTTGCATACTATGAATTGGCATTAAGTCACCCAAAATCAATGTAAAAGACTAGTGGAGAGCCTGCCAGGATGTTAAAGCTGTGCTTGGCAGTCAAGGTCATTTCTGAATGCTCTGAAAGTTCTGTGTTAGTAAAATTCAATAACTTCTTTGCATTATAATTATTATAATAATTAAATATATTTAATATATATATATATATATATATATATATATATATATATATACAATTATTGTTATTATTATTATTATTACATTGCAGTTGTTTTTGAGCAGTTTTCATTTCTGCAAATAAATGTTCTAAATATCAATATTTTTATTTTGAATTTAGGAGAAATGCTGTCCATGGTTTATGAAATACAACGCGAATGTTAATGGCCCTAAACACATAAATAGTATAGTAAATATAAATAGTAAAGCCAGAGAAACTGCTAATATTGTGTGGTCTCTTAATATTTTCCGGAGCTGTATTTGAATTAAATGGCTTGATATTGTGTCATTTTGACATGCAAAAGATTTTTGAGAACATCTACAGGTCGTATAGTAGCTGAAATGCAGTGGACTGGTGCAAACAAGACATATTTAATCGCTGTACTAAATACATTTTTAAAATATCTGTACTTTATATTTCATTTTATGTCATTTTCTTTGTCAAGTGGCAAATAAAACATATCAAACTCGCTGCAAACATTGTTGCTAGACTGGTGAAAATTAAAACAACACATCAGGCCACGTCCTAAACATTCAGGTTTCTTTGGCTTCAACAAAAAAATATTTTTCTTCAAAATTTGCAGTATTTGTATCGAATTCATTGGTAAAATTCTATAGATTTTGTCTTCCGCTGAGGTCAGTTTGGAAACCAGAAATGTCAAACTTCAGAATATCCATCCATTCATTGCCAGCTCATCTTCTATCTCACCTGTTGTTTTTTCCCTTTGACAAGAAGGTGACCATAGATCTTTGGCGGAGCTGTGTTTATAGTTGCCTTTGCAGTTTGAACCTTTGAACATAACACAGCATACTGTTAGTGCTCTGCTTCATTACAAGCAAAGATCTCTTAGTTCAGCCCTGCATGTCTTACCCGTTTCCTGTGCATTTCATAGCAGCTTTTATCCCATTTGTGTTGCAGGTATTTGTTGACGCAGGGCAGCAGCGGTTGGTAAGCTTGGTGTTGCATGGTGTTGTGTTGTACCCCCAGCAGACTCCTGCACAGCACGGCTTATACTGAACACGAGGCTGGAGCTTGTCAGTACAGTTGTCATGACAGCCAAAGAGACGCAACGGCCAGCTCTGCCTATTAAGGTTTTGAAACCTGTGCCTCTGAAACTGTTGAGCCTGGTTTAGCATTCATTAACAAACATTAGCACGCATTAACACACGGCTAAGACAGCTTGCCTTCCACGTATTCTGATAAAAGTATCAAGGCAACCTTTCGAAAAACACTCACAATTATATACACACAAGAACTCTTCGGAAGTCTGAAACTGTAGGAGAGCCACTTTTCATTTCCTAAAAAACATGGCAATGAATGGTTCTGCAGGTTCTGGAGATTTGGTCCACACTTTTTTTGGTTTGGTTTGGTTTTAGAAGTTGTAGTATTATTTTCTGCTTCTTACCTTTCCACATACATTTAAAGTCATCCTAAACACATTCAGCAATGGACTTTGTTGTAATCCATTTTTCTGAGAGCTCCAGAAGCTTCAACAGATTGATTTGGAGGTGTGGTGGTCTATTGTTTTGAGGGCACCAACAGCTTCAGCAGATTGATTTAATGTTTCCTTTTCGTAGTAAGACCGTTTTGATCAGTGCCACATCCTTTCAGATCCACAGTGTTGAGTTGAGTTTTGTCACAGTGGAAGGATGGACTGATACACCTGTGGGAGTTTTCACCTCTTTCTTTACCAAAAAAGCTTTTAGGGGTGTTTATCTCAAAGGGGACAGTGTTGGTGGTCTACCAGGTCTTGGATAGTCCCATTTTCTGATGCTTTTGTGAACACATATCTAAAGAATCTAAAGAAATTTTTATTGACTTCTGTCCAGGAAGGTATATATAGACAATGTGGATTTATAAGGTGTTAACATGCGATTAGTGGTAACTCCGAGTGCACAAGGATCGGTGGTTCGAATTCTGGATCACGTTGACTGCCATCAGCGTCCGGAGTCCAAGAGAGCACAATTGGCTTTGCTCTTTCTGGGTGGGCAGATGGCTCTCTTTCTCTCCCCATATCGGTGTGATGCTGGCTGGCACAGGTGTCTGCTAGCCGATGTATAAGCGGGGTAGCTGGAGCTTGTAAAAAGTTTGAAAAGTGGCGGTGGCTGGTTACACATGTGTTGGAGGAGGCATGTGTCAGTCCTCAGCCTCCCAGTGTCCGGAGCTAGGAAAAAAAAACCATTAAACTATTGACTACATCACCTTTTACCACATTTCCCACTCCCTCCAAACTTAACCCTGATTCTAATGCTAACCGTTCTAACCATTCCACCAACAGGGACGTTCACCAGGTAGTTTGCTGACAAGTGGAGCATCTGTAGGTGATCCACAGGGAGCTATGCAAACAAAATAGGACCAAACTCTTTTTGAAAGAACGCTTGAAGAAGACAACTTTGAGAAATTCCTCTGAGGGTGCCCCCACACCCATATAAAGCTTGTCCTACTTAATGTCCCCTGTCCAATCTGAATATTTGGTGTCCTGCAAGGGCGCCGCTGCAGAACTAGCGAGATGCTGGAGTAGCGCAACGCGATGTGGATAAACTGGAACGCAGGAGCCTTACGGTACTTGGCCTTGATGTGTCAGGTGGATGGGACCGTCACCTAAAGTACAAGTTATTGGGCTAGTTCTGTTTTTAGGCACGCTCACACAAGCCATGGACTAATACGTGACTTGTCATATCCCTCATTTTCCAAGGACGCAGAGAGTGGAGAGCTGCTCTCATTGCCTCTGACACACATAGCCGGACAGCACCTGAGTTCTGGAGTAAGATGGTGATGTAGCTGATGGTGAGTAGATTTTTTACGGTTTACTGCTGCTTTACTGTAGCTTTTATAAAGGTATATATAATCTCTGTACTTTACATCTGTACAGATGCTCTACAGGAAACTAAACCTGGGTGGATTACTGATGTATTTAAAGGGAATGCTTTTTTAAATCTGTCAGATATTCAGAGAGCACAGTTTGCACTGAGATAAGGACTGAGAAGGTCCTTACTGCATTACTGGTATGCTTTATAGGATGCCGTTTCACAGAAATCCTCATTGCAAAGATACTGTTATTTTTGACAAGTTCCTGAGGGATCTGGAAGCGAAGATGCAGAGCTCTGCCCAGAATGTTCTCAAGCATGCTAGCAGAGTTCATTTCACATTTTTCCACAGCAGAGAATTACACAGAGCTGAGCTAAGGGAATTATTACTGCTACATTAGGACCCACTGACCACTTCTAAATGAATAGGAATGCTACTTTAAGGTATATGGGAAATTATCTTCTGTAACTAAGCTCTCCTTTATAGGAGTTAATCCCACCGTGAGTATGCTGACCTATGGAGACAGTTACCTAGATACTGGTGTTGTGCCAACTCTAATAAACAGAAACGTGCAAACAAAGGTTAAACTGGATCAGTCATGATTACTCGTTGGTGCGAAGCTGCACTCACTGATGGTACATAAGGCTTCTAGATGGAATCAGGGAGGAGTGACTTTGATAATTAGCTTAGAATGACAACAGGCTGTGTAAGCCCTTTTTAACCTCACAGCAGATCTTTTAGTGAGCCAGGTGTATAAGAGCACTGAAATACTGGAGAATATCTCTCTACATTCCATGCCTAAAAAACAAAAGTGGCCTAAATGTGGCAACACCCCTCCCTGCTGGCCAGATTACAACCCTACACCCACCAGAAATTACATTGGGCGAGGACTTGCTGTCACAACAGCACCAGGTCTATTGTTTTACTCTGTATGCATTACAAAGATATCATCCATACTAAAGTTAATTACACAATATGTCCAAAAGTATCCAGACACCCTTTTAAATTATGAAATTTGGCTACACTGTTATAATAATAAATCTAAAAAAACTGGTTTACAATATTTTGCCTGTAATATTTTACCTGACAAAAACATATTAAAATGAAAAGAATACACTGTTTATTGAAATGTGTTCTGTGCTTTTAAGAGAAGCTGATGTAACAGCTTTAAGATGGTCATTTTAACAAAACTAACTATAAAATCACTACTAAGTATTCTTTATCAATAAAAGTAAAAAAAACTTTCTGTAATTTTACACTAAATTAATTCATGCTGATTTATTTCTGTAAAATATGGTCTAAAACTGCAACAAAATATATGACTTAAAAAGTAAAGTATTGATTTTAAAGCATTGTGAAATAGAAGTGCTCCAATGATGTTGTGGGGCAATGGGGCAGGGGTAGCTCAGCAGTTAGAGTACCAGGCTATTGATAACAGGGTTGTGGGTTTGATACCTGGGCTTGGCAAGCTGCCACTGTTGGGCCCTTGAGCAAGGCCCTTTAACCTCTCTGCTCCCTGGGCGCTGAAGTTGGCTGCCCACCGCTCAGGGGGGGTGTACTCACTGCCCCTAGTTCACTAGTGTGTGTGTGTTCACTACCACAGATAAGATAGTCCTTTATTAGTCCCGCAGTGGGGAAATTCACAGATGGTTTAAATGTGGAGGACACAATTTGCTGTACATAGTACAGTGACAAATACATGCACCTTTACCTTTGTGGGCGCCTTTGGGATTGCTAAATAGTACGAAACTTTTAGTAGTAGTTTGGTTAATCATGATCATTTAGTCCTCTTTTATGATCTAAGAGACGCTCTGGTATGGTTGGCTGCATGTTTTGGTAATTGCTGTCATAATGGCAACAAAGATGAGCGATAGCCTTTTTTTGGGGGGTGCATTTGCATGGGCTCTCTATTTTATAGTTCTTTTCTAAAAGCGCTGTGTTGTTTATACTTTTGCTGTTATGAATATTTGTGACTGAGCAAAGGTCTTTATGGGAAGCATTGACAACCTACTTCAATAAGGATCATCTTTTTTGCTGTTTGTAGTTTTCAAATGAAGAGTTACCCTACAGTTGGAGAAAGCTGAGGCTTTTATTTTGACAGGTTATTAATGTATTTGAATTAAAAATATATATTTTTTGCAACCCTTCTGATATTTAAGTTAAACGTGGGCTTTTTACTCTTTTTGACAGACAAAATAAAAAACTTTCTTGTAGTGGGGTGACAGAAGTAGTCTGTTAAAAGCCCCAATTGTAACCCCTATAAATATTAATAATATAAACATTATATAATTATAATTATAATTATTATTTATTTGTTTTATTATTATTTATTATTATTATTATTTATTTTTTTTACATTAGAATGCACCCACTGCTGATACAGGTGTTTAACTGCACACACACATATAGCTTGTAAAATCTTCATAGAGGAACAGTGCCACTGGAATGAGCCTAAGGTCACCATGCTCAATGCCAAGAGTCACATAGAGGAGTATAAAGCCCCACTGCTTTGAGATGTGAAGCAGTGGAACCACAATCTCTAGCATGATGGAGTATGATCCAAGACCTTAGAATTGAGTTGTATTGGCATTTGGGATCCATAACTAATCATCCAGCATATGTGCTTGGCCTTACTAGTGGCTGAATGCAATGAGATGCTTACAACACTGCTTATGTCTCTTAAACAGTTAACCTGGGAGGTTTTTAAAATAGCAGTTCCTTGCTATGAACTTATTTTTGGTGGATGTTCTAGCCCCGCTTTTCAAATTTTCATATATTTTATAAAGGCCTTCAATATTTAACTGGATTTTCACGAACATGGCTGTCCTTGTGGAAAGGTACAAACCTCTGAAGTCGTGTCATTCTGTAGTCATGCCTATATTAGAAACTGCAGTTCTAAGCTGGCCATAGAAAAGGTATTGTACAATATACAACAAGGTACAAAGGTACAACAAGGGGCAAGATGCTGCTTTATATGTTTTCATAGCCTAATATTTAAATAGAGCCTGGAGTCAGACTGCAAAAGGAATATGATACAGTTTTCCCTAAAAGGACTAAAAGTACTAAATGTACTAAAGACAAACCCTTGGAACCACCCTATTTTACATGTATAAAATTTAAAGAATCCAGCAAAACAGTTACAGGCAGAGTGGAGGTGTTCACAAATGAAAAACATAAAATAAAGTTGAAAAATATGGTCATGATGGGGGCTCAGAGTGGTCGAATCCCAGATCATGCTTCTTGCCATCAGCAGCCAGAGTCAGAGAGAGCACAATTGGCCCTGCTTCTGCTCCGCATTCCTCTGGTGTTACTGTCACAAGTAATGCCCCTAACACTAGAAGAGTGAAGATTATCACGTCTTCTCTCGACACATGTGCAAGTCAGCCACAGCCTCTTTTCGAACTGCTGCTAATGCAGCATCGCTTGGTAGCCAGTGCACCTGGAAGAAAGCTCGGCTCCCCAACTGGGATATAACATCACACTAGGAGTGGTGTAAGAAGGACCCACCCATCAAAAGGGGTAAAATGAGAAATAAATTACATACATTTATACACATAAATAAATAATAAAAAAAATTATATGAGTCATGACACTGACTACCTAATGACAAGACTGCAGCTTGACAGTGCTGGAAACTGTTTAGTCTCCTGGAGCTGGAATGTGGTTGGTTCTAGCTACCACTCCAAAAGCATGTATGCTGCTCGACCAGTAATGTACTGTATTGAGAAGTATTAGTAAACAACAAACTACACTAGATGGACAAAAGTATTGGGACACCTGCTCATTCATTGTTCCTTACCTGATCAAGAGTATTAAAAAGAGTTTATCCAGCTTTTGTTGGAGTAACTGTCTCTACTGTCCAGGGAAGGCCTTTACTACATTTTGGATCATTGCTGTGAGGATTTGACCATGATCATGATGAGGTCAGGATTTTGAATGATCACCACATCACTGCAACCCTGCACACCCAAACTCATCCCAAATGTATTTTGGTTTATTTGATGGAGCACCATCATTCTAGATAACAAAGTTTCACTGCTCCACAGCTCTTGCTATTGGCAATAGGGATATGCATTTGCACATCTGTGTCTGCAATGGATCCATCTTAAAGTAGCTGAATACATCCATTAAAAGGGGTGTCCAAAAACATGATGCTCAGGAATGAACTTTGTCTTGTTAAGCATGCTGCTCTTTTAATAGCCTCATTACCAACAGTAAGTGTCTCTGTAGGGTATATGCTTATTTTTAATGCACTGAAAAAGGTCCTTAACCTATGCGATCATGTTTACCAGCTCTAAACATTTTTTCATTTACTCCTCTCAAATGGCATCTAACACAGAGCTCGCGGTGAGTACATGCTCGCAATGTGCCACTTTCTGATTGAAGGCCAGCGAGGTTAAGATGTGTACAATGGATGGTTTGAGAACATTAGCATAATTGGTAAAGAGCACTTAAAGCTGTTGCGCTTAACTGAAACAGAAAGAGGGTTCGTAACAGGCCCCTTTTGACTCAAGCTCTCTTTCTTACTAATTCAAATGAATTCAAATGATGTTCATGGTTCAAATGAATAGAAAAAGTGTAAAAGCTGCGAGAGTTAGATATCTGTAATAATGACTGAAGCTTTCGTGTTTTTTGCTTGGTCATGAGGCATAAAGCTTCCTGCTGAGGAACTGAACAATGCTGCAATTAAGACATTATTCCACACGCTGGCCTCGTATATAGAACAGAAAGAGGTTCTGGAGTGTTTGTATGACTGGCATTAATAGACTACAGTGAAATTAAAGCATATGCTGGCTGGTTGGCACTTATGGAACTTCTCTGACATAGGCTGATGTAGTATCAACGTCCCTACAACTCGTATTTAGTATGTTTTATATTAGTCATTTCTGTAATATTCTAAATATAATATTATAATATTCTTATATGAAAGTATATATAATATTATACAATATTCTTACATGAAAGTACAGACATTCCGGAGTGAAAGTCCAAAAGTATTTGCTTTTAAATGTGCTTATTATTAAATGCACATGCACGTTATTCTAGGCATTCTAGTTATTGACATATTCCATTGATCTGTGTGGTTGCTGTGCTCGTTATAAAAAAATATATGACATTTTGGATAATCAGCATAAATGAGTAGAGCATCTGCTAAGATTGGATATCAGTCCCTATACTAACAAAATAGCAGGATCAGGTACTGGATGATTAGGCCAAACTACAGGACAGATTCTTTCACTGAACCAGATTCCCACACCGCCGTTATTCTATGCTTCATAATTTAGGATCAGAGTAACCTACAGACATGATACACAAGACTTACCCTTACTTAGTAAGACCTATTTACTCATCCAGCTCGGAAAAAACACACTTCATCTTCAGCAGCCTGCTCTGTTTACTCAATAGCAGTGCAGGGAGGAGGGACGAGCAGGAATCTCACAGACACACACACATATACACACAGGTATACAACACAGTTTTGAGCCCCAGAAGAATCCAGGATTCACAGATTACATGATTATCACTAAATATCAGTAAATTCTATTTTTAAATCCCCCGTCATCATTTTTAAATGCCACAGTTTTGTTGTTTTTCAGTCTTTACCTTATTGGTCTCACAGACTTGAAATTTCAGTAAAAAAGTCCTGGGCCTAGACAACACTTCCAGAAGAATTATTTGATATGGTGACAAATAAATCAGAATCAGAATCAGATTTATTGGTCAAGTATGTTCACACACACAAGGAATTTGTTTCCGGCTGTTAGTGTCTCTCTATACAGACTCATAGAGAGTCTATAAATATTGTGTAAGCACAGCAGTGTACACATGTGTGAAATGAACAATGATACAGTAATGCAGTAACTGTAGGATAAGAGTGATAATAGCTGATTTGTAATATCTATGGCCTATAGCTGATGATGATGATCAGATGTTGATGTGGGTGATGGCCTGAGGGTAAAAACTGTTCTTGTGCCTGACAATCTTAGTGGACATAATTCTGTAGCGTCTGCCAGACGGGAGCAGCTAAAAGAAATTGTGACAGCAATTCAGTTCATTTTAATCTGTTATCATTTATTATGATAAGCTATTTTTGCAAAGTTAGTAAAGTAAGTCTCTCCCACATGGTGAGGTATATGGTTTGCATATCAACATCGTATGGGAAAAAGTCGGATCTGTGCATCCCTAAATGTTACAGCTATTATTGTACGAATAATGTAGAAAACTCTGGTCACTGTATGTGAAAAGTTTGCTGTGTTCTCCCTATGTCCACGTGGGTTTCCTCCCACCACCCAATAACACACATGGTGGGTGAATTGGCTATGCCCACTGTGACCCTGACCAGAAAAAAGAGAATAAGAAGGTGGATGGATAGAAGCTATCTGTCTCCAACTAATCCAACAGGCTTCCCTTAAGTGCCCCCCATCCCCCTGAAGTACTAGCAGCCACTAGAGATGATATTCTAGTATGTAACCTGGAATATCTTGCTCCAGAGACTTCTGTGGCACCACTGTAGGAGGAACGCAGGCTTTTTTTGTGGGTTTAATTCTTGCTGGACTTGTTGGACTAACCCATCAAACATCTTTGTATAATTTGTAAAATTTATCTCAGTCATACAAAACAGTCATACATCACAGGGAGCAGAATGGGTGGTGAGCATGAATAAGGATGTAAATAAGATGACGTTGGTGGGCATGACATTCTGCAGTATTGCATCCCACAGTCTCATTAGCTTGATAGAATTCACAATTCACATCTAAATTGCGGCCAGAGCGAATGTTAAATTTGTCTTTTGAGGACACAGAAAAGACATCCATCTTAGTTGACATCCTAGTGGATGTTGTTTGAAGTTTGAAATGGTTAAAAAAAAGGCAGCTGTTATGGACGCCAATATAACCGGCATCCATATGTTGGGGAGAAATGTACAGCAGGGTCTTTTTTATGGCCTGACTTTGGGCAGATTGGCCAAAAACTGAAGGTCAGGGCTGACTGGGATTTCATTCTCCCAGATCCATCCACTGGGGTGCTGTTTAGGGAACCAGCAGCTCTTAGTCTATGGTATTGCTTCTGAAAAATCCTATTTGTACCATTTATTTGATGAGTATACCAAGCCTTACATGTCACATAAAGGCTCAGAAAATGCAAAAAATAAATAGAGGGAATTGGTTGGCTTGTTGCCTCTCGCATTCAGCTAGTTGTTTTAATTGTGGGCTGAAAGCAGACTGTAAAGTGCACTTCTAAGACTTCACACTGGCACCGTTTAGATCCGTTCTCAACATCAGCAGAACCTGCTAAGTGCCATTTTCCCCCTAGATGAGATGCACGGCTGGTGGCTTCTTTTCATCAGGGCAGTCTTATGTCTTTGGAGGGCTGAGGGAATGAAAGGAGAGGCTGAGAAGTCTCAATGGTGGCAGTGTTCCGGTAAATTACATCAGGGGAGAGTCTCTGAAGAGCGCAGGAAGAAGCAGGCATCATTAGCACCGAGCGTGTTTGGTAAGCCCCAGTCCCTGAATATGAAGCACATGTGTTCAAAATCCCTCCTGTGCAGTTTTTGACCTGTTGGTGTCTAATTATCCGGCAGTGGTGTCTGGTCTATTCTTGGCCTTTGGTGAACTTCCAATACCAAATAAACATCGGCTACACAGGCATGACACAATGAAATATGAATTACCATGAGAACAACCTTTTCTGACCTATGTGGCACTAAGCTGTAGGACTCTGGTTTGGGCTATAATCTGCTATGCTTACTTGTTTAAGTACACTTCACTGGGCTGGGAAAGTGCATTAGCTGTAGAAAATGCTGAGTGATTGCACAGCTGAAGTAATTCAATTGCAGGTGATTGCTATGAGCTTACTTTTCTGATCCCAGTGATTGTGATGCTGTTGCTTATTGGTTGTTAAGGCATTGCAAGGTGGTTGCTACCCTGTTCCAAGAGCTTGCTAAGCTGTTGCTAAGGTTGCCACGGTATCACCTGTATTTGCTAGGCAGTTAATAGGCAGTTGCAATGCTGTTCCTAGCATAGTATTCCATCCTATGAAGTTGCCACGTGGTCGCTATGCTGTTGTCAAGTGGTTGCTATATAATATTACAGATGGTTGCTATGCTTTTTTTCTGCTGTACATTTGCTATTTCCAGGTGGGTGCCATGGTATTCAGAGTGGTTGCTATGTTGTTGCAAAGCATTAGCTATGGCGTTCCGACTCCCAGGCTAGGTGGTTGGTAGGTGGTTGGTAGGGTGCTGCTGAGTAGTTGCAATGCAATTTCATGCTTACCAGGGTGTTGTTATGTTTTTGCTATGCTATTCAAGGTGGTTGCTATGGTACCCAGGTGGATGCTTGCTCCTCTTTTATTCAAGTCAAACACAAGAGGCGTGCACCACATTTTGCCCACAAAATTCAGCCATTGGGAATTTATTCCTATTGGGAATATAAGAATATAAGAAATGGTATTAAAATAAGTATAATACGTATTATAATAAGTATAAATGTATTTTTAACGGAAAGAAAATGTATGACTTAAAATATACAACTGTCCGTTAAGTTGTGACAATGTAACAGTAGAAAATGTAGCAGTATTTATTTTTTTGCCAATACATTTTTTGATTTTTTTTAAGAGATTTTATTTACACTATTATATTTACATTTTCATAGAACTTTTATATTATTAAAGGTTATTTTTTAAGGATTTTTTAAAATCTCACAAAAAAGCCCTTTAAATGGGTATATGACCTTTCATTTCTATTTGAAGGTTCTTTTAGAAGCCCATTAAATCTGTGACACTGCAAAAACACCTTTATGGGATCTAGTAAAGGTGATAAAACAGGTTCTTTAGAATGATCCCATTGGAGAAACACTTTTGAACTGTAAATAATTGTTCTAAAAATCATTGTAAATGAAATGAGAGTGTGAAGAACCTTTGGACAATCCCTACTAAGCATCACTGAATTAGTAAATAACCTTTATTTGACTTTATAAAAACTTTACACTCACAAATCTTTTAGTTTTTCTAAAGTGGGTCATCCATGGCACCACTCAAGATATTGTGAATTGTAGTGATGCCACAGAAGAATGGAATTTGAAAGATAAAGAACCTTTTAATTATGGTTCTTTAGAAAAAAAATGAGATGTGACTGAAGAACCTTTACATAATGTAAAAATCCGATTTAAGAATGTATAGAGATCCATTCTAATTTAAAACACTGCTATCATTTAAAAAATTGTAAATATTACATACATTTCTACCAGCCGGGAATTCATTCATTACTCATTCCTACTGGTTGTTCTGCCCAATCACTGCCAGAAACAAATACCCACAGTTCCCACTTGTTTTGTTTGAAAGCGCTGGTCTCTACCGAGGGGAGGAGGCAGGCTCTTTCCTCTCCCCATGAGACCGCAAGATGTTTTCCTCTCTCTGTGATGGAAAATGACCAAGGCAACGGCCCTCAAGGGGGAAAGCACCGACGTGATCACGTCTTCAACAGGCTCTCTATGTCCTGAAGAGGAAGACGTCTGAATTTTGCTCCTGACAGTCTAATTGACTATTCCGTGTCCTCGGTCTTAGCTTGACGTCTTGGATTTGTTGATGCCTGTTGCCAGGATTCCCCTCACTGCAACGGCCTTGCTCCTGTCATACTCGAAAGGTTACTAATTCATGTTTGTCTTTGTACACAAGGTAACAGACAGCCCTGTGTACATAAGCTGTGTATCAAGACTAATCTACTTTCAATGAGTATTTTATAAGGTACTTTAATTAACAATTGTAGAATTTGACATTTAATGAAAGTATGACTAAAACCCTAAAGCCCAACCTGGTTCTGGAGAGCTACACCCTACAGGGGATCTAACACAGTACTAGGACCAGGACTGGGCACCTTTCTATTAAAACATACACTGCCTGGCCAAAAAAAAGGTCACCACCTGGATTTAACTAATTACTTAAAAGCAAATAGGTAAGAGCCTCCCATTGGATAATTACTGCATGGGTTATTATGTTTCAGCTGGCAACAAGTTATTTAACCCTAACTGATGCAGTGTCTAGCTTCTCATTTGTTAAACAACCATGTCAAAAGACACATCCTCTGGTAGTTTCAGAAGGGCCAAATTATTGGCATCAAGAAGTGTGAACAATGCGAAAGGAACTTAAGGGATTGGGGCTAAACAGCTGTGTGGCCTTAAGAAAAACACTAGTCAATGAGGCTAACCGGCAAAAACACCTTTAATTAGCTTGAGAGCATAAAGATTGGACTCTGGAGCAATAGAAGAAGGTCATGTGGTCTGATGAGTCCAGATTTACCCTGTTCCAGAGTGATGGGCCATCAGGGAAAGAAGAGAGGCGGCTGAAGTGATGCACCCATCATGCCTAGTGCCTACCGTACCAGCCTGTGGGGGCCGTGCTTTGATCTGGGGTTGCTGCAGTTGGTCAGGTCCAGGTTCAGCTACGTTATGTGCCCAAAGAATGAGGTCAGCTGACTACCTGAATATACTGAACGAGCAGGTTAATCCATCAGTGGATTATTTCTTCTCTGATGGCACAAGCATATTCCAAGATGACAATGCTAGGATTCGTCAGGCCCAAATTGTGAAAGAGTGGTTCAGGGAGCATGAGTCCAGACACAGCACAGAGTCCAGACCTGAACCCCAGTGAGAATCTTTGGGATGTGCTGGTGAAGACCTTTCGCTGTGGTCCAAATCTCCCATTATCAATACAAGATCTTGGGGAAAGGTTAAAGGTTAGTGCCTGGACAGAAATAAATGTAATGACATTGCAGAAGCTTGTGGAAACGATGCCACAGCGAACTAAATATTAGAGTGTGTGGCCAGGCAGTGTACATCCTCATCCTGTACATTTTCATATTTCATACTTTCTTTCTTTCTGTTTTTTTGACTAATGAAAAACGTGTTAAGATGTTACATAACCATCTACGCTGGTGGGCAGTAATAGTTTCCGAGAGTGAGAGACGGGGACTTTTAATTAAGGGATTTGGGACTTCTTATTCAACTCAGCAGACCACATGGATCAGTCCATGAGATCATTAAATGATTACTTAAAACTGAGAAATTATTTTCAGCCTCCCATTCATTCTTTGCTCATGCATATGTACAACCTCAAACTAGGGCAATGGATTTATAGAGAATCAGGACAATTCATAACTATTTTAAAGCTTAAAGGCTTCTTTACCTGGTTAAATGGTTCTTCAAATAAAGATAAACCTCTGAGACCCTGATTTTATTGGAACTTGATTGGATGATGAAAAGCTGTAATTCCAAAACAACCAGGGAGCCAAACTCTGTAGTCTGTAGTCAACCATGTAGAGGTACTTGCCTCCTGCAGATTTACCTCCTGGTGTTTTGCTCAGTTATAGGTGGAGGTGGCGAGAAGGAGGAAAACATGCTATTTTATAGTTAATATATATATATATATATTCTCTGCCCACTGTACACAGTGACATAGTGAATTGGCAGAAGCTGTTTGTAGGCAAGTAACAGATGTCCAATCACATGAATTAATGTGGTAAAAATTGTCAGTTTTCATTTCAGGTTGATTTTAAAACTGATATATGTAAATAACCTCTGTTTTGATTGGTTGCTCTGTACTGTGCTTCATAAAAACAACAACCTAAACAGCTGCAGGATGAGTAGGTAAATATATGGTAATGAGTTGGAGTTTATGACATTGTAAAAGCAATGAATGATACATTTAAAAGCATGGGCCTCTTAAAGTATCCTAAAGTAAGTAGCTTTTAGTTCAAGAAATTTGGGACATTTCTGCTGATTTATTCATCTTGAAAAGGAGAAGTTTCAAATGAAAAAAAAACAACAACCGGAAAATAAAGTTACAAGATTCAGGGTTGATGTGTTTCATATTTGTCATCAACTTTATAGCAGGTACTAAATTTATTGTATTTTAAAAATGTATAAAAAGTATAATTAAGAGTGCTAGTAAAACATAACTGATTATATCTGCCCAGTATAATTAGTTTTACTTTAATCTAGGCTACACAGAGTGTATTATTAATATCACAACATTTTGAATCATTGACTTATGAAGAAATCTGATGAAAATCCCTGCATTTTTTAACAGTGCAATATATATTGCAGAAAAACAAAATATGTTCATTTTCCCCCCAGTATCGTACAGTATCGCCCTAATTTGTATTGTAGTTTAGGCAAATTCTTGAGATGTGGGTGTAAAACGTTAGGAGATGACCATTTATGTTTAGGAATAGGGTAGGATTTCATAGCATGTATGTTTGACCATATACATACACTCTCAATAACACTATTCTGCTCAAAAGAAAAGTAAATTAGCTTTAGAAATATACTGCTTGTCATGCACTTTACTAACAGTTATATTTGCTCTTTCAGCTCTGCTCAGAGTGTGTTCACGGAAGACGAGCGGAGCTACAGGTGGCCACAGCTAACAAGGGTAAGTTCAGTAATTCTGCCACCTCTTCAGCTCTTTAGCCCAAGTAACACTCACCACCTTGTAAAAGAATGCAACCCCAAACCCAGACCAGCTTGCAGTGGCTTCTTTTTCATAAGGGTGTTTTAATGACAAAATGAATATGGAAATACTGCTTGTGTACTGTGCAGTTGGCCCGGACCAGTTTTTCTTGGAACACCAACACATGAAAATTCTTGTTTGCAGAAGTTTGCTAAATGAAGAAATCCCAATCAACATTAGCACACCTTAGCTAGAGAGTCCCTGTGAGACGGTGGCTAACTGACTGACAATAAAGCCTGTTCCCACAAACCCAATAAACATTTTCAGTATCAGTATTTGCTTTTACTCTGCCAGATTCTCCGAACTACGTGAATCCCTCAACTGATCATATCTGACGCCTTTGCATGTCGACAACCAAGATAACAGTTAAGCATAAGCATTTCCTATTTTCAATGATGTTCACTTTTGATGCTCACATCTGGTTAGGTGGCCTTCCTCACATCAGCTGTGGTCAGGCAGAGTATCTGCCTGAGTATCTGGTATCACCGTTTTGTGCTTTAAACCATAGAGCTTAGAACGTCATTCAGCGCTTCTAGAAAGGAGGCATCACTGTTACAGGAAGAGGGACGAGTCTTGTAGCTGGTAATGACCTCGATGCTCTGCCATATGCACCATGTGTCAGCAGTGTAGTGGCTATTCATTTTTCTGTGTGTAGGAATGCTTTGCCACTTCGACAGGTATCAAAGGTTGGCCCCTGCTGTTCGTGGTTCTGCCTTAGCACCGGACTTAAAGGCCATGTTCCAGGCTCTCAGCAGTACATGCACCTCTGCAGTCATCCATGGCTTCTTGATAGGATGTAAGATAATGAACTTGGAGACAGGAACGTCATTTATGTGCTTGCAGACGTAACCAGTCACAGGTGCCATCTACTCCTCCAGATTAATGAGGTTGGCTATTAAATAGGCTGTTAGCTTGCTAAACACATCCCAGTCAGTGTGCTGAATAAAAAAAAAGTCCTAAAGAGCAGAAGATGGCACCTTGGGGGCCTAGTATTCACCTGTTTCAGATACGATTTGACAGGTCTGATGAGCGGTCTGTGTGCTGGAACCATTGGTGTTAGACAGTAGTGGCTATTGCATGATAATGTGCTGTGCAGTCTTGACCTGTTTTAACTATGGCTCCTGATCCAACTTATTAGCTAATGCTCAAACCCTTCATGAGCGTAATCAGGTGTGCTTAGACAAAGAATACAAGTGTCCAAATTGAAACTTGACTGAACTTAAAAAACACTGCTGTAGAAGTGTGAAGAATTGTCAATTGTGAGAGAAAATGGGGTAATGTGAAATAATACTGTAGTAATAAAACGTTGATGAGCACATACAGTCATTGCCGAAAGTGTTAGCATTGTAGCTAATCTCCCTGGACGTGGACGGAGGAGAAAATGTTATGCAGGATATGCAGGATAGTCCGGAAGATGGATAAGCAGCCCCGATCAAGTACCAAAGAAATTCACGCTGTCCTGCAGGCAGGTGCATCAGTGTCAGTGCAAACTATCCGCCGTCATTTGAATGAAATGAACCGCTATGGCAAGAGACCCAGGAGGACCTTACTGCTGGCACAGAGACATAAAAAAGCTAGACTGCAGTTTGCCAAGATACATGTGAGTAAGCAAAAAAAAAAAAAACTTCTGGTAAAATGTCTTATGGACAGATTAAACCAAGATAGAGCTTTTTGGTGTAGCACATCATTCTACTGTTTACCAAAAAACCAACAAGGCCTACAAAGAACACCTACAGTACCTACAGTCAAATATGGTGGAGGTTCAAAGATGTTTTGGGGTTGTTTGCTGCCTCTGGCACTGAGTGCCTGGACTGTGTGCAAGACATTATAAAATCTGAAAATTACCAAAGGATTTTGGGTTGCAATGTAGGGCTCAGTGTCAGAAAGCTGGGTTTGCGTCCTAGGTCATGGGTCCCCAAACCTACTTCAAAAAGCACCCAGAAATGAATGGAAAGCAAAGCGCTGAAGAGTTCTGAAGTGGCCAGCAATTCCGGATCTAAATCCCATTTTTAGAATCAACAGCATGTAGCAAGATGTTTTTCTGAGAATTGAGGGAAAAAAATGTTTGCAAAAATTAATTTAAGAATCTCTTTCTTTAAATCCATTTTTTAATTAAAGCTCAGGCCAATCTTGTGTCTATGTTAACATTCTATGTTCCATTCAAAATCAATATTTTGAAGAAGACAAATTGCTTACTTTTTAAACATAATTTTTTACAGTGTACCTTTTATAATAGTGGTGTTCTATATAATTGGCTTAAAAAGTAATTATGATAACTGTGTTCTAGAAGTACTGATTTATTACATTAATTATCACATTATTGTCCACCTTAAAGCAATCATGTATCACAATACCTGCTAAACAGACATATCTACCACGAAAGTGTAAAGGGACTAACTGTTGCACTGTGATGATATAAATGATGAATTATATTGGTATTTTTGGGTGATGTCACAAGTAGGGATGTCAAGAGAACCGACACAAGTTTTTTGGGGCATCTCAAAGACATACATTGTTTAGGTGTACGCTGCGATGGCTCATAAGTGATAGCATGCTGTGTATGTGCCGGTCTAACCTGATTATACCTAGAAGCACCGAGTTCCAGTCATCTGACCGCTGTAACAAATTTTATAATGGTTTGGTTCAGTGGTCAAATGTCAGCTGAGTCTTTATACAAGCTGTTACTGACATAATAATTGTTAGATGGCACTTCACTTTGCATCACACTGGATGCTGGAGACCAGGTTAGTAGTCATCTTGTTTCAATCTTTAGGCTGGTTAGTTCAGAGTTCAAAGTTCAGGCTGGTTACTGCTGTTGACATGCTGTGCTTAAAATGCCTTAAAGGCTACAGGCCACAGGTTTTGTAATATTGTGATATTTGTGGTATATGAATATATATATAAAGAAGTATATATATGCGTGTGTATAAAGCAGCTGTGTATTGCAATAAAAATGCTTTGGCACCATTATGATGGTTTGGTGGGATTTTTTGGCAAATATTGTTTTGTTTTAAATTATTTTTTTTTATTACTTAAAGAGAAGACTCAATAACCAAAGGCTCCATCCTACTCTTGTTTGCTGGGAAAAAAAACTTGTGGAATCTTTTCAAATTAGTGTTCATGCTAAAGTATATTTATTTAATTGATTGAATTGTTTTTTTGTTGGTATCGGTATATTGGTATTGGTATATATATCACATATACCACATTTCTGATATCTTCACATCCTTAGTCACAAGTGTTTCTCTTATGTGATGTCATAAGTGCATTGAAGTAGTCTTGGCTGGACTAGTTAATTTATATTCATGAAATTAGTTATTATTTAATGTAAGCACTTCTGGCTCATGCTTCTCTTCCTCACGTCCTCAGAGGGAGGAGTTAAACACGAGCAGGAGAAGCATGGGAAGATAAGGAGGGCAAACATTTACAGATATGAGCTGTACCCATGATGGCTCTTTTAACTTGGTCAAGATACTCCCTGTGAGATGATGATCACAAAGCATAAGCAGCGACTATTTTTGGAGTCTGCATCATTAAGACACTGTCAATGCCAGACTGTAGAAGGTTGCAGAAAGCCAAATATGTGCAACGGATGGAAGGAGCAAATGCATTAGCATGTCCAATGACTTATCCACCCACTGCCTTCACTGAGGCGAAATCAGTGCCTTGCTCTTAAAGCATGGACGTCCATCAGTAAAAGGTCCACCTTGCCTTAAGCTCTACCAGGGGACTGTGTTTTAAACCATTTCTCGTCATTGGGGCTTGCATTAGTCTCTCACTCTAAAGTACTTTTCGTGGAAAAAAAACAAACATTTTAATCTTTAATGCACGACTAACTTTAGTTTTGTCTATTAGACCGAGTTCTGTTTACTCACAGCCTTATTTGGGCTAAAATGGAATGGTTTAAAAATAGGTTAGTCTTTAAGTTGTTTTTTTTTATGGTATATTGTGTATACTGTTAATGATGTCTGTTTTCAGTGATATACTTTGAGTAAATTGGATAATTGGCAAGAAATCAGGCTCTGACTACATTTTGCTTGCATGCTGATTATGCTCAAATGTACCGTAGATAGTAGTATGCAGGATGTGACCAGTATGACTTTCACCAGTATTCAAAGATATGCAACCAATACTGTCTTTTGAGGAGGATGTAACTGGTTGGTGGTCAGGTAACACTGTTGTATGGTAAACAATACAAATTGCAGTAATACAGTAATGCAGTAATAATAGTAGTGTTGCACCGGGACTGTATTTTGAGTTTCAGCAAAAGGCTGATTTGAAAAAATTGAAATTGCTGCATAAGCACGTTTTGTTTTTAAACTGGCATTTTCTCAGTGCTCTGAAATGTAAATTTTAAACACCAATTGAAAAGCTATTTAGCTATTATAATTTTTATTTTTTCATAGCTCTGAAACTTTTCAAATGTGCAGTTACTCAACCAATAAATGTTGTTCTTTCAAGCTTATTAGATCTTATTTGGGATAAGATATAAAAAGGCACAACCTATAAAAAGTAGAACACTAAATATAAATATCAGGATTTCTAGCAAGTATTTAAGTCAGAGTTGGTATCGGCAGATATTTGAAACTCTGGTATCAGAAAAGGAAAAAGTGGTATCGGTGCAGTACACAGTATAGGCTGGTGCTGTATTCAGTGCACAGTATGCTATATTAAACACAGTGCTAGACTTTGGTTAGAGCCTGAGAAAAATGGGAAAGAAATGGGAAAGAAAGGGCCTTTATGAACAGGGTGTACTCTGGGCTTTCTTCCATATGCCACCTATTAGTAAGACACTCTCACTATTAAAAGTACTGCACTGAAAAAATAGCTCATGATTCTTAATCACAACTTCCATTTTTAGTTGACTTTTTTGGCAAGAATTGTGTTGATGTAATTTTTTTTTTTCATGTACAACTGAGTTATGTATTTGAATCAAGTCAATTTGAACCACTGATGACCAATCTCATTTCAGTGTAGGGATCTTTAAAGAGCCATTTTTAAAAGCTTAAACCTTTAGAAAATCCCATAACACAAGTACTATACAAATTAAAAAGCCAATGACCATTTCAACACCTTGGTTTTTTTAAAGGATCTGTTCAGCAGTTCCTGACAAGATACGCATGAACAGGAGTCTCACATGAACATTTGACAGCTATATGATCCAAATCCCTCTTCTTGAGATTGAAGACTGTAATACATATACTGCATTTAACAGGTAAACATGTTAATATTGTGGTTGGAAACATTAACCAACACACAAATGCAGTTATTCTGATTTCTCAGTATTCTTTCCAGAAGTTCTAGTTACCTGATGGCTAGGCCAGATTTATCCAAATGATTTTTTTAAGGGTGATTCAGACTGAAACAATAGCCTACAAGAACTTCATTTATGCAATTGCAAACTACTTTAACCTCTCTGGGGTTTTATTTGGCATTTTGATTTTGTCAGGCCTTTAAGTCCCTTGTGTGAAGAGCAAATGCACGTTGTTTTATTTAGAGATGTGGCCAACGTCGGCCCAGATGGAGACTCCCACTATGATGATTATCACATGAAAGTGGGCATGTTGGTGCAGAGAAAAGAGGACCCTAAAGACTACAAAGCCAGTTCAGTGCCAACAACACTGTCATGTACAGTCCTGATAATAGAGAATCGTAATTACGCAGTAATTGGTTATAAACAAATTTGTCATGCATATGTGAGATTTATCAATTTATTTTGCTCACTGGTCGTGCGCTGGGTTCATCTGTACTGTTTTTACTCTCCATTCTTAGTCTTAGCCAATTCCCAGAGCAGCATCTCTCTCCAATACACATGTCAGCAGTACCAGGATGCATGCCTCCGACAATCTGCATTAAGCGTGCATTCTTTGTAAACTGCTGGTCACACAACACCACCAACCACCTGAATGCACTTTGGAGTGATTGCAACTGATTGGTTGAGGGAGATAGAGAGGGACCACCCATTACAATGAGAACCTGAACGCTACTCTTCTTTAATAAAGGATGTGATTCTATCTAGAACCACGACAACTTGCGAACCATTTGGATGCTTAAAGGATTCTTTGCCTGGTTAAAGATGTTCTATTGGATCCAGATTCAGTTATCGGGAAGGCTATTGAAGAACATTGTAACATATTTGCTTTGGTGCATCGTCATCATGCTGGAAGTGGTCATTAGAAGATGGGCAAGTTGTGGCCAAGAAGGGAGGCTCATGGCCTGTAACAATGCTCAAATATGCTCAGTCAAGCAATCAGTGATATGAACACCGGCGTTTCACCAGGTTTCAGCTATCTAGTTTGGCTGTAGAAGCCCATTAAACACAAGGTTCCATGTTCATAAAATTGTGGTGAGCAGAAAAGCATCTCAGAATGCACAAGAGTGGTTTCCTGAGTTCCTATAGCATTTCTGTCAGCTTCAACCAGTCTGGTTATTCTCTGTTAACCTCTCCAATCAACAAGGCTTTAGCATCTGCAGGACTGCCGCTCGCTGGATGTTTGTTACATATTACATCCTTCTGAATAAATTATAGACACTGTTGCGCTGAAAATCCTAGAAGATTAGCAATTCTACAAATACTCAAGCCAGCCCATGTGGCACCAAAAATTATGCGACGCTCAAGAGCAGGGGCGTAGATAGCCCTGTCTCTGATTTTACATCTACAAAGTGGACCAACAAAGTAGATGCATCTTATGGACATATGGACAGTGAGGTAATATAGTGTTTAAAACCTCCAAAAGCTCTTCTGTATCTGATCTACTTGAACCAGCACAACATCAATGTCACTGCAGTGCTGAGAATAACCCACCACCAAAATAATAGCTACTCTGTGGTGGTCCTCTGAGGGTCCTGATCAGGATAATAAAGTATACAGAGTAACAGATGAACTACAGTCAATTGTAGAATTAAAGTGCACCTATATGATAAGTGGAGCTGACAAAACGGACAATGTGTATATATATATATTTGTATATATGTATATATGTTTATCCTTTATTATATTTGATTTTTAATAAAATGTCTTAAAATAAAATTACTTTGTAAACTAAGATTTCTTTCAGATTTGTTGGTGTCTTTCCAGTCACAGTGTTTCCCCAACACAGATTTCGTATTGATAGTCCGAAATGACTAGTGCACTGTGTTTTTTATGAGCTGTTCTCATTTGGGTGTTTAGCACCCCTAAACCTCAAAGCCTACAATCAGCCCTGCTCAAGATCACATTTTTCTCCATTCTGATAGTTGATGTGAACACTACCTAAAGCTGTTGGCTTATATCTGCATAAATTAATGCATTGCACTGCTGCATCCTGATTGACAGACTGACTAGATAACTACAGGAATAAGTAGGTGTACATCAATAGTACAGTTTGTAAGGCGTTCAAAAATGGTTTACTAATTTTTAACGGTTTTACAAGCTACTATCTACTTTTTTGCGTGTGATTGTTGGCCATCAACTGCAGGCTGTTCGCTGTGTACGAGTGCAAATGTCACACGAGGCGAGAGGCAACAGTGAGCTAATGGAAGGCCATTATCATTAGGCCTTAGCGGGCGCTAGTTCATCCTTGTCAGCTTGATGTGTCTGGGACCTTAGGCTCATCACGAATGGGCCTCTCATGTTGTAATTGTATTGTGTTGTGTTCCATTTACTTTGGGAAGTTGGATGTTTGAGCTGGGAATGACGTTGTTCCAGGGTAACATTCTAATAATTGTACACTAATTTAAAACATTTTGAAAAAACAGCTAGCTAAAGACTTAAGAGTCTACCACAGCTAGTTACATAATCTTTTACCTGGGTTTGTATTGGTGAATCTAGCCAAAAGATGTCCCACTTTTAATGCCCCAGGTTTGCATAGTTAGCAATACCAGTTGAGGATAATGCATTATGCTGTATTTTGCCCACCCACACTTCATGGAAACACTTCCACAGATAGAAGTTGGGTGATACTGTGTGTATGACTTATTATTTAATGAGACACAGATGGGTAGAAGTGCTAATAAACTGTATAATACTATTGCCATTACTACTACTGATGTAGCCATTTTGGATTTTGAACTCTGGGTCTGTGAGGCTCATCTGATTTCATGAGTAGGAAATCTCTTTAGCAGTTTTAGCAGTTTTACAAGTTACTATCTGCTTTTTTGTGTGTGATTATTGGCCATCAACTGCAGGCTGTCGGTGTGTACGAGTGCAAATGTCTCATGGCGAGAGGCGAGAGGCAGTGAGCTAATGGAAGGCCATTATCATTATAATACTACTGCTTTTACTACTGTTGATGTCCCAGTTCAAATGGAACATGTTTGTAAACAAGACTGTAAATGGTATAGTCATCTACTCTACATACAAGTCAATTGTGTCAGGCTATCGTGTTTATGTAACTGTAGCTATTGCTACATTAATGTCATCACTGTCAAAATCAGAAAAACTTGTGTTTACAAAATAGCAACTTTACAGGAAAAGGAAATAATGTAAAAAATATTTGCTTACTAGACATTTTGCAGCAGTTCCATTGGTCCCACAACTTACAGATACAAAATATGGCAAAAAAGCTTATTCCAATAAATGTGCACATTTTCAGATCTCATTGCTGCATTAATCTAATAGGTCTAATACATCTCTCTTTTAGCAAAACAGACAGTGTGCCATAGGCAGCAGAAGTTTTACTTTACTTGGAGAAGGTCACCTCTTAAGTAACTCCAGTGACTATGTTGTTGCGATGAGTCTTTTTCACTGGCCAGGCCTCAGTAGATGTGTTGGGGAAAAGCTGGAGGAGGGGATGCTGCACAGTTGGCAGAACAGCCTTAGAAGTGGCTGGGTGGATGTTGGCCATGGGACACAATCCTCACTGCGCATGGCTGACTCGTATCAGAGCTTCATCTGCTAGCTGGTCTTGCTCCCAGCACTGTCTGCCTCGCGGGCCTTTTTACATTTGAGGACAAGCTTTGCCACAGGCACTGTGGACCCACTAGAAGAAGAACATGACATCATACATGCTGCAGGCCACTCACAGTAGGAGAAGTCTTGTGTTGAGGACGTCATAGATGTATTCATTATAAGAGCACTTGCCCTTTCTAAAGTTTTAGAGCTTTGATGCTGAGTAAGACATTAACACCACAGTAAAAAGTTGTAATTAGCCTGCTATAAAAGTGTGTGAAAATAGCAATAGGCCATGAGAAGACATCCGTAATTCGATCATGGTTAGGATCTTGATTTTAGGCAGGAAGATTTGTGAGTTTTGAAACTAATAAATAATGATGCATGTTTTTCTGTCAGTGTCCCAAGCACTATATATATGATTCAAACTGATTGAAGCAGATTTGTGACATTGACCACACTCTCAGCAAAAAAGGGTCTATAATCACTGAATGCAATTCAGTCCTCACAGCAATGCTCCAAAATCTAGCAGAAAGCTTTCCCTGGACAGTAGAGACAGTTACTCCAACAAAAGCAGGATATATGCTTATTTTAATACTCTTGATTTTAGAAGAAACAACAAATGAGCAGATGTCCCAATACTTTTGTCCAAATGATGTAGTTCAAAATGAGAAAACTTTCAATTAATTCATTTAAGACCTTTTCACAAAGCACAAATGTGAGGATTTGTAATATTATCTACTAAAACATTTACTTGTTACTTTTATATACTAGACTTAATTTTTTATATATATTATGTATATAACACACACACAGACACATACACACAGACACACACACACACATATATATATAAAATTTTTATTTATTTATATATATATATTTTTTTATATCACCGGGCAAGCTGGAGATAAGCGCCGCATACCCGGCTTCGAAGCACCAGCCCACAGATGCCAGTGTCAGCCAGCACTGCAGCAAAACAATGTGTGGGGGAGAGCACCATCTACCCACCCTGGAGAGAGCAAGATCAATTGTGCTCTCTCTGGGCCTCGGCTGCCGATGGCTAGCAGCACGACCGGGATTTGAACCAGTAAATTATATCTTTTAGACTTTCACTCAAGGTCTGTAGATGCAAAGCACATTATTGACCTGGCTTCTCTGGCTGCTCTTCTCTGTGCTTCACATCCGTGACACTGTGTTTGTTCCATACTGTCACATTTTGTGAGTAAGATTTCGATATAGTACCTGTACTTTCACTCATGTGCAGGCTCTTTGCACATTTTTACACCTCTGGGCACAATGCGGTTAATAATTTATAATAATGGAAGTAGTCTTCTGCAGAGCAGCGTAGTCCATTTATGCCTGCCAGCTACATGGTTTTTAACAACTTAAAATAGGTGGACTGTACTTAAAAGCTGGGTTAATACAGAATTCTGTCGAGGCCGTGAGCTCAGTGGACTAAAAATGATTCTTAATTTCTAATGCTCAGTTAGGCGTCCCCCGTCTGTTTTAGTCCACTTGTACCACCATTTCATTGGTGTTCCAGATTTTGGATTAAGAGTCTGGTCAGTCACAATGTCCCACCATGTCTGTCACACACAGATTTAGACCTTAATTACAAGACAATACTTAAAATGATAGCATCAACTTATTACACAGTTGTCTCTGAGCTAGGATTTTCTACATTAGGGTCTCATATTTCCTTACTTTTTGTAAGAATGTATATATATCAATAATATATTTATTTGAATTTTTTTCTCCCCACTATCTAGGACCCTCTACATCACACATTGCCACCAGGCAATGCTTTCTGTTGTGGCTGCGGTATCCCTTTTATTCTTGGTGGGGCCCTTGTGCTTGCTTAAATGTCTGTGTCTAATACGGTTTAATACTCTGAACAAAATAAAACTATATTGTTTTAAAATAAAAAGGAAATTAACGTGGTTACACTTACATTTTTAATCCATTTCCAACTTCATAAAATAGAAAACCAATATTTTTACAGTTCTTTTAACTGTCAACTGTCAATTGAACTGTCAATGAATAAATAATGCACCCTCGCCCAATGATCTAAAATTATTTTTATTTATTCTTTTACAGTGAATGCACCCTCCCTACAGTTGTCAACCTGTTATGGTGGCATGTCAGTGTTGTGTTTTGCTTAGACATAAAGCGTGAAGCTAAAAAGGACATCAGCTCTCACGAGACTGATGGAGGTCTTCCCTGAGAGGATTGAAGCTGTTATTAAGGCAAGAGGACAAGCAAAGAAGACAGTATAATATTACTGATCACAACTATGTGTGTGTGTGTGCATACAATTTAACCGTTTTACAGAAGCTTTGAATATGGCCCAGCCAATCGGATTTTAAAACTAGGGCTATATGTTTTATAATGAAAAAAACAACAACTATTTGTTTTAAACAAAAGCATAACAATTCTACACTAAGATTACATTACTCTTAATTTGGCCAGTATGAGGTTCAATTTGAAATAGTTGTAATGTTTCTGGCACAATAGCAGTGCTCAAAGGACAGCTATAGTACACGGAAAACCCCCGCTGTGCAGTTTGTCAAGACCAAAAAAAAAATATTTTAATGGTGTTTGACAAAATGGTCAAGTGATAATCCTCAGGGCGCAATGATACTTTACATTACATAAAACAGATCAATACAGGCCGGCATGGAGCGCCTCAGAGGAGCACTGCAGTCCAGTGCTCTACACCTTGCTCTGACCCGCCTCACTGCTTGTGTCTGCTAACAGTGTCTTTTGGAGATGGGTTGAAAATGTCACACACAGTGTGTATGAAGGTTCTCCTGTTGCTTTAGGTGTTTATTCATCCTGGTTCTAGAGTCCCCCTGTACTGCGTATTTTTGTGTATTTCCTGTTCACAATGCACACCACTGAACTCCTCAAGCACTTAAAGGCAGAATTCTGGTAGGATATTTGAGCATCCGTCTTGGCAGAATTCAATTAAAGTTGTTAGTTTCCTGGCATGGACTCAGCTTTTAAGTCCACCTTTCAATAGGGTTGAGTTCAGGACTTTGAGGGCATTTGCAAAAGTGTTATGTTCGCCTGCTTTATCATTGTCCGTGTGGTCAGCTAAAAAAAGTTTCAGCAGCTTCCAGGTTATGGCAAGCCTGTGTCTTGTTTGGTTCTGGGTTGTCCCAGACCATCTAAACCAATTTCCTCTCAGCTGAGGGTGACAGTTTGGGTCTTTTCCCAGACCATGGCAAAGTGGCTATGCCGCATAATAACTATACTTACAGTGCCCTCCGTAATGCTTGGGACAAAGACATTTCTTCCTTTATATGCCACCTTCCTCTGCTCCACAGTTCGAAATTTCAAACCAAACCAATCAGACCTGATTAAAGTACTTTTTGCACAGCCCCCCTAATTTCAGAGCACCATAATGTTTGAGTCATTGCAATGATAGGTATGCTTTGCCAAGCCTCAATGCAGCCATCTTCAGCTTTTGCTTGCTTTCACCCTTGATTATTTTTTTAGCAATTGATCATAAATGCATGATCAGTTGGATTTAAATTGGCCAATCAAGATGTTTCCATTTTCTTTAACCTTGAAAAGCACCTTAGCAGTATTATCTTGCTGTAGGATGAATAGATGGATGGATGGATGAATACTTTATTGATCCCTAAGGAAATTTAATAGCCAGTAGCAAGTACACAATACAGCACAGTAACACCATAACCATCAATAAAAAAATCAATAGAATAGATGTAAAAAATATATTTTTGAACATACACACTAGTCAGCGGAGCGGTGGGCAGCCATTGCTGCGGCACCCAGGGAGCAGAGAGGGTGAAGGGCCTTGCTCAGGGCCTAGCAGTGGCAGTTTGCAGAGCCCGTGTATCGAACCCCACCACCACCTTATTATTCTGACAGATTTGTTCCATTCCATGAAGTTTTAGATTAAAACCAAGAATCAAAACACATTAGTTTGGTTCCAAAATGCATTAAAAACTGATTGCATCAAGGTTTTTTCTGCCAGTGAATTACATTGTTAGTAGTGAGCTTTATATAACACCGACAAAATTTCAGTGCTATACATTTACACCAAAAAAAGTTATTAAATGGGCATTTTAATTTCTGTATGACTCAAAACCTTCACAATATGTACACAATACAGCAATACGTCCTGTGAGATTATAGAGGCTGTGTTAGAATAGTCTCTTTCATTGCAGGGCGACCCAGGACTATTAAACACTGGTTGAAGGACTATGTCCATATGCTAGGATCCAAGGTGAGAACTAGTAAATGGAAAGTAATACACTGCACTGTTGCTTTAATCATAGTTAAGGGTCTCTTTTGCTGACTCAAGACGTTTATGTTCGGTCATGGCCACACTCCCTGATTCGGCTGTGTCAGTCTTTGAGCACTTCTGTGGGGAATTTAGGCAGGAAGTGTAGCTTTTTGTTTTAAAGTGGCCCACCTCCCCGTAGGCCCAGTAATCACAGACGAGCGACAAGACCTGGACTTGACAAAAGTAGGTCATTAAAGTGGATTAATGCTGTAATTCGAAGAGCGAAGCACATCCCTTTAATTAAATCTACTGCTTTTTTGAGCTCTGTCGGGACTATTTGTGCTTCCGACTCTTTAGCCTGCGTTTGGCCAGCAGTGGATCATGAATTCGACAAAGGCCAGCAAGCAGTTTGATGTTGCACTGAGTGTAGGTGACATACTCATCTTTAAATCAAGGATGGGGTTCAAGAGAAATGTAAAAGCATTTATGCTAGCATACTGTATGTAATGTAAATAATATTATGGTATACATTTACTGTATAATAATGGTATACAGTAGGTTTGGGCAACATCCACTTATTTCATACCATGGTATAGAGTATTACTGAGGTCTGGGGCTGTAAGTAAAGGTAAATGTATTTGTCACTGTACAGCGAAATGTGTCCTTTGCATTTAACCCATCTGTGGTAGTGAACACACACACACACACACACAGAGCGGTGGGCAGCCAACTCCAGCGCCCGGGGAGCAGAGAGGGTAAAGAGCCTCGCTCAAGGGCCCAACAGTGGCAGCTTGCCAAGCCTGGGAATCAAACCCACAACCCTGTTATCAATAGCCCGGCGCTCTAACCGCTGAGCCACCACTGCCCCAGTTGTGCCAGCAGCGCCAATTTTAAAACTGAAAAATGATCAAATAAAAAACTATGCACAATTTTTTATCAGTCATATAATAAGTGTTAAATCATCAGTTTGAAAACAACTGCTACTGTTAAACTACTCTGAATCTGGAGAGAGAGAGAGGCTGGTTAGCATTAGCATTAGCTTAGTTAGCAGGACAAAAGTCTCTCACTACTACCACTACTAATTTGAGTCTTTTTAACGTTTAGACTCAGATCGATTAGTTATTTCCTCTGGTTGTCAAGCATTGCTTCTTCGTTGTAACACTTTGTATGGGTACAGTTAGAGAATATAATATTTTCCATGTCCATTCATGGTCTTTCTGACCCAGTGTTCACTGTTCTCTGACCAGCACACTGACATGTACTGATGTGTAAAAAAACAACACCACATTTACTCTGTTTTACTGGCTTGTTTTACTCTTTGCATCATATATGGCACTGCTTACATTGCTGTACCTTATTCATCATCTAATTTGCAATTCATAACAGAACACCTGCCTGTAAAGAAATACCACCTGAATGAACAGGCAGTATGTCGATGTGCATGATTGCATGATCTTTCAAACATCGTTATCTGTTGAGCATAATGGCAAACAACTGTGTTTAAGAAAAACGTGACCTTTTTGACTCTTACTGTGGGCTGTGATGCTAGGTGAGGCCGGGAGACAATGAGCTAACACTATGGTAGTGATGCTGGGCGAGGCTGGTGGTCGGTGCACTGCTAATGGCGCGGTAGTGAGGTTGAGTTGACATGCTATTGCTACGGACTTTGACAAACACATCATGTCTGACACCCCACAGTATGTCTTTGCACCACTTCCCTTTACAATCATATTTTAAGCAAAGAGACCCATCCTCAGCTTATAGTCCTCAAAATTTAGTCCTCAGACCTTTAGTAAGAGAAAACGTCTCCTTTAGGCAAACAAGGGGGTGTTTTTAAGGGTTGTCCGTCAGTCACTCTCTCACTCACTCAGCCACTCAGTAAGGGAAATTGCTTCTTCTAAACCTGTACTGATTGAGGCGAGTTTTGCTGCTGACACCTGATTTTTAAATACGAATTAAACTCATCAACTCACTGCATCCAGTTAATATCAAGTGCTAGAACGTCCTGACTTCCTGACTTTGCTTTTGACAGTGGATGGAAGCTAGAGTAATAGTTTTATAACACATTTTGTTTATCAAATACTTCTTCAGTTGTTTTTATTTTATTTGTCCACTATGACATCAAAGGTTTGTTTGGGTCATTAATATGCATCAGCTCATTACCATGTCTATTTTGATTTGCATTTACCTAGGATACAGCGGTAGAGAATTGTGAGCGATGTGCCCTGATCACCTCCATCTATTCCTGTAGCACCTATAAATTAACAATGCAGGCGGTGAAGCCATTATCTGGTCAAATTTGGTGCACAGACTTTTGCTAGATTATGTGAGTGATATGGTAATCGCTAAAGACATGGTGGTTGACTGCTTTGTGAAATCCTACAACAGAAAGAAACATGAAGTAGGAGACACAGGCAGGGTATATATATATATATATAACAGCTATACATGGCAGGGAACAAAGCACAGGATAGCATAGAATGGTTTTAGTGAATGAAGGCCAAAGCAGAATCTACGTACAGCACCACCTGCATTAGCAGAGCCTGTTTCGCTCATTTCTCCCCGCACTGTTCTTACTGCAGTATCACACTTTCTGTCAATCAGCCCTCATTATAATTTTCGGACCATGTCCAGGTAGTTCTCAGACAAGCCTGATCAGCAGTTTTTTGCAGTGATGTCATATTGCTCTCTTGGTATTGCTTATTGCTTGTTGTACATGTACCAAGGATACATGTACAACAGCGATAGAGAATTGTGAGCGATGTGCCCTGATTACCTCCATCTGTTCCTGTAAAGTAGCACCTATAAATTTACATTATCTGGTCAAATTTGGTGCATGGACTTTTGCTAGATTATGTAAGTGATATGGTAATCGCTAAAGACATGGTGGTTGACTGTGTATTGTATCCAGTTTGTTTACTGTTTGTGCTCATGAATACTTTGAAGCTCTTTTTATAGTGGAGAAGCTTGACCTTGGGCTTACGTTACCTACCTTAACTGCTTTGTGAAATCCTACAACAGAAAGAAACATGAAGAAGGAGACACAGGCAGGGTATCATATATAGGATATATAATATATATGATATTCATAAAATGTACTGAACCTAAACAAGAAACGCTTGGGTGTAATCACTGGAAGGCAGGGCTTCAGGCTAGATGCAGAAGGGTCAGGATCAGGTCGAAGACTAAAACTGGGACATGGGACTGATAAAACATACTAGATGTACTAGAAAAGGGCAAAGACAGTCCTGGGTAACCTTGATTATCCGGTGATTATCCGACGAGTTGAACCAGACATGTTGGGCACAGGGAAAACATTCACATGTGCGATGCAGGGGTTTATTCGAGCACAGGAAATCAGAAAACCTGCAATACAGTCACGTAAGATTCTATTTACTGCATATTCACAAACGAACAGATGATCATTAAAAGGATATATGAGCAGGAGACATTAAGGAGATAAATCATGGCAGTATGTCAATGTCACAGCCATGTATAATCCTATTTAGACAACACTGTCTCTGTCCAAATGAGGAGATTATGCTGAAAGACTGATTCGCATACAGGCTTTTCTGCAATCATGTGTCTAGACATACTGCAAAACTACTGCTACATGGCACAGGCTTGCTTGCACAGGACTCAGGACTTTAATAACTCCTGGTAGATGTGTGATACACTGATTTTCTTTATGATTTGATACTAAATAGGACTATGTAAATACTAACATCAGAAGGGATACTTTTAGTAATCTTTATGTAAATATAAACAGGGGAAATCTTTATGATTGGTGCAGTGAAACTGAAAGTTTGGCCACAGTTTTATAGCTAAACTGATGTTGGAAAGTTGGACTCATCGAAAAATTTTGTAGAAATTCAGATGTTCAACTTTGTGGTATTTCCAACATTACTTCATATGACTCAAGGCCTATCTTTCCTTTCCTTGGAGCGCACACAAAACTGTAAGGCGGATAAAACACCATGTACAGCACAAATAGCCTTAAAGCTGGAGAATGGTTTTAGTGAATGAAGGCCAAAGCAGAATCTACATACAGCACCACCTGCATTAGCAGAGCCTGTTTCACTCATTTCTCCCCGCACTGTTCTTACTGCAGTATCACACTTTCTGTCAATCAGCCCTCATTATAATATTCGGACCATGTCCAGGTAGTTCTCAGACAGGCCTGATCAGCAGTTTTGGCAGTGATGTCATATTGCTATCTTGTTTTTTCGTTCAAACTTTGCTGAACATGCATTCAGCAAAGTTTTCCCTGTGCATTCCCTGTGTGATTCGTCTGTATAACCAAAAGAAATAATAATAAAACACTTCATGTGGTAACAAGCAATCAAACATGTCTGTGAGCTATAAGATTTTTATTATTTTAGTTAGAATGGATGAACCACTTTCTACAGCGTGAGACTTTAGTGTGGGTATTTATTGAAAGCATCAGTTCTCAAAAAATGAAAAAAGAGAGAGAGACAGAGAGAGAGAGAGAGAGAGCGGCAATTATTAATGCCTCAATATCGAATCACCCACCCCTGGCAACAAATATTGATCTGGCTGGGTGCAACGCTGCCAGTTGCCAGTGATGTTTGAAACACGCTTGGCTTCTCACTGCCATTCAGCAAACACGTCTACGTTGTGACAACCTATTGTTTTGGTGCCCACAACACTGTCTGCTGGGTGCTCTCAACACTGACACATCGGTGAATGTAATTCGTTATCTGACAGTGTTCTTGGAGGTTGTGACAATGTGAAACAGGAGTGTAAAGTCAGTCTCGTCCGAATAGCGCTTATATTGGGTATGGAACCTATCGGTTCCTGCCAACAGATATTTCCACGTTACTTCAGTAATGAGGTTGCGACAACGTTCCAACAGCCTTTTCGAGCCAATGTAAACAGTACCGCCTTTTGACAACGTTTCAGCAACGATGTAAGAAAGTGGGCAACGTTCTGACAATGTTGTATTTCCTTGGCATTGATACTGCAAGGTTGCGGCATGTGGCCAAGACCCCTCAAAGCACTGGAAGACTACCTGTTTGAAAACCATTACAAACCATTACCCTATCAAGTCTCGCCCCTCCCTCTGTCTCCCTCCCCCCCCAAAAAAAAGGACTGAGAAAAGACTCTTCTGTCCCACGTGTTTATGTAACGGCGAGGCAACGTTCACCTCTTCCCCCTCATCATCATCATCTTCATCATCCTCATCATCAGCATCATCAGCATCATCCTATCACAGCGATCCAATGCGAAGTGGAAATACTGTGCAAAACACTTCACACTTATTCTATTGTTGGCATTGAAAGAACTGAAGACTGTGCCAATGATGTCCAAGTGAAGGTGGGGGGCACAGAAGCACACACACACACACACACACACACCCTCTCTCTCTCTCTCTCTCTCTCACACACACCTTTAAAGGAAGCAAAGCTCTGGATCCCTGGGCTGCACAGCACCGCAGTGAGGTGAGGGGATGACGGCCGCCTTTCAAAGCGAGAGTGGAGTTGCACGTGGAGGGGCTTCAGAATAAGGTGGAGGGGAAAACGGGGCTCGTGCTGCTGGTGAGGGATAGGGATGATGAACTCATAGGGGATCCAGCCAGCCGCCTCGTCTCCTTCGTTTCCCAGGCTTGCACGTCCATCTCTCTCTCTCTCTCTCTCTCTCTCTCTCTCTCCACCCCTCCTCCCCATGCACCTCCTCGTGCAACACATGCAATTTCCAGAGTACACCCTCAACAACACGGACTACTACTACCGGCGGTGGCACCGAGCAGCCCACCTTTCCCTCCCCCCCTTTTTTTTCTCCTCTTTTTTTTTTTGGCTGTTGTTGCTGCTGCTGCTTCCACGAGCGTCCTAAAGCCGAGTGTATAGCCCGGTGCCACGTGAGCGCGTGAGGAGGACCGCGGACGGACGGACGCTTTTTTTTTGTCGGCTGGCTCGCTCGACGCGCGCGCCTTCGCGCTCTTCTATGACTCTCTCGCGCCCGCAGCCCGGAGAACACGGAGCCGCCGCAGCTCGCGCCAGCTTTCGTCGGTGCCAGCGTTACTGTTGTTGTCCTTGTTGCTGCTGTTGTTGTTGTTGTTGCTGCTGTTGTTGTTGTTTTCATTACCACCACTATTATGCAACCGAGAGGGTCTCCTCTGCTCTAGCAGGGTGTCTGAAAGAGACAAGACAAGAAGAAGCTGCCGCCGGACCTTGCCGCTCCTCCTCGCCCCAAATCAAATGTGGTTTCTGTGGAACATCTTCAGCAAAGGAACGCATATGCTGCAGTGTCTTTGTGGCAAGAGTCTCAAGAAAAGCAAGAACCCAAGTGGTGAGCCCCTCGTTCTCCTTCTCTTCTCTTCTCTTTTGTGGTTGCGGCGCGGCGGTGCACGGTGGCACCATCCAGAATCCGCAGTCGACGATCTGTGTGTGTATGAGTGAGTGTGTGTGTGTGTGTGTGTGTGCAGCGAACGAGAATGGCAGGGGGGAAGCAGCGGTACAACTTACAGCCCTGCTGCTGTTGCTGCTGTCGCCGCTGCTGTTGCTGCTGCTGCTGCTGTTAGTAATAGCGCTAACGCT
Source organism: Salminus brasiliensis (assembly GCF_030463535.1). NCBI lineage: Eukaryota > Metazoa > Chordata > Actinopteri > Characiformes > Bryconidae > Salminus > Salminus brasiliensis. The sequence continues at coordinate 26,864,188 of NC_132885.1, read as the reverse complement.
GAGGCTAACTTTCTCGCTATCAGCCCAATCTCACAGGTCTATGCGGTGCTTTTGCTTCAGGCTGGCCGGCAGAGGTGCTGAAGTGTGCTCTCCGGCTCGCGCTACGTGTGTTCAGAACTGCTCTGCTCTGGTGGTGCTTTCAGCAGGGGGGGATTGCTGCGGTTTTTGAGCCCCGCATCACTCACCCAGTTAGCCTTTGGTATCATTATTATTATTATTATTATTATTATTATTGTAAACGAGAACAACATGGCCCAGCCTGCTCTGTCTCCTTGCTCAAAAAAAAAAAGGGTCCTGGTCCTGATGCTGAGCCACTTTCTTCTCACCTGCACTTGTACTTCTGTCATGCGTACAGCACTGTTGCAGTTGCCCCACTGCACACAGGCACGCAGGGAGAGAAGCAGAATGGCACATAAAGGCAACCCTGTGTGCATGTCTCTTTATTCCAACAGGCTGTTTGCTGTTGATGGAGTTTTCCTGTTGATTTCCAGTCTCCTGCACTGAAAGAAGTTGATGTGCGTGATTACAGGCTCGGTACAGGCTTCTTCTTACACACACACACACACACACACACACATGCACACATACAGAAACGCACACATGCACTATGCACTGCAGTGTTTGTGGATGGGCTGCCGGTTTCCCCCCTTCGCGCGTTTCTCTCTCTCTATCACACCCCCTTTAGATGCACTTGCCCACATTTGCCACATCTTGACTTCTTTTGAGAATGTGCTTGTCCTTTTGGCTACAGCTTTGGCCTTGGCCTTGGACCTAGTGGTGGGTGGAAATGAGTCGTGGCAACTTCAAGAAGTGGCCTGACACTTTGAGCATGATTGTGTTTGATAGGCAGAGGTTAGACAGGGCAGCACGATGCCTCATCGTACAGTAGTGTACACTAATGTAATTGTTGCATCAGCAAAACGTCGACTTAAGGGACACCTAAGGGGCCCATGTCCTGCATTCTTCCTTCATGGTCATCTGTCCTCTGAGGTCCGCTTCTGTTGTTGTTTTGTTTGGGTTTATGCAGCATCCAGTCTCTTTTGATCCCTTATAATTCCCTTATGATGCTTCTAAGCCTGAAGTGTGTTCTGATTGGCTGCCCCAGTCCCGGTCGGCACACCTTATAACCTCGGCGTTACTGGATGACGCTAAAGGCCCTGGATGAATGTAAATATGCTGGTTTTAGCGACATCATGAAAACAGTAACTTTAATATGGGTGTTTTTGCAGCTTAGTTTCCTTTGTGAAATATACGGATTGTAGAGCAAGCTTTACGCACCTTATCACATTGTTTTATATACAGCAAAAAGTGGAAAATGCTCATACGACTTGAATATTGTGAACATTTTTATAACATTTCATAATATGGACTCTTCAACAGCATCACTGTGTTTTTAATTTAAGGGAGTTCGGCCTTCTGGTAGCCCAGACAACCGAATCTAAAAAAAAAACCCCAAACAAACCCAAAAACAATGCTATGCCTGTATTTTGTCGCCTGATATGTGTTTTAAGTACCAAGCCGAACGTGTGATTCATCACCAGATTCATGCCAAACAAGGACTCATTGTATATTCGGGACAATAGATGTTCTCACGTCTCTTTTCAGTTGTAATAACGTGTCAAGGCCTACGTTAACACGTTCTGTTAATCGCTGCCAACACGAAAGCGGTAAAGGCATGATGTTGGGTGCAAGGATACGCCAGGATACTCCAGTGCAAGGATTTGTGCAGGAGTACACAAAAATGTGCTGGGCCCAGTTTCTCAAAAGCATCTCCCTGTTAAAATCATCTTACCTGGTAGAGAGAGTGCTCAGTGTGATGCTCGCTCGACCATTTAGGAGTCATCTTTGTGCAGATGTGCTTCAGCTGTAATGCTTCCGTGCTAAGAAACCCAGCCTGCGGCAGTGAGTACTCCAGAGCCAGGAACCTGTGTTCTGATGCAGTTATACAGTCTGAGCCTAGATCAGGACTCCTAATCTTGAACTCTGGTCCTCTGAAAGAGACGCCATACACCATCACCTTCCCTATTCTGACAGTGATTAAAGGTAGCAAAGCAAGAGCCTTTTTTTTTTGTTATTATTACTTTGCCACGGCAATTACGAGCCTTAGCATTAATGAAGTGAGTGGAAATCTGGATGGGCTTGCTGGATGCGGTCTACAGCGCCGGACCTGTATTTTTAGAAACATGTAGCAGGGGTAGCGCTGTGGCCAAGGCCTTAGCGTTAGCGTGCTCGCTCTCTTTCTCTCTGTAGGGTTGGGCATTATGTAATGGTGTTTCTCGACTCCAGACCCTCTCAGTGCTCCCATTGTCTTCCTACTTAACTCGTTTGTCTTTGTCCTTTCTAACCAGCGCGTTTTGAAGAGTTTTAGAAGTGTGCTTTCTACGGATGCCTTCTGCTCCAGCAGATGGCACTTTCAGATAGCCCCTGCGTTGGCGATCGTTTGCCTGGCAGGGACAAAGTCTTGCGCTTGGCAGTGCTGGGAGTGCAACTGTGTGAAGGCCTGTGTTTGCTGACGCTATAGACATGGGGTAAACACAGGTTTGTTGTTTTTATTGTTTTGTTTTTTTTTTGTTCGGTCTCCCTGCAGGATATCTAATATCTGCTCCTCTAGGAGATGGGACATAACTTGGTGGTGCTCTTGCTTACTGTCTTCTCTGTCTATCAGTACTGCCACCAGTTTACATGTTCACTAAATTTGGGATAGTTTTTTTTTTATATAAAAAAAAAGGGAATACTTCAAAGAAGAGCTGTTTATGGCAACTCAGGCCTCCACTCAGATCACAGAATCACTCCTCTTTAAACCGTCGATGGTTTATTTAGCCGCTGTAGGATCTTACCTGGCTTGGCACAACGTGAGGCCTATACAGTGCGCTGGAAAAGCAGCGTGGCGAGTGCGGCGCGCGTGTCTGGGGGCACGCAGCCCACTGCCGAGTGGCAGCCTCTGTGGTCTCTGTGGTAGCGCATCAGTTCTGCCTCGCATTGTGTTCACTTTACACTGTGACAGTGCACTCTAATGCTGACTCTCAAAGCAAGCCCAAGATGCGCAGGCCGATATGTTGCCCACAAGCCTGACCTGCACATCTTACCATTTCTCAGCTTAGCTCAGGAGGGGCTTGTTTATTAGTGAACTAGTCAGATCAGGTATATAGGCTTGCTGTGTGTAGATGCTGTGTGTGTGGGTTGTTATTGATTACTTGAGGTACATACATGATATGATGTCATTTGCATCTTCTTTCCGTCATAATGTCAGATTCGAGTGGCTTCAGTGAATGCAATGTTAGGATGACATACACAAAACTAAGGAATTAGCTGACCATTACTTTGGGAGCTCACCATCTCCCTGCAACCAGTAGAGAGGCATCACTGTTAGCTATATGTAAGCTGTAGCTTCTACGTTGACCATAGCAAGCCAAGTGTGTATAGCAGCTATATGCTACTATACACACTCACCGAGCCACCACTCACCCATACAATTCTCTAACCAGCCATTCGTGTGGCAGCAGTACAGTGCATAAAATCATTTAGATATGGACCCGCAGCTTCAGGTTATGCTCACATTAACCATTAGAAACGGGACGTGGGGGGCAAGTACTCTGAGAGTACTTGCGTGAATAGCAGAGTGTTCACCTTATTGACTTGTGTTTTGTAGAGTCTAAACTTAGAGGTATCTGTAAATGTAAATGTACTCTCAATGATTTAAGTGTGGCATTATATAAGCTGTCAGAAAGGCTACTTTAGTGAGCAGAAAAAAACATCTCAGAATGCACAACATCATCCACTTATCAGCTAAGAACAGAAAGCTGAGGCTGCAGTGGGCACAGGCTCACCAAAACTGGACAGTTGAAGACTAGAAAGACATAGCCTTGTCTGATGGATCTCAGTTTGCAGTTCTGCCTTGTGTCAACAGCCCAGGCTGATGAAGGTGGTGTAAATTAACACACAGCGTGAAAACGACTGAACCAAACAAACTTTCTTCCTTCTAAACGTTTAGAAGTGTGCTTTCTGTCAGACAGACTTGAATTCGTTCAGTAGTAAGAGACTGTTTTCCTACTGACTAAGCAGTTTAACAGTAGCAGTTGTTCTCAGACTGATGATCTAACACTTATTGAAGGACTGATTTAGAATTGAGCAAACTGAACTTTGTATTTGATCATTTTTTCAGTTTTAAAATAAGGCAGGTTGGGGTGGTACAGAAGCCACGTAAATGTAGAACACTGCTTGTACAATTTACAGCCCTGGTCGTGGAGGCCCCCTATTTTGTGTTTCCACTTTAATTCTGGATGGACTTGCAAAGCAGAAGATTAGCTGAATCAGGTGGAGCTGAAGATATTCCAGGGCCAGAGATGAGAAACGATGGTCTCCAGACCTTCAGAGCTGCTTGCATTGTGTTGAAAAAAAGTCATTTTTGCAGTCAGAGAACAATAGTCTAATAGAGGCTAGGAGTTCTTGCACTTCTTGGCAAACTGCTGGCTTCAAAGAGCCTCTGTTCCCCACTCAGGACTTAGAGATGAATTTTAGAACATCTATTCTTATTAGTGCTTCCACTTTCTTTTCTGTTCAAAATGTGCTTCATAAAGCTAAGAAAGAAAGTTTTCTGTGCAAATAATGGCCTATCTGTCAGAGATTTCCAAACGGTGCATGCATTTACAGGCTCAGAAAGACCTGGATGTTATCATTGTGTACTTCCTTTACATCTACAACTCATTTACACATTTCTAATAGTAGCCTATTATAATGGCATCTAGCAACGGCAGTGGCATATTATATACTTGGCTTATAAACTCATTTCTTTCTTGATGAGCTTTCTAGGTTGTGTACAGGGGTGCTCAAAATAACACCACATGATTGGCCAATGTATTAGATATATCATACAGTAGCTGCATTTTGTAGGCTTACAGTTAGTAAGTATAGCCTCTCTGTTGATGCATACCTCATCAGCTTTCTACCACATTCCTTCAAGGGAACAGGACCACCATTGGACCACCACTGACCAGATCTTTTACACTTACTGGCCACCTTGTTATGCACATTTGCCTTGTTGGCACACCTTTTCTGTGCACCTTTGTATGTGCATAGTTTGTGTCAGTCATCCTCTAGCTCCTAGAGGTCAGTTTCTGTGCCCTATACAATCATTTGGGTGCAGAACATACTACCATGCAGTGTTGTTGTCACTGCTGTACTGAGAATGGTCCAAACCCTGAATAATATCTGGGCAGCTGTGGTCCATTTCCTTTGATGGATGGAATAGAGAGATTCTAATACAATCTACTTTAAGTAATTGTATACTTACAAAGTACACCTATGGCAGCTTTACCTGGCAAACTAGCCATTTAAGTGTAAATATTTAATGTAGTGTATCCATTATTTGGTATTTTGGTGCTCTTGCATGTGCTCTTTCACTGTGTAAAAGGAGTAAGGTGTTCCTTGTGTGGCTGTTGCAACCGTTGCTGAGACAGATGTGCAAATTTCTTGTAGAGAAGTATTGCCAATAGAATAGGACTCTCTGACGCAGATAAACATGAACCTGTTGGCATCATGCCAAATCCCAGGCATGGGCTGTACAGCCCGCAGTTAAGCTGGTGAGCAGTAGAACTGTGTTCTCTAGAATGATGCATTGGTGCTCCATCCTATTATTTTGGGATGAGTTGGGGAGTTGGGGATGAGGTGGGGTGGTGATCATCCAACATCCTGACCTCACTAACGCTCATGTCACTGAATGCAGTCAAACGACAAAAGACACTTACTCCAACAGAAGCAGGATAAACTCTTTTTAATACCCTCGATTTCAGAAGGAACAATGAATGAGCAGGTGTCCCAATACTTTCTTTATAATATATCATACCACTTACTACAGTCATTGTGCTCCGAGTTTTAAATCAAGCTGTTTTAGTGTGTTCATTCTTTTATTGGTTTGCATGGTCTGCAGTTCCATGTAGAGCACTAGGAGCTGCGCAGCAGTGAAGCTGACCTTGCATAACTGGCCTCTGAAGTAGTGTTCTCTGCCTCAGAGTGAAGCTTTAGAGAAGGGTTAAGTAAGTCTGAGCGAGGACATAATTAATTCAATTACATAGGCTAATTAAGCAGTAGGAGGTGGTGCTATGCATCCTGCAGCAACTGTACTGTGCCGTGTGCTGTTCAGTAGAGTGGGTCTAGTTACACAACATGGAGAAAAAGAGAATCTGTGCAACATCAGCCTTTATCTGGAGATCTATTGCAGTAGTAGCTATCTGTAAACAAGGGTTTTGCATTTAAACCTGGCAGTGTATTTATCCCTCTCTTCTGTTTCATTCGAGGATCACACGGTTATTGTCCTTAGCTGGAGATTGCTCTTGAAATGACGATCTGTATCTTATGCTTGCTGTAATTACAGCCAAAGAGTAGATGGTGCTTTATGAGTTGTTCACTTAGGCTTGCATTAAAGCCCACTGTGGGTCTCACTAAGGTATTATTATGACTCATGGAAGATGCACAGACTCATTTCCGGACAAAAGCAGGGTTAATGTTAATACCATTTTGAAGGTTTGCTTCTTTGTACATTTGGAGCATTTGCTTTTTATCTGTGTGGTCATGCTTCTCAAAGCGTAGGTGACCTTTCCTGCAGACATTTAAGCTTCGTGTTGTGTAGCTTTATGGTTTTGCTTGGGTTATGAAGGCTAGGTTATTCATATAATCCATCTGTTGATGGATCTATTGTTAATTTTTAATACCTCCATTACTTTGTGTACATAATCTAATACCAAGTTGTCATAGTTCTTCATTCTGATGCTACAGACTATTTGTAGAACACCACATTTTGTTCTACAACAAAGCTTTCTAATGAGGGTTCTTAAAAAATTAAATGCAGGCCCCTGGATGGTGCAAGTGTCTAAGTGTTTCCCCATCATCTGGAGATTGTAACTTTGATCCCACTTGTGATGCCCCAGCCACGGTTGAGAGTCCAAAAGAGCGTAATCAGCCTCGCTTTTTCTCTGGGTGGGTAGGATGTTAGCCCCCCCAATCACACACAGCAGGATGTTAGCCAGTGTGGGTGTCTGTTAACTGATTTAAAAAATAGTCCGTAAGTGTTCTTCACCAAGCTGATTAACGTTTCATATGTCTTGGAGGGAGCATGTGCTAGCTTTTACTAACCCAGTTCTGGTGGCATTGTATGATAAAGGCTTTGGAGCTGTTGGGAACTGGCAATGAAAAAATTATTGCTGTCATGCAAAACCTCAAATCTCCAGGAAGAAAAGGAAAAACCCTTCTTAACTTTCAATGGATGTGTAAAAAATATTTATATTCCAGATCATTTTGGAGCATTTCTCTTGTTCTTCACACAATATGAAGAAAAACTGCCAGATTCCAATTATGGCAAAAAGTAAAAAAAAAACTGCAAAAATGGAGATGCAAGGTTTTTGCGTGACAGCAGTGATACATATGTAATAGGTCCACGTTTAGAACAGCGAGCTGCTCAAATGCAAGTGCAGTACAGTAGAAAGTGTAAGCGTGAGTCCCCTCGACAGGCTGCAGCCCCCTCCTGTGTGTGTGTGAGACACAGCCTGAGCCCAGGGTCAGTGCAGAAACCCAAAGCTGTGGAGGTTGCACCCTGCAGGGTACCAGACGGCTGGTTCTCCTTCACACGAAGAGCACAGCTATATCTCACCGCCTCCACCGGGCAGCTATTCCCCACACTGGCTTTTTACTGAGATCCCAGTGCGTTCATGTCTGAATTAGCGTTTTCTTGTGCATCTTTTTTTTTCATTGTGTGTTACATAAGTCGCTGGATTGGTCGGATCTTCCTGTAAAGGGTCTCGGTCTGGGCCGAGAACATGATCTGACCTCAATCTGATCCAACAATCAGGTGTACTCTGCAAGTTTGAGCTAAATGGCTGGCTGTTAACTTAGTATATTGCCCGGATAATTACTACAGATAGGAATGCCAAATGCCATCTCTGCCATTATTCTGTGTTATATTGCACTGAAATATGCACTCACCCGGAACCCAGGACAATCTGCTTGTATTTACTTTCTTGCACAATGCTGATGACCTCGTGGGTCTGTAAGAGATAACCAATAATATACGACCATTTTCTCCTCTTCCTGTGCTAAACCAGTCATTACTTCCACTCTTGGCTGCTCTTAAATGCTGTAATAAATATAGTCTAACCACTGGTACAACCTCTCTCCCTCTTCCTCCTGTGCCTCATGTCCTGTCAGTATTTTGTCCCCCTTCTCCAGACTGCCAGAAGGGTTGTAGAACATTAATAGTCCTCCAAGACTACCTGCAGACTAGAAACTGTTTCTTTTCACGATTCGGTCAAATCCTTGTGGATAAACCCTCGTGTCCCACCCTCAGTGACCCCATGCCTCCCGTTACAGAAGACAACGTGTTCTGATTTCTGTTGATTCACAGTGACTTTAATCAGAATGCCGTTTGCAACAGCGAAGGGCAGCTCAGGCCTGTAGATAATGAGCAAGCTTTGTCCATCAATGAAACACTTTTTAAATATTGAATGAAAGTGTGATATGTGACTGAGGCCGGGAGCAGCACCCTGGGATGGACTAAAGGGGCTGCGACTTGTCTTTTAGCTGAACCGACCACTGCCTCGTCCACATCTGCTCACAACCCCCAACTCTTTGGGCTTTGGGCTATAGCCAATGGCTTTGGTGTTATTAAGGCTGCGGTGCTCCAGTATTAATTACTTTCTTTTGCACAACCGAGGCATGGTTGTGTTCACTACGAGTTCCTGTTAAGTGGCCGTTTTTTCATCTCCTGTGGCGAAATACGAAACGCTGTGTGTTTTAATATTGCTACACTGCTGACACAGGGATTTTCTTTTTACATTTCTCACCTTTGTGCAAGTGTCAGGGCCACTGCCGCTGTAATAAGTCTCAAATCGTCCACTTTGCAAATCGCACCTCATAAAATTCAGCTTCTGTTTCAACAGTGGTCTACTGGACCTACTTCAAACCATTCATACAGAGTGAGGTGGCATATGCAGATCACCGCAGACATAAAGAGCCGTCTGAGCTGCTGTAAACTGTAATAACTCAAGATTGTCTGCTTAGATGGTGTCTGAAAAATAGGTCTCTAGGTTTTTTTTCTTTATGGATGCATTGCATAATGCTGTTGAATGTTTATTTACCAGCTCTCTCTGAGGTGATCTTGATAAATCTACTGTTTTAGCAGCAGCTACGCTGCAGAAACGCACCTCTTATAGGTTTCCAGTGGGAATAGGTCAAGACATAGTCATAATCTAAAACTGGCTGGCGGGATGTTTGTTCCAGAGATGTTGGTACGCCACTGAATGCTATTCTCAGTAAATATATAATAAAACATTAAAGAATAAGTTTGGAAGTAATGAAGGGACCATGGCATGTTTTTCTGATGCTGCTGCTGAAACCTTCAGTACTGAAAGTGATGCTTGATAATTATACCGTATTTATTTTCTTTAAAAACTACACTAGTTTTATTCAGATCAGGTAAACACCATTAATGGGACACTGGTTTAATCAAAGTAGTTACATGAAGGTAAAAGTAAGTGTTTAAATTTGACATATTTTAGGAAATGACATTAATATGCAAAAAGCTACTCATACATGGCTAGTAGGGCGATACAATATGATTGGTTGATTGGTTGTGTGGTTGTGTGATTGGTTGTGTGGTTGTGTGGTTGGTGTGGCTCAACAGATAACACCACTACCTGCCACTGAGCTACCACACCACGTGGGAGACTGGGGTTCAATTTCCGGTCTTGGTGACTACGCTGCGCTACACCAATAAGAGTCCTTGGGCAAGACTCCTAACACTACACTGACCCACCTCTGTAATACGAGTAACCTTGTAAGTCGCTCTGGATAAGAGCGTCAGCTAAATGCCACAAATGCAAATGATTGCAAGACGATATATTGTTTTATTTATTTATTTAAATGAAATCTCTCATGGTACTAAAACATACAATCTGCCAAAAAGATGAGCTTACCTTTTATGCAGTCAGAGCAGTGGGATCTGAAGGCCGAATACAACACTGCTATCCATGTCGGGTTTTAAACACAACACAAAATGATACACTGCCACCAAGAGTTGATTTAGTATAGCAGAACATAATATTGTCATACTTTGATATCAGTATCTTAATCTTACACCTCTAGTTGCTAACTTATTAACAGCTTAATTTTGCCGGCTCATCGTTATTGTGATAAATGACAGTCTCCTTAAACTCTCCTTAAACACTCCTTAAACGCTGCCCAACTGTACTCGACATTTTTGAAACGTGCCTCCATTTGTCCTTTTTTGTCCATTCTGTCTTATCAGAGCTCAGAAATGAATAAAGGTTGGGGTGTGTAATTTTATGTATGTTGTGTCTCTCATATTACGCAAAGAATTATGTGTGTTTGTTCCCACATCAATTGAAACATAAAGAGAATGTTTAGATGATGCTGTAGCATTTTGACAAGGTTATGTAGATTTGGATCTGCTGTGGATGATGTTGTGTCTTTCTCTGGATGTGTGTTTTGTAGTTTTTCAGGGTTCTTTGTCGCAGCTTGTATTTAGAGGATTATGTGCGCTCTTATGAAGGGAGTGACAATATATAGAGCTTAAGAATTGAAAGTGTGGGAAGGTAAAGAAGGTGCACAGTTCCTCTTCAGCATGTTGGGGTGGACATTAACATTAGACTGCCATCAGGTACGTTGTGTTGTTCCACTGCAGCCCTGCTCAGTGCAGCCTGGGTGGGAGAGTGCTCTTGGCTGGCTGCCCTGGCGAATGGCAGCGGCCTTGACTTCCTCAGAGGACAAAGTGGGGTCCCTTAACTACACCTTGTGCAGACAGGAGATGTGCAGAGAAAGAGTGAGGGGTACCATGCTGTGTTTCAACAGGCGTCTATCTCTGGCTTAATTGTGTTGTGCCTTAAAAGTGTGCCTTACCAGTAAAGCTGTAAATGTTGTTGCAGCCAATGCCCCTCGGTTTATAGATCTCATTTTAATGCAGGGGCTTATCTTTACCTTTGATCATGAGCTCCTTTTATTATTCCGTAGTAAACTTGAGGCAGAGCAAGAACTGTATGCTGTCTTGTGAGCTTGTATGTAATCAAATGTGAACTCTATCATTTACAGTCTCAGCGGTGATGCCTCTGCCACTTCATTTCATATCAAGGTTAGCTCCCACAGATCATCGACAGATCATCAAATAATCTGTCGCCTGAAGAAACAGACAGTTTCCAGGGAACTTTAGTCTCTGCTGTTGATTCAGTGATGTGTAACGACTTCAGTTTGGGACTAACAGAGGACCATTAGACTGTTATTACATTGAAAAGGGACAAAAGTATTGGGACATGTCCGAAATCAAACTTTTGTAGGAGTATTTGTCTCTGTGGTCTAGATAATCTACTGAATTATGGGGCATTGCTGTGAGGATTCGATTGCATTCAGTGACAAGAGCGTCAGTGAGGTCAGGATATATGGTGACTTCCCCAACTCATCCCAAAAGGATTGGATGGATCACCATCATTCCACAGTACACAGTTCCACTTTTCCACAGCTCAATGCTGGGGGGCTTCATACTCCTCTAGCCCACGCATGGCATTAGGCATGGTGCCAATAGGTTCATTTGTAGCTGCTCCAGAGAGTCCTTTTCAATTGGCAGTTCTTCTCTACAGGGACTAGATAAGCTGTGTGTGTGCATTTGCACATCTGTGACAGCAATAGGGGCAGCGTAAAGTAGCTGAATGCATTCATTCACTAGAAGGGGTGTCCACAGATTGTTTTGACATGTTGTTTGGTTATTAGAAATTCTTTCAACAGTTGATCTTCATGGTCCTGTTTACAGTAGAAAGCTATTCCCCATTAGACTGAAGCTGTTCATTTGCCTAAACTTGCCTTTGTCTGTTCTTGTCTGCCTTACTGTTTGGTTATTGTTGTCATTTTAATCAGGCTGCTGTGTTCCTGAGCTGTAGCTGGACTGTCTCTTTTTTTATGCAGACTCTGCTGTTTCAGAATTTGTTCATAATGAAGCACTGTATTATGGGGTTCCTGCTTATTTCTGTGCCTTTGAAGTTAAGTACCTGTAGAAGTCAGTGACAGAATCCATTACAGAAAGTACAGTCAGACTTCCTTTCCTTATTTGTGGCGGCAGTAACTCTATACATCTGAGAGTGCTATCCTTGGAAATAAGAGCATAAACGAAGTGAAACGTACACAAACAAAATGTAAACAGAAATAGCTGTAAGTAAATAACTCATTCTAATTTATTATACAGTACTATCCAAACATCAGAGAGCTCCCTTTATTCCCTTTGTTCTTTTAATTTCCGGTCAACGAAGCAATTCAATGCAAGTTATTGGCTTGTTAGCATCAGGAAACGGCAGGAAGCGTTTATTTAGCAGAAAAAACTCAGCAACTACATATAATATCTGATGATTCAGTGTTTGGTGTGTTCACACTTTGGCTTTATTACAGCTTCTTTTCCTTTTAAGGAGACTTGCTTTCAGTCTTTTAAAGAAATATGTCGCCTCGCCGAATGGGCGGGGCTGCAAGTGGGAAAAGATATCCGCAGTGTAAAAAGTCCTCAGTTTGGCTCAGCAGTTTCACAGAACAGCCAATGCACTGAAGTCTACTACTACAGACCTACTACAAAACCCAGATGAACAAGATACTTGCCATCTCATCCCATCTCCCGACTGCCTGGCTACCCTGCCGTCCCTCCATTTTTTTTGCAATCTGCACTAATAGAGTTAATTATAAGTATAATATGCGATATATATATATATATATATATATATCTCGACAATTGATATAAACAGCGACAATCAACGCTTCCATCACGTTTGCTCAGACAGAGCAGAAGCATTGAGCATAGTTCACACAGCCACAGTGGCTGAGCAGCGCAAATTCGCATGTCAAATCTCACCCAATAGTTTGCAAGTGAAATTTATTCGTCAGGAAATCGCGTACAAAAATCAATGGAATATACCGAGTTTTGCACATGAACATTTGCGGACAAAAAAACAGTATAACCGGGACTTTAAATCGAACGGCCTTAGAATACTTTCAACGAAAAAAGCCAAAACCACCTTTAGGAGCTTTGGCTGTTTAATTGCTTGGACAGATCACAGGCGTTTGCCTTGGCAGTGTGCTTGTCCCATGTTGGAGTTGTGTTATGTTGTGTACAACCAGGCAGATTTTACCTGCACAAGATCTACACAAAGTTAATTGCATTTTTTTCTGCTTTGGAATATACTACACATTCAAGACCAAGCACATTCAGTGATGTTGAGGTCTGGTCTCTGGGGTGGCTAGTCTGTTGCTTTGAACAGCAACTGCTTTTTTCAGTATGAGCTTCTTGATCATCTCCTCATCATTTTGGATGGATGGACAGGGACACCTGTGGATTTTTTTCAGATGTGAAGAGCGAAGGGAGCTTGAGCTGTTTTTGTGCTTTTCTGCTTGTGTGCAGTCATAAATATTAGTTTTATTCATTATTAGAACATGAATATGTTCTTTCTGCATTGTTCTAGGGCCAATTGCCTGTTCGCATGATAGGATCTATTCATCTTAAGCAGAGTAAAAACATTCATTACAGCGTGCGACAGCATAACGCATTAAGCCCTGCTCTGCAAGTTGTGTCCATGACTGTCATTTGGAAGGTCACCTCTTAATGCAGAAGTACTATTATGATACAGCTCCTTGTACTTAGCCTGTTTCTGAAAGACGTAAAAGGGTTTCCAGCTTGAAGAGCTGTAACAAGGACAAAGGTGCATCACTCAGAGGTGCTGTTTGTTGTTATTACTGTTATTAAATTTAATGTAAGTCTGGTCGCGTTTCAGATAGGTGCTTAAATATGAACCCTTTACATGCCATGCAATTACATCCTGCGCCGTACGCCCTCCATGACTGATGATAAAGATAACGTGAGACATTCTCCAACAACCACTGTTCTTCACAGACAATACATAGTAGTAGCAGTCTGCTGAGCAAAGTGGACCAATCTCAGGTGGCTTGTAGCAGCATGTTCCACGCTGCCTCAATAAATCATCTGGAAATGATCCCATGTTCCTAATAGAAGTGTGCGAGCGACCCCTCTTCCGTTCTGCCTCTCCACTCTGCTCTACGGACTGCAGCTTAACGAGCCTTCCGTCGGCACACAACACACACCTCAGAAGAGCTCTTCCAAAGGCTTGGCGGCCCCAGGTCATGTGACGCTGCCGAGATCCGCAGTAATTTTCTGCAGCCACAAAAGCTCTCTGATTTCTGCACAGCGCGCATCTTTCGCTGCCTTCCAGTGGGCCCACTGTTCGACGACACTGATTAATGCGTGCTGATGGACTTCCAGTGAAAGTAACCTTGCGTTGTTCAGAGGATGGACAGAGAATCTGGCCTAATGATGAGGGATACGCTCCTGCTGGACTTGATTCTGCGCTGATGTGATTGTGATCTTGCCCAGCTTGGGCTCTGTAGATGGCTGCCCTCTATACCTAGATTGCAGGAAACACTGTATTATACTCGTAGATTATTTTAAGATACGAGTGTAAGAAGAAAATATTGCTATATTAAAGTATCGCAATATTATGATTTTCAATACTGTATCGATCCTCAAACACTGAATTGATTTTTAATTATTAGTTTACATGCAAAGATTGGTGTTTTTTTTTGTGTTGTGTGCCTTTATTGCATAAAAAGTAAACTTTTAGTCAGATTTTATGCAGATAATGTGTTTTTTTTATACTATGACAGTTGATTTGCTTTATCTTGCATGCCCAGGAACCACCAATATGAATGAGAAAACCTACCATGTTCTCTAGGGTCTAATTTAATCCTTTAAATCCTGGCTATAACACACGCACTGCCCTTGTTTTGTTGCGGGTTGATGTAAACCATGGGCCTGAGTGACAAAAATGTGTGCCTGAATGTGGTTGGACCACTGAGAAGTCACCAAGAACCAAGAACCACCTCGAAAGCGAGTTGGGTCAGCTCAATTGATGAGCCCATGGTCGACTGGCTCAAGCATTGCTCATGATGGCTTTCAGGTATTGTTGGTTATTAAGATAGGCGCCCCAACGTTCCCGACCGTTTCCCACCATAGTTCAAAAAGGCCAATGAGGTGACTGGCACCCCCATGTGGTCCCAGTATGAAAATCAATATCTGCCCCTAGCCTATGTATATATATATATATATATATTATCATTTAGAGACTTACAGTATCACAGTATATCACAATATATTGAATTGTACCCCTGTATTGTGATACATATATCCCTAGGTTCTTTCCAATACACAGCCCTACATCAAACCACCCGAAATAGTCTGAAGGTGTCATTCTTTTTTTTTCCCAAGGAAAACAGATGGAGCCAGCTTTCTTAGAAACCTGGAAATGTTTGCACAGAAGAGAACACTCGCTGACAGCCCAGAAACTTCAAAACCTCCTTGTTAGTGACCTCTGCTGTTTGGAGATCAAATACTTTCAAAAGACTTGAGGGGGGAAAAAAGGAGCATCTGCCTCAGAAGGCAAATGCAGCTTTGAACTGCAATTCAGTGTCATTTTCAGCCCGACTGTTTCCTCAGAAGACAAGTTTAATCATGTTTACCTCACCTGTTATAGGACTGTGGTATTGATCCAGGCATGAGGTGGCATTGTCTCGAAAGATTTCTGCTGCTCCTGAAGCCTTGTAAGACGTACCATTCCTTTATTTCTGCAAATTATTTGTGAGGTGTCACTGTGTGCACTTGACTACATCATAAAGAGCACAGTCAGGGCTGAGTACCGTTTGTGTGTGTGTGTGTGTGAAGTGAGACTGGGGAGCGTGCAAGATGTTTACTGTCAGTGTTTGTTGTGTAGCTGTACAATGCATTAAGATACTGAGGGTGAGGTACGAGTCTTCTCCACCCGGCAGTGCGGTTTGGTGGTACCCATAGAGGGGTAGGAGAGGTCTTCTCACTAAACTGAACATACTGCATTTTGTTTCACTGTGTTTTCTGCTCCTGCTCCAGCATTCTGCATTCTGCAATTAGCCTCTAGCCATGTAGCTATTGCTAGACAAAGGTCATTCGCATCAAGACACTTCTACAAACAACAAAAACAAACTGTGTAGCGCTTAATTAGATCATAAAACACGCACCTATCAATAAACACAAGTGTAATTAGCTGTTAACAGTTGCTTGGCTACATGATGATGGATACTGTGTATGTTGATATATGGTAGATTAGAAGTTGATACCCTCACTTCATATAATACACACATGTTTATTGATAGGTGTGTGTTTTATGATCTAATAAAGTACAAGTGTCTCGATGATAATGACTTTTGGATGACGTTAGCTCTACTTAGCTAAATGCTAATTGCCATTGGTGCCTTTAATTTTAGTTCTATCTGATGACCAACTACAGAGGGCAGGCACAATGCTGGAGCAGGAGCGGAAAACACAGTGAACCAAAATGCAGTATATTTAGTTTATAATCCCCTCTGCAGAATCAGAAATCCCCTGGCCTGTGACGCTTGGCACAACTTGTGTGACGCACGGAAACAAATCTCAGGTCTTGGGGGACGTTGATAAAATCAACTGGAAAATCATTTATGAAACTCGACAGGAGTATTATCAATAAGGAGTGCTGAGTTTTGATGACCGTGTTTTGATGGCTGCTCAGTTGTTTATACTGTTTCTTGCACCGCCTGTATGTCCCAGCTCTGTGCTCTTTACTTTATGGGTGGAACACTATGGGTAACAGGAATCGACACACGTACTTAAATATGAGTAGCTTGACAGTGAAAATGGTCACCCATTTTTTAGAAATCATGTGCTGCGCCACACTATCAAGTGCAATAGCGAATATATATTTTAGCTGAATTGGAGCCTGACCGATATTAAAGTTTTGTGGAATGGAAATCAAATAACTGCTTTCTGTAAAATCCCATGTTTTTTCCTGCTGTATAAAAGGTGTACAAAGCTTTCATTCTTGATGGATACTCAAGAATGTAACAGTAAAACCCAAGGGATATGTGACTTGCATTCATATCAATGTAATGTCTTGTTCAAAATGACTTCCTGACACTAATAAAATAGATATATTTAATTACATGCAGAAATGGCACTACCCACAGGGTTACAGTGTTACAGTGCTTTTACTATTTACCAATGAAATTGCACAATAAAAGTTTATAATTATATTTTAATTTATTTTAGCCAACATTTTTTTTTCATTTTACTATTTCTTCTTTCTATGTATTCCTTTCTTTTCACAGAGAATAGTTTTGTGTTATACCATTTATAGTTATGCTACAGGTAGATGTTTTTATTTTTCTGCATTTTAGCATGACAGGGTTGGTTTTCCATACAAAGATTAGGCCTAGTTTTGGACTATGCAACATTCTGAGCTGAGCTTCTCTAATTAAATTAAATGTAGTCCTGGATTAGGCTTAATGCCAGTCCAAAAAACCTAGCCCTTAGTGTTTCTATGTTATATTCACCATATCAAAATGTATTGTGGTCAAATAGGTAAAGAGGGAGTGCCCTCTTTGTGCATCCAAGTGGCAAAACTGTCTAAATAGATGCTATTTATCATCACGTTATCTGCAACACTTTTTGCAGATACAAATAAAGCTGCAAATTTCATGACGTCATATGTATATATGATACAATACTTTTTCAATAAAGATAAACGAATAATGAACTTAAATAAATATTTTTCTGACATTTAATCTAATGAAATTTTCTTTCGTTTGTGAACGCTACCTTCTAGGAATTTCATGGAGTTTTTGTTTTTAGAAACTGTTACAATGTATATTAGTATGTTACACCTCTAGTTTGCATGAGTTTCTAACATAGCCCTGCTACACTTTTGGGTGCTGTAATGCGTGCACATCCTTAGCTCGTGCCGCCTTCATTTAACCTCCATTGCTTTGGGTTGGGATGCTCGCTGCACCCTGTTAGGATCTAATAGCTGCTCGGCACCAGGCAGCTCCTTTTATCTGTCAGAAGCGTTTACTGTGTTTTCTACTCCTCGCCAACCTGCCTGAGTTCGCTTTATGTAGTCATCTCCACTCTCTGCTCCTGCCCCAGGGCCGTTTGTTGGCGATTCCTAACCACCAGCCTCTCCTCTCTTGACACAGACGGTGTGGATGTGGATGTTGGAATCATCCCAGTCGCTTTGTTCTGCCTGCTGTTTGTTCTAGCCGGCACTGGGCTCATGTTATAAATATCTGTATGTTTACTCCATGGCAACACTTCACGCTGCACTCCACGCTGAGTGAGGGATGTTGGGCAGTAGGCTAGGCTAAGTGCAGTGCCATAGCAAAGCTTTAACCCTAGGCTTTTTGTTTAGCTCTAGAAGAACCACTTTTTTTTTTTTTTTTTAAAGAAGCTTGTTTGTAGTAGTGTGTGGTTATATGTGAGTTTGTATATCCTTTTAGAGGTTTAAAGAACTGATAGAAAGGTTCTTAAGCAAATTTCCTCAACCTTTGTTTAAATTCAAAAGTCTATATTCAAAATGTTCAGTCAATACCTTATATATGTTTGTGCAGGCTTAATTGGAATGAAATTAGGGCCGTTTATATTAGTAATAAAAAATAGTCTATTGATCCAGTTTATTTGACAGTTAACCAAGTAATCTTTAATTCTGGTTTAGCTATGCATTTCATGAAGTTATAGTCATGGTAATATTTAAATCAGATTAATTGGTGTAGTGCTTTTTAAAACTTCTGTTGTCACAAAGCAGTTTAAATGAATCAGTAAGAGGACAAGAGTCAACAAAACATAAACACCTAGATAATCATTATTGAGCAGTGTTTACTGCAGTTGCCTCTACTTTGTAATCTGAGTTCTACTGCAGCCATAATGCTAACCTCTGCGTCTTGTTTCTGTGGAAATTTTAGCTGCAATGTAATGGTGGTGTAACTTCACATACTTCAGGATGTGCTTTTGTACATTTGAAGCATTTAAGGCTTATAACATACATGGAAGTGGGAGTGTCTTTACTTTATATGTTCCAGTTTTACAGTGAATCCCTCGGTAAAGCCTATATCTAGGTAAAGAAAACCCTTTCCTTCCTGCTGCTGGGTTAAACTTCCTCACTTTCAGTGATCGCAATCTTGACAGCCAAGTCATTCATTAAAATGGTTTTACTCAGATGTAGCTGTGAATCAGAATCTGTTGGTCAGTGGTTACCTCAGGTGTTTTCTCAAACTTTGCTCAAAATGACTGCTATGGTCTTTCAGAGTAGAAATACTCGCTTTTTAATATTAATCTCATAACTAGGGATGCTCCGATACCACTTTTCCCTTTCCAATACCGATACCAGATTTTCAAGTATATCTCAAGTATCCCGATACTGATACCAACTCACTTGCTATAAATCCTGATATTTATAGTGTTCCACTTTAAAACAGGTTTTATTATTTTTATATTTTATCCCAAATAAGATACAATAAGCTTGTGCTTGAGAACAGCTTTTACTGGTTGAGTAACTGCACATTTGAAAAGTTTCAGAGATGCAGAAACACAAGGAGGAAAGCATAATCTAGCTAAGCTCGACCCAACAGCTTTTTAAAATACACATTTCAGAGCAGCGGGGAAAAAAGCCAGTTTAGAAACAAAAAATGGGTTCCACGCTAGCAGCCTTACTATATTTTGAACTGAAATCTAGGTCTGGGATCTCTGCAAGATCGGTGGCTCCACATACTTCTTCAAAGCCAACACAAGTATGTCATGAATAGATGATAAAGTACTTCTCTCTCTCTGCGTTTGCAGACACTGTTGTTTTCTGCATGGCTTCCTGGCCTGTCGCTTTAGAGCTGGAGTGATTGCGTGGATGGAGTCTGTGTGGTATTCATCCTCACTAACGGCAGAATTCCAACGCAGGAAAAAATGTACAGTGGTTCTTCACTGCTTGGGTGAAGCCTGTGTGCCAAAGACGTCTCTGAATCTTTAATACATTGACTATGAAGCCTCCCTCCTGCAGAACCCATGCTTATGCTGTTACGATTTTGTACATCTTCTCCAAGATAGTCTAACTGCATTTGTGTGGGTGTATGTACCAAATGTCTTTTGCATGATCATTTTCTAACCTCTCTTCATTCTTTTATGTGCTCTGTTTTTAGTCATATACCTTTAACACAATGGATTGGGTGCAATTGCTGAATAGCTGAATAGTCAGAAATATTATATGCCTTAGTTTTTGTGACATCACAAAGGTAGGACATTAAAATAGGCTGTTTTTTGCAGCTACCTTTTCATATATAGGCTGAGGCGTTAACAATGCTTACATGCCACATTAAAAAGTAGTACAGAAATCAGTTTTCCATGATACACAGATATTGTTATTCATTTAATGAAGACTTTTTATAAAATTTTATTAACTGTGAATTGTTTCTTAACTAGTGTGACGCTAATATTGTTGGAAAGTGATAATTACATCATCTGTGAGAGCCTAGATTTAGCCTCTCTAAGTATTTAATCTGTATTGCTGGTTTACTGAGTGAAAAGTAGATAACAGATTCCCTATAACAACACAGATATATCAGTAAATATTACATTCTACAGAAATGTTAAATAGTTTAGTTTCTATTTATTTGCTGAATTTACATGTATTGTTATAACATACATGAAAACACAAGAACATGCGTAACCTTTATACATGCCATTAGGCAATGAAACGAACTGTGCATTAACTTCTTCTTGCAGCCCTACTGGTGGCTGCCATTATTGGAAGGAAAAGTCTGACTGACTGAAAAATAATAGTAATGCTTACTAATTTAAATAGTGCTTACCAGTCCAAACTATCCTCTGAAGGAGCTTGCACGCTCACACACATACAAAAAACACAGTGTATTCAACAAGTAACGAAAGCCTTATATTAGCCTTTTTATACAGTTAATGTTATACAACATGAAAGTGCAGATTAAGCTCCTGTCGTACACACTGATCTAGTATTAACCTCTTCTTGCAGGCCTACTGGTGGCTGCCATTATTGGAAGGAAAAGTCTGACTGACAGAATCTGACTGAAAAAAGAAATAGTAATGCTTACCAATTTAAATAGTGCTTACCAGTCCAAACTGTCCTCTCAAGGAGCTTGCACGCTCATAAACAAACAAACAAAAAAAACATAGTGTATCCAACAAGTAATGAAAGCTTTGTATTAGCCTTTTTATACAGTTAATGTTATACAACATGATAGTGCAGATTAAGCTCCTGTCGAACACACTGATCTATCTGACTCTCCGCAGTGTGAACATGCCTGCGCCATGACT
This sequence comes from Salminus brasiliensis, assembly GCF_030463535.1. NCBI lineage: Eukaryota > Metazoa > Chordata > Actinopteri > Characiformes > Bryconidae > Salminus > Salminus brasiliensis. Next base: position 26,842,971 of record NC_132885.1, on the reverse strand, counting down.
CCTCTGGTGGCAGATTTAAACCAGTGAAAAATATTCACCCAACTGATTTCCATCTGGCCTGCGGTAAGAGGTTAACATGTGCAGAAGTGCAACCTCTGTAGAGGATTTGTACTCATTTACACTTAGAACAGCAATAAAACACGTAATGTATGCAAACCTTTGCATACGCCTCTAGTTCTGAAAGTGAATAATTGAAGTGTGGCCCACACATAAGCCTGTAGAGCCTTAGGGGTTAATAGAACATGTTGGCTAGGTTGCCACCTCTTTGTTTCAGGCCTAAAAGGCCCAGCAGGCTACTGCCCTGTTTGCTAGCAGAGACAGCTTTCCGGTATCAGCTTTTGTTTGGACGGCAAACTGCCTAATACAAATCTTATTTGGTATTTTATGAGCTTTAGCCTGTAGCTGATGTCAGAAGTTGAGTTAGCTAGCTGTCACACCATGGAGAGCACTGTAGATTGTTTGCTTTGTACACAGCATAAATAAACCTGTGAAAGCTAGTGGTGCTCTCTCTCTCTCTCTCTCTCTTTGTCTGTCTCTCTCTCTCTCTCGCTCAGTCTGCTGAGGGATGTGAGCTGCTGGAGGTTGTGCAGTACGCTGTGTAAATTTTTTGGTGCAGTGCAGCAGGCAGTATTGAAACGCCGCCTCTCGCAGTGTATGTTTGCCTCTTTTGCAGCGCTCCTCAGGAGTCGTGGACCACTTCCAGACACTTTTGTTAAAAAAAAAAAAAAAAATCGAATTAGTCTGCGAGTTTCCTATTCATCCATCATCACTGGCACCCTGCTGCTTTGTAGCCTTCCGTTTTCACTCGGACACTTAGATAGCTTTGTCAACATTTTATGCTGACCTTTGGGAAGTTCTTGTTTTCTCCTCATTATTGGCTACTCACCTTATGAGTCTGCAATTCTGCCTGCAAGTGAATCTCGTTAATAGTACAGTAAGATCCCAGGGTACTTTTCCGTCAGTAATAATAGCACTGCGCGTAATTGCCACAGCAGTGCTAATTGTGGGGTTATGCTTAATTGCTATTATTTCGGAGCTCTATTGGTGTTTACCTTTCTGTTGCTCTGAGTAAATGTATATGTTTGTGAGTCATGTTGGTGAAAGGAGAGCGGGGAAGTCTTTTCAAAAAGAGACGCTTGTCATGTTTACGTTCTAAACCCTTTGAAGCCTGGATACATTGTTTTGATATACTGTTTAAATGTAACTGCTTTGCACAATGAATCAGAATGATCAATGTATTTTCAATCCTGCTGAGCAGCAAACAATTTAATACTCTAATTTTAAATACATTCAGTACCATAAAGTACTTGCATTACTTTATTTATGTTTAATTTACTTTATATACATTGTATTTGGCCTGCATTTGAAAAAAAAAAATGAAGTGATCTTTAGAGCCTATAGGCATTAACCTTTAGCCTTTAGCTTTTATCAACTTCTTTTTTAAATCCTTGTTTAAAATCATTTCCCGTTTCTCCCGTTTTCTGTTCTTGGCTTCTCATCGTTGCATTACTGTGTTTATGGATCGTCAGTAAACTCTATGCTAGTGTCTTATAACCTCTTGTCAGTCTCATTCCTTACTGCTCTTTGGTTTCTGCAGTGCTCAGAAATATGTTGTTGTGGAAGGTAAGCAGCCGTGTATTTCAGCATTGTTATTTTGCACAGCCGTGAATGGTAATATTACGTAGTTTTCACTTCTCCTCTATTAAAAGACATGCTATTTTATCTGTAGTAATGTTTTGCTTCCAGCTGCTTTATCCAACATGTGCATATTGTGCTACCCAAGGTTGCACTGCCAACGTTTATTCATGTTGCAGTGTCAGCAAAAATTGAGCTACGCTTTCATCAAATTCAAATCTTAAATATCGCCTCTCTACTCACAAACACAGATGTGACATGGATTGAAAGTTTACAATAAACACTCCACTGAACGAGTAAAAAATATTTCCTATGCCATTGCTGGTGAAAACGAAAACTTTCTATGGGTAAAAGCTAGGGATGCAGAAATGCCACTTTTTCTTACCGATAAGGATACCAGATTTTCACAAATCTACCGATACTGATACCAACTCTGACTTAAATACTCGATAGATGGCTATACATCCTGATATTTATAGTGTTCCACTTTTTATATGTTGTACTTTTTAAATAGTCACAATGCAGAAACATGTAATGGTGGTATAATGGTGGTAAATTCACAGTGTATGGCCTTTAAACAAACTGATAAAACTCAACTTTTGGTTTCAGAACCAGAAAAACACCACATGGAAACGAATGTAAAAGTGCTGTAAATGTAAACATTTCATTAAATGTCTGTTTAATGATAATAACTATTTATGTCTGGCTTCTACATTTGGTTTTAAAACAAAGTGAGCAAACAAAAATGCACATTTAAATTTATTTATTATATTTATAAATTCAATTTTATTTACATAATTATATAATTATATTATATACATAAAAAAAGAAAAATGTAGGGTGCCAGTAAGCTTCATTGTATCAGTGTTCTCTATTGCATCTCTATAGTATCAGCACAGATACTGATACAGTATCGGTATCGCTGCAACACTAGTTAAAGCCCCTGAATTCAGTTCAAAACCACAACACCGGCTACAATTCTGAATAATGCAGCAAACACTGAAGTACTACATTGGAGGGGCTCTGCTCTGTCAGTGAGAGGCATCAGAAAAAACCCTTACCCAGAGCCTGCACGATCACATTCAAAGCAACAGCACAGTGTAGTCTACATACAGTACTGAGGGGGCTTCTGTCACTGGGAATAATGCTATGATGCTATACGAGTTGTGCAGCTTCTGTTTTATGCCACTTCTGCTGCACATCAGTTCTGCAGTCCTGTTTAAGCACATGGCATTTTGTGACTGTAGCTGCTGGTCAAATACCAGGTTTGTCTAGGCCTGTGACAACAAAACCAGCAACAATAGAATGTGTGCCTAAGCACTTGACATTTCTGGGAGGCTATCATTATCCAGTAGCGTACTGGCGCTCGCCGAAGGGCACCGGCGCTGCGGTAAGAGGTGGGCTTTTCAAGAGGCTGTGAAGAGCTTCTTAAGGGTAGCCAATCTCTGAGAGCTGGAAGTCCAGAGCCAGTGGTGGAGGTTAGTGGGGAGTGTCCATAACAAAGGTTGAACAATGGAGCACTCTGACTTTGTAAAGATTGTAGAGCGGCATTTGCGCACCGCAATCAAAAGTGCCGACCGGGGTGGTAAGTATGGATTGGTGTGATAACCACTACTGAGTGTGGCTTTAGGTTAACAGCACTAACCCTAATAAGGTAACTCTTTATTTTAATGGTCCCCTGAAGCACATCTGCATACATTATTTGTTCACCCTTAGATGCAGCCGTCATTCCTGTTGCTAACAATAGTGTGATTTGATATTGTTTTTTTGATTGGAATTTGTTGGGGGAAAAAAAAACATTTTTGCGAGGCTGAATTCTGTGAAAACATTGTGGAGATGGAATGTAAATCTAATTCCTTATTCAACCATATAAACATGTAATTGTAGCAATAGAAACTGTTTAACTGTCATTTTGTATCATTGTTTTGCGGCTAGTGTGTTAACCTATTGGTAATGTGTTAGGATGGTGCTAATAGTCCTTAGGACTAGAGTGTTGGATTAGGACATTACAAAGCATAACTTTCCTTCCAAATGTTGGTATAGAGTATAATATAATATAGAGTTTTATTATGCTAAATGCTGTATTAAATAAAAACATATATATATATATATATAAACCACATTTTAGCCACTTTTTCTTTAGTTTTTATTAGGTGAAAAGCTGAGGTTGGCACTCTTTTTGATGCTGTTGACCTCTGTTTTATTCCTGTTTTAGTGTCATAGTTACTCACCATACTTTTGATTTAAGATGAGGTACCAGAGACCCAGCAATATGTAGATTGTGTCACCAATGCCAGTTTTTAAGATCTGATCCTAACTTTAAATGATTAGTTTACAAGGTTCAGTTTATATTGCTCTATCTACAATATAAGGACAAACGTATTGGGACACCTGCTCATTCATTTCTTAGTTTCTTTTAAAATCAAGGGTGTTTGAAAAAGAGTATTTGCTGCTTCTGTTGAAGGAACTTTCTCAACTGTCCAGTGAAGTCTTTCTACTAGACATTAGAGCATTGCTGTAAAGTTTTGATTGCATTCAGCAACAAGAGCGTTAGTGAGTTCAGGGTGTTAGATGATCACCACCCCTTCTAATTCCCAACTCCTCAACTCATTCTAGAAGAATTGGATGGAGCACCATCCGTCATTCCAAAGAACACAGTTCCACTGCTAGTGTGTTAACCTATGGTTAATGGGTTAGGATGGCGCTAATAGTCCTTAAGACTAGAGTCTTGGATTAGGATATTCCAAAGCATGACTTTCCTTCCAAATATTGTTAGAGAGTATAGTAGAATATAGAGTTGTATTATGCTAAATGCAGTATTAAATAAAAACATATGTATAAACCACATTTTAGCCACTTTTTAATTTTTTATTAGGTGAAAAGCTGAGGTTGGCACTATTTTTGATGCTGTTGACCTCTATTTTATTCCTGCTTTAGTGTCATAGTTTCTCACCATGCTTTTGACGTGACTTGGCGCCAGGTGAGCACGGCTTTATGGATCTTGCAGGAAACTTTTCAAATGACGTTAAAGAGAGGTCTTGGCGTAATTTAAAGCTTTTAGTAGTATGTTGTCGTCACTGCTGTCTCTGTTTCAATCAGGTGATATAAATGAGACACACAAGCACTAGCAACCCAACCAACTAATGAGATTCATTACTAAGAAAAAATAGCAATAATTTTTATGTTGTTAAAACTTGAAAATATCTTCACTGTGTTTATTTTGCTGCATTTAAAGCCCTATAGAAAGCGATACTTTTCCCTGTCATGCTAATCTTGGTAGTTCCAGTTTCTATGTTTTTTGTGTTTGGTGTGGATCAGCATCAGTGATGGCTGGACGTTACGTTGATCAAGTGGATAACAAAACAAAATAATAAAATCACTCTCAAATCTCCTCATTAGCTCACACACTGGAGCATCACATCTGAGAGCATCGCTCCGCAATGAAGCTCTTAGAGTAGTTTTAAGTAAAGAAACTGGGAAGTGAGCTGTGTAGTTAGCTACTGGTCACGCGTACATGTTCACTAACAATAAAAGTGAGCTAACAGGCTAACGATTTCATATTTCACAGCAGTGTAGCACGTTTAATCGGCTACCGCATACACGGAAAAGCAAAGTCCAAAAGATTACCAAAGGACTGTGTTAAACACCAATATATGAAGAAACTGTCACTTATCTAAATGTCTTACAAATAGTAATCAGCTTCAGATTTCTCAAATGTCACAAATGCCTCAAATGCATGGTGCTAGTCCTGTCCCATTAGTTGTATTTTGGACAGTAGAATCGTTGCAGTGGTGTAAATGGAAAAAATAACAGCTTCTTCTAAAGCCAATGAAAGCGTTTCTGGATTAAACACGGCCATGTAATGATCTGACTCTCAGCATAAGCTACATTATTCTGCAATGACTTTGAGCATGTCTCAGCATGTGTCAGAACTGGACCTATCTGCCCCAACTGTTACTGATTAGAGACTATGCGAAGGTGAACTGGGTGCCGTGGGCCTACAATAATTAGCCTGAAAGGACAATAAATATTGGGGGCATTTCGCTGAGCAATGTGTCACAGCGCACCAGACGCAGAATTACAGATAGGCTGTGTGAATCTACAGCTTGAGTTCAAAGTAAATCAGCTACTTTTTAACCAAGTCATATTTTCTTCCTCAGATTGTTTCAGAAGTCTAAAGCTAAAGACTCTCTTGGGCTCCATTTCCACGCTTCCCACTGCTTCAGTGTGCTGCTGCATATGGTGTAAAAGTATGCTTGAAACATTGGGCTGGACCGATATGGGAATTGTGGGCTGATGTCGACGATCTGATATATACTGTGTAAATCTTTTTAATTTATCTGCCGATGCCGATCAGGAATGGTTAGGATAAATGGGCACCTGGCACTAGGCCCTCTCTCTGTCTTTTAGAGAAAAAAAAAAGTACATAGTGGCACACAAACGGAGCCCGAAAGAGACTTTAGCTGTAGACCTCTGAAACGGTCCGATGAAGACTCAGTGGGGGTTAAGTGCCACTGAAGCTCCTCTCTTTTGACGTGGGGGTGCTTGGGTTGGCAGAGTATGGATGCTGAATATCATTGACCACAGCAGATGTGCTGATGCCTGCAGAAACGCTAGATTAGAGGAGCACCGGTCTCCTTTCCCCCTTCACTCTGGCGATGCCGTGCTGTAAACACGGCATGTATCAAAGGCCGAATCAGCCGCAGTTACACATAACTCCGGTCTGATTTTCTGCAGATGGTGCCAGACAGATAAAAGTAATCGCTGCATTGCAGATGATAAAAACCTGAAGGTCACTCTCTTTTTGTGGTGTGTTTGTGTTGAAGTCTCTCTTTTTTATTGCCACCAGACAGGGAAGGATTTGATTATGCATGCACTGCGTCCAGGGTGGGCTTTTTTCTTTTTTTTTTCTCTCTCTTTTTTTTTTTTACCCCTCCCGGCTGTTTGTCCTGAGTGTGAGATGATGCAGTGGTGGGGGAGTCATAATTAAGGGGACAGAGAGAGAGAGAAAGAGAGCAAGAGAGGTATGGGCCCAGGTGCTGCAGGGCCGCATGGCTGCATGGCTGCCAGCTCTCTAGACAAACACACACACTCTCTCTTACACACACACACTCTCTCTCACACACATATAAACACTCATGCCATCAGGGGCTAGTTTAGAGCTTTGGAGCTCTCTTCTTCCCCACTTAGTGCACACTTTCTCTGACACCTCTTTGCTTAACCCTGTCATTCTTACACACATGTACATAAGAAGATTTAGTACATCACATGGCTTTGGAGCATCGTGGGAACACTTCAAATAAGCAGGCGCCGACGACACACATTGTCCGCAGGCCAGGCTGAGGGCTGAAGGTGTCAGCAGTGTGTGCTAGAAGTGCAGAGGCCTAGTTGCCAATCAGCAGGGCCAGTACAACTTCAGATATGAGACCACACAACACGCCACCGCAGAATCAGTGCCTCAGATTTCTGTCTGACTCACACGACCAAGACTGCTCTCCTCTATTCTGTGGGCATGCTCACATTGGAATGCACGGACAGTGTTTTAGGGAGCCAGAGACCCAGCAATATGTAGATTGTGTCACCAATGCCAGTTTTTAAGATCAGATCCTAACTTTAAATGGTTAGTTTACAAGGTTCAGTTTATATTGCTCTGTCTTCTATATAAGGACAAAAGTATTGGGGCACCTGCTAATTCTTTTCTTTGTTTCTTTCAAAATCAAGGGTGTTAGAAAAAGAGTATTTGCTGCTTCTGTTGTAGTAACTGTCTCAACTGTCCAGAGAAGTCTTTCTACTAGATTTTGGAGCATTACTGTAAGGATTTGATTGCGTTCAGCAACAAGAGCGTTAGTTAGCGTGAGTTCAGGGTGTTAGATGATAACCACCCCTTCTCCTCCCCAACTCCTCAACTCCTAGAAGAATTAGATGGAGCACCATCCATCATTCCAAAGAACACAGTTCCACTGCTCCACAGCTCAATACTGGGGGGCTGTATACCCCTCTAGCCCACACCTGGCATTAGGCATGGTGACAGCAGGTTCATGTGTACCTGCTCCAGAGAGTTTTATTCTATTGGCAGTAGTTCTCTGCAGGGACTAGACAAGCTGTGCGTGTGTATGCATTTGCACATCTGTGTCAGCAATGGGTGCAACGTCTTTAGAAGGGGTGTCCACAAACATTTGGACATATAGTGTATTTGTAATCTAAAGAAATCTTTTTTTTTTGTTCTGTAATGGTGATCTAGGCAGATGTAGTTCAGCATTACTATTATATGCATTAATATTATGTATTACATATTAGTAATGTAACGACTAGAAAACTGTAAATAGCGCTTCAGCATTTTCTCCACGCAACAATATAAATGATCGTGTGTGTATTATTGCGTATGTGTGTTTACTCTTAAGCAAAAGGCCCAGGTTAAAGGGGCCTCTGAGTATCATTTGGACACTTTGCTGTGTAATCATCAATTGACAGTGTGACAGACATGAGACAGGTCATGACTACACCTCCTCCATCTATCTCTGTGGTGATGTGTGAAAAGCCACATAATAATGGCCATCTAAATATAGTCGGCTCCTCCATAGCTGGCATAGCAACTGAGTTGGGCTTAGCTGATGGGAAAAGCTGAACTTCAGAACTGCCTTTTGAAATCCTTCTGAATAGCGTGGTCTTGACTCAAATCTCCTTTGCCTCCTTCATTTATTTATTTAGGCCTACGTGAAAAGATGGGGAATAATGGAGATGCTGTTTCTGTTCCGAAGCATCAATACTGTGAATACTGTGGATTCTGTGAATGCGGCCTTGGAGAGCAGTTGGGAAGCGCGAGATGTTTGCGCATTATGAAAGAATGCCTTCTTGAATGGATGGTCGTCACCTACGTCAATGAGTGCAGTTTTCTCTCTCAGCAACATGGCTCTATTGCTCCATTGACGAGGTTTGTGCAGTGAGCTCTCACTGAGCCCAAATAGCCCAAATGCAATTAACGAATGCGAGATTTATATCAGCGGAGCAAGGGCGCTGCTAGAACCTCATAATTATCATCCACTTCACAGGAGCGTTTCAGGACAGTGCCACTATTACACCTTGCTGATGGTGATGATGGGAACTGGCTTGAACCCAGAGGGCTGTAAGTGAAATGAGTGAGCACACATTAACCCCATGAACCATAGGCTTTTTATCGAGCCATTAATCTTATCTTTAGGCTTAAGACTACTGTAAATGGTTTGCTAAGCACTATGACCCTAAAATATAAGACGGTGAGAAGCTGAAGCACAAGCTCATAGGGTTTAAAGAGTTAACCCCTTAAACCGTAGGCTCATAATTCAATTATCAGTCTTACTTGTACTTGGTTTGGTTCTCTGGATTCTGGAACATCTGCATTTGAAATCTTAGATGATAAAATTTGTCTTAAATGGCTTGAGAACATGGTTGGCCTCTCTGGAGCTGTGTTTAAAGCAAAATCATGCTCCACTGACTCGTAATTGGGAGAATAGCATCTCTATCGTATCTATTGTGGGCTCAGCATGTCTTTGCTACTGTGCCATGTAACACGACATAAAATGCCGCACAAGCATAGTCCTATTTGTGTAAAATTATGATGATACTTCGGTGATAATACTAGTCCACATGCGCCTTTCACTTTCTGCATCTCTCAGTAGGGCAGTGGTGGTTCAGTGGTTATTGATGACAAGGTTGTGGGTTTGATAGCTGGGTTCACTAAGCTGCAACTGTTGGACTCTTGAGCAAGGCCCTTAACCCTGTCTGCTGACTGGGTGGCACAACTAAAGCTGCCCACCGCTACGGGTATGTGTGCTCACTTTCTCACTGTGTGTGGGCTCGCTAGTGTGTATGTGTGTGTTTACTGCACGGATGGGTCAAAGTCTGAGGCTAAATTCCTATTTTGTCCGACACAAATGGTGAATGTTTCTAAAATGCTTGTGAACACGGGAATTAGCGGTGCATGGAGGGCTGCTTGTAAAAGCTATGCCATAGAAGATGGTTTTACTTAAAGTTGATCTAAAAACACTGTAAATTGTTCTTTGTGAAATAAATATGGTAAGGGAGATAAGTGTGATGAATCTTTTGAAAGTTTAATGAACTTCCACATAATGTAAAGGTTCTAGACCAATGATTTTTCTTTTCCTGGAGCTGTACGTCCCAGCCAAGAACCATTTAGAAATCTTCTAGGAACAATTTATTGGCAAATCACACTGTGCGTGTTAAATGGTGTGTGGTATGTGCAGTAAATTACTCACATTTAGTACTTTGTTGCATATGAATTGCATACAATTACTGCTTTGAATCAGTTTTCTCTCTGGTGATGCTCTGCCAGACTTGTACTGCAGATGTCCAAGATACGATAGGCATGCTCATTGTGATTTAGATGAAGTGACTGGCTTGACAGTTCGTCAGTCCAAGAATCGTCCAGTTTTTCGCTTTGGAAAATGCCTTTGTTGCTTTTGCAGTATTTGTGATCATAATAACTTCATTATATTGTATCTCATTGTGCTTGATATGATATCATTTGTTGCTGCTTTTAAAAAGCAATAAGCCACTTGAGGCCATATTTTGTGATGGTTAGTGGTCACAGTGTGTAGAGGACTTCGCTTTTTAACACACAGCCTCACTTCTGCTCTTCGTCTCTTCACAAGATCACACAAATCCACAGGCAGCCATTCTCCTGAGCAGTTTGTCCTAAGCTGCTAAGTGCTGAAAGATTGAGGCTGTTTATGTGTGATAAACCTTGAGCGTTTTTTAACAGTGTTTTCACAAAACGTTCATTTTAAAGGAACCAAACTCACAGTTCAGTTAAAGTGAACCTGAAAGTGAACCAGCTGCAACTGATCTCAGTGCTTTTTGTGTTCACTCTGTAAGTAAAGGACTCAGTTCATGTTTTAGTCCTCCTCAGCACTAGAGATCTTGGATCATTTTCTGTTCACGCCACAAATTTGACTTTTATTACTCCAACCTCATCTTTGGAACACTGAATTGTGGGTAATGTGGTTCACGTTCATCATATAACAGAACTGATTTTGGTTGGCCAGGTTGGAACCACCAATACATGTTGTATTTTAATGTATTTTCCCATCATACTGTAAATGATGTTTGTTGTAGCCACTTTATGCAGTGTAATACTATGGCTATGCTTTACATCACCCTTTAATTAAGATATCACTGTAATAGTTGGGCTTTCTTGGCGTATTGCTGTCTGTTTGCCAGATCACACAAACTTGTGGGCAGCCATTCTCAGTATTGGTTTGTTTTTAACCCACCAAGTGCTAGAAGATTGTGCCAGTCTTTCTATGGTAAGCCTTGAGGCTCTATAACCATAAAGCGAGATGCAAAGTGGACCGGTGCCGGTACCTTTTTTTACATTACCCAAATCAATTAGGCCACAGTACAAACTACAAATTAACTGTACTGAGAATCTCAAGAAGTGATCTGATTTTGGTTCATTTGTAGGTGTTTTTTTAGAGAGATCTGAGGTCATTTGAAGTGTTTACATATGCAAAAAAACACAGCTTAGTGGTCTAAGACCACCTAAACCTCTGAACCAGTCCCAGTGTTTTAAAAAATCCATCCATCCACCTATCTTATTTGCTTTTCCCAGGTCAAGCTAGTGGTGGGTCAAGAGCCTAATCACAAATTTATAAGGTTCCAGGCAGGAACACACACTGGATAGGGTACCACAATTACCTATTCACTCACACACTTAAACCTAGGGCAATTTAGCATAGTCAATTTGCCTACCATGTGTGTTTTTTTGGAATGTGTGATTGAGACTAGTGCAAGTATCGGACCTCAGTGCTGTACGGCACACAAACTACATGCTGCATCAGCTCGCTGAACGGCATTTTGCTAACTGCGAATATTACAAGAGAATTTCCAAACTTTTTTATTCCTAGACCCACCTGTATCCACTTTTATTAAACAATGATATAAAACTATTAAATAATGAGCTTAGTTTCGTCACTGTCCAGTGAAAAACCTGTATCTCCAAAATGACAACTACAGGACAAGGTAAAATAATTTACATTGACTTCCTTTCAAATTTAAGCACAAGTGTTTATTCCAGGTAATTTAGAGCACTTATATTGGTCCCTTGATCCAGAATTATGTACACAGTGTACAGAGCAGCTACAGAATTCAAACAAAGGAGAACATTTAAAACAGACAGATATAGACTGATGTTTTTTCATTGGCCGGCAGCGAATTGTTCTGTGTGTAGATGTATTCGTATCCATTCAGCTCTAATCTTCAGAATACTCACATTATTATTCTCAGTAATATTTAGTTCTGTGCTCTGAGCTGTATGGCTCTGAGCTGGAGTCAATCGGCTGCTCTGTGTTACTGTGTAACCATTACTGTTTGCATTCTGGCAAATAACCAGGCAGACAAAGGGGATTTTAGTAACAGGGAGCTTGCAGCATTGCTAACATGAACGCTTTGGAAGTGTGGTGACACGGTTTCTGGGTAATACTCATGCTTGTAAGGGTTTGTTCTGCATTATATTAATTCATCTTCACAATTCCACAAAGTCCATATGTTTGTGGACACCCCTTTTATTGAATGCATTCAGCAACTTTAAATTGCACCTGTTGCTGATACAGATGTTCAAATACACACACACAGCTTGTCTAGTCAATGTATAGAATATTGCCCATGGAATAAGTCGCTCCATTGAGAACCTGTTGACACCATGCATAATGCCATGAGTGGGCTAGAGGGGTATAACCCCCCCCAGCAATGAGCTGTGGAGCAGTGGAACTGTGTTCTCTGGAATGATGATGGTGCTTCATCCAGTACTTTTGGGATGAGTTGGAGAGTTGGAGATGAGGTGGTATGGTGATCATCCAACATCCTGACCTCACTAATGCTCTTGTCGCTGAATGCAATGAAATCCTCACAGCAGTGCTTTATATAGGAGAAAGCTTTCCCTGGACAGTTGAGACAGTTACTCCAACTCTAAACAGTCTTGATTTCGGAAGAAACTATGAATGAGATATATGTACAGTTGCACCCTTAATTCAAGCCTAATAGTGGACAAATGCAGTTTAATAGCTAGCTATTGATTGCAAGTCAGCAGTGTTGCACAGTTTCATGGTCCGTGCACCTTACTGACCTTGCTTTGGTAAGAGCATTAATTTATTTGAGCAATAAGCAACTTGTACTCTCTCTCTGATATTTATGCTGTGCTTTATTTCTGGTGTCATGGCAGCCACTTATTCAATGACATGCTCACTCATTTACCCCTCACTCTCTCTGTCACTCACTCACTCACTCACTCTGTCTCTCTATCCCTTTGATGTAGTTATCATGGCCTTATTCTCCCGTAATGCTGTCATGTCAGCTGCAACCAGCGCTGCACATCTCTCATACGCCTGTGTGTTTATCATCGAGAGAGAGTGATCTACAGTAGGTGTTGAGATGCCGGGAGATGAGAGCTGTATATCTCTTCTGGCTCCTCCAGGTAACCCATGGTAGGCGTTAAGGTTACAGAAGCTGCTGAAGTCAGAGAGAAACAAGACCACAACAGCTGAGAGATGCTGTAGCTTCAGGAACTCACACTGGAAGTCATATGAAGTAGGCCTGTTGTTCTAATCAGCCTTTTTTTGTGGTGTGCAGCTACCATTCCTGAACCATGTTTTTTTTTAATATTTTAAGAAGGAATAGGTGTGAATTCTTACATTCTTGACAAATAGTCATAAAGGCATTAAAGCAACACTATGGAAAATTTCCATTGTTGCTCCTAGGCTCTCCCTCTTTTCTTGACAAGCTGAGAGAAACAGAACAGTCACTGACAGTGAAAGAAGCATGTGGACTGACGTGCTGCAGTAATGTTGCTTGTTTTTTCATAAATATGTCGTAAATATGGTTACGTTAGCGTTATCATGCAGGTTTCTCCAAAGTTGCATTCTGCTGAACCTGGAATAACGACGGCGATGCTATTTTCTCGGTTAAGTTAGTAGAGCATCACAATGATTTTCATGCTGTCATTTTAAGATAAAAATGCTACATAGGGTTGCTTTAAGTTTGACTATTTAGCTTCTTAACATTTTCAATGGAAACCATGCACTCTATACTTCACACAATGATGATTCTCAAGCGAGGAGCCTGCATTTTATGTTTTGATCAAGTTCCGACCTGTTTAATCCAAAAAAGGAGAGACCATGGCCCAGACATTAGCAGACTAGTTAATCCAGGATTACTTGCAGTCCCTTTTATTCAAACTCAGCACGTCAGTAAACAGACGCATGTAATAATGCATCAGAAAAGTGAGACACCTTCAACACTTTTAAATACTGCGGTATATGGTAGTACCGTTATACCACCCAACCCTACCAAAAAATCCTAGTTGTTTACATTCATTTTACAGAGTAAGAATAGTGCCGACGTCACTTCACATTTTAATGGCTGTTGCCATTATATAAAGCTATGGCTCAGTCTCTATTCTGATAGCAAGGTTAATAGGGTCTACACAGGGTCTTCTGACCCCAGCACCTTTTCGGGCTGCATCATCAGCTTTCTCTCAAGGCCTCTCAGTTCAGGCAGACCCAAACCTGCTCAGCTCCAATCACTTCCAAGGCACAGGTATGTTCCCAGATGTGCACATCCCCATCGTTATATCTCAGAGACTTTTGTCACCTATTCTCCCCTCGCTGCCTCCCCCAGAGCCTGTAGAGGAATCTGTATGCATTTAGTTGTAACATTTGAATACATTTAATAACTTTTGACCTTTGCTGTCTCATCTGTGGCGGAGCGCTCTCTTAAATCGAACAGCAGCAGTTAATGAGACATTGCGGCGGGCCGGTGGGGGGTCCGCTTTTCTGACAGGGAAAGGTGTTGCAGCGGAGAAACAAAAACATTCCTCACCCCTCGCTCTTGTCTAAAGTTTCTCAAGGTCCCCTGCCTCCCATGAAAGCGGCTACAGACTGTTATGAGCTGAGTAATTATCATCTTTGACGTGCTCCGGAGCAGACGTTTAGCCTGTTGCTCTGACTCCGTTTCCCACAGGACTGCAGTCGCAGAGGGGGTGTCGGTTGCCGAAGCAGCTGCTCCAGGCGCCATTCTAGCTAGAGAGTGATGGCTGGAGAGTGAACATACTGATTGTAGGCCTGCCACTATAGATTATAGTGGTTATAAAGTTTCTGTTGGCTGGTAGACACTGATATTTGACCAGAAGAAAACTGACAGTCTGACACGAGGGGTCATTTAATATTTAATGATATTCAGGGACAGACATTAGACATTATTAAAATGGTATCACAATAGAAAGCCATCGAATAGTGGTAGAATTGGCTTGCCTTTGCCTAATGCACATGTACAACTGAACATAAAACCATGTTGAATAAACATTTGTAGTCCGCTACAATTTATTGCTTTGTCAGTTTTCACAGCTGATCACAAAACACACAAATCCATTCATAGAAATGTGGGCCAGTTTAGTGATTCATAGAAATAGTTGGTTGTTATTTCCACAACATGGTCACATTATATTTCTATACTTTGGTAGATGCTTGTCCAGCTGTTTGTACAGGGGACCTTCACAGCTCACAGTAAAGAGCTCTGTGCTGTCTAGAGTACCAAGGATGAAAAAAAAAACTAGGGCAAACCAAACACATGATGCCCAGTAAGACTGGATTCCAGAAATTAGCAAGGACTGCTGTGCCACTGTGTGTGTGTGTGAGTCACCAAAGCTTTTTTATAACCACCAACACATTTGGTGCTATTAAAATGACATTCAGGACACTGCATGTACATATACATTATACATATATACATTATATTTATTTATACATGTATTATCTTAGACATGTACACCATAGTCTGGTGGTAAACAGGGTGAGCTGGCAACAGGAAGGTCACCAGTTCACCAGCCCTCGAATAAGGCATTTTAACACCCCCCCCCCCCTACCCTACCCTTCTCCCATATTAGGTAAAACAGATTATTTCTCCTGTAAGTGGATTAATATTACCATAAACCTTAAAACCCATAATGTGAAAGGTTATTAAAGGTTCCAGAATAGTTTTACAGCTCTAAATGGGAAGGAATATTTATGTATAGGTTCTATATTAAGAATTTCAAAGGATTTAATTGAGCAATAATTAAACATGCACAGCTTAACAAATATAAAAAAAAATACCTTAATGGAAAAAGATGAATGAAGAAGCTTGTATAAGTATATTAATGAGCACACACACAGATGTATGTAAAATGATAATTCGGCTCTGTTTTTTAAGGATTTAAGTCATTGAGAGGGTAACTTCTGATCATTAGCTTCAACCGAGATGAAAATATTAAACCCAAGCAATATGAAAATATTATATGAAAATGTTTTGTAGCCTATTCTGATAGGATTTTTTATATGGCTAACACACTCTTATAACCACTTATCACAGCCAATCTAACTTTAGTGTTTTGTTTGTTAAGTAAATGGTTATGCTTCATAATGTAAACTAAACAGCAGACACTCACAAACAGCATGATTGTTTCACTGGTCGTTTCTGGTGATGCAGTTCACTACCGGGCTGTGTCAAAAACAAACACACTTTCAATAAAGTATTTCAGGTTGTATCAAAAGAACAGTTAAAAGTACAGTAGCACTACTGTAATGTGATTGTTCTGTATTGGTAATGTTGCCTTCTCCAACTTGCAGCCAAAAGTACTAAATCAAAATATATGACCGTATATTACAGTGCTTATTGTACTAAAATAGGAGTATGTACTGAAATATTATAGTACTGTGTTGATTCCCACCCCTATTGTTTTATGATACTTGTGAAAAGTGTTTGTTTGCATTTAGTATTGTTTGGTATTAATAAACCTGATGGGATGCATGTGGAAAATGTACATAGAGTTGAAAAAGTAAAAGCCTGGCCAAGAATATCAACAGAGAACTCAGCATTTGGTTGATGTCCTGAGTTTACACAGTCATTGACTGCAAAGAAAATTGCATGCAAGCATGAAAAAGAATTATTTTATTTATAATTATTTAATTTAAGTTTGTCCTATCATAAACTGTGGAATAAATGGTTGTGATTCCTAAACCAGTAATGCAATCATGTGGTTAAACTCCCTTCACAACACTTAGTCAGGTCAAGAACCCTCTCGACAAGGTCAGCATATATTTATCAGAGGATGAAAGTGAATACAGCTGTTTTTATGATAAATGTACAGTGAGGTCCATAACTATTTGGACAGAGTTTTTGTTTTTGGACAGACTAACCATTTGAGTGTGGAGAAGAAAAAGAAAGGGTTTATGTTAATATATGCGGCATACCAAATCATCAGTCAAACATGGTGGAAGCACTATCATGACATGGGCATGTATGGCTCCCATCAATAAACTGGTGTTTAGTGATATTGTGACTTCAGGGTGATTTCTGAGATGTGTAGAACTGTACATTTTGCTTAGGTTCAGCCAAATGCTGCAAAACTGAAACTTCACAGTGATAGTGACCCAAAGCAACCCAATGTTCATAATGTTCAGTCACCTGCCGTCAACCCGGTCAGGCATTTTTGTCATTTACTGAATACAAAACTGAAGCAGAACGACCCACAAACAAGCAGCAGCTGAAGACGGCTACAGTAAAAGCCTGGCAATGGATATCAACAGAGAGACCTTAACATTTGGTTATGCCCATGGTTCTGGACCTTTAAAGAGTCATCGACAGCAAAGCAATTCTACGCAAGCATTAAAAATAATCATTTTATTTATAATTATATTAGCTTGTCCAATTACTTTTGAGCCTGCAGAAATGAATGGGCTGTAGATTAAATGGCTGTGATTGCTAAACCGGTAATACAACCATTTTGTTATACCTCTTGAATTAAAACTGAGAGCCTTTAGTCACATATTGATCGCATAATTTTCCCACACAATAATGATGTACAGCAGTGAATTCACAATGTGTCACTGTCCAAATACTTATAGACATGACTGTCTTCAGTCACGGGTGGTCCACGTATCTGATCCTGCTCGCTGATGGTCATTCTGTCAGATTCAAGACGTGTTTTACGCCGAGATCAATGGCAGCTTGATGGATGCACTGTTAGTTTGACCCAGGTAAATGTGTTGAGGACAAAGTGAGCCCAACACTGATGGCAACTTGATAGTCAGAGTAAATTGCCACACACACCTTTGCTCTGTATCTTTTCGTGTGGTGTGCTATATATAGCACTCGGAGACACACTCACACTCAGAGAGGGAGAGAGTTTTATACCGAAAAAAAAGGTGCTTGTATGAGTGGAGAGACAGCGCTGTTGAAGGTTGAGCTACGCGGCTAAACGGAATGAAATGCCATGCTGAAGATACCTAAAAGTCGAGGCTTTGTTAAAACCCTTCAGATCAATGAAGCAAAAAGCCAAATTTTGACTCCAGGTATCTTCACGGCTCAGGGAGCTAATAGCCCTAGGTGTATGCGGCTGGAAAGTGCCATTGATACAGCCAAGAACAGACTCCGTTTAGTAATCCTGGCTCAACCCAAGTCTGTTACGCAATCCTCACTGAGCAGTGACGAAATGAAAGCAAGAGAGCATTCATTTGTGAAATGACAGAGGCTAATAAATTACCTCTATAGGTAATCAATCATTATTAATGTAATCCAGTGATTTCATTTACACACAGAAGGCCACTGGGTCCCATGCGACTGTGCAAAGTGCTCAGCTTCACTTGCATGCATTATTTATCCATGGAAAGGACAATTCACTCAGAGGTGGTCGTTACACTAACACAGAAGCCTCTTTTAATAAGAAGCAAATGAAGATACTGGAAATAGCATTTTAACACTGGCAAGAAAATGAGCATGTGTGAATATATTACAGATCGACCGATATGGGTTTTTCTATAACTGATGCCAATGTTTAGAGGTCCGGGTCAGCCGATTCCTGATGTGCGCTGCCGATTTTTTGGCCGATATCTACAAGTTTTCTGCTTTATTTGCATGATAAAAGTTTACACTAATAATAACAAGTGGATGCACAACATTTCTGAACTTATTGAACACTCATAACTTTATAAATAAAAATCAATTAAATGGAAAAATAAAACAATTTAAACAATGTAAAGTAAACATTACAGAGCAATATAAAAAGGAATGTGCTTTAAGTTGAACTCAATTGCAGCCATTGAATCTTCCTCACTCTACCCATCTTTCACCAAGAACACAGGGCTGCCTGCGGACGTACCAGACATGAAATGGCAAATATCGGGCCAATATATCGGTCAACCTCTAGTATATACGACTATATATGTGTGACTACGCAAAATGTTAATACAACAGTCATGCAGGTAGAGCAATGTTCTTAGAAGTAATGTTTTTTTTGTCCTCGCATAGATTGGTTCGAGTGCTCTCTGCTTCTCTGGGTTGTGAGATTGAGATTGGTTGAGCTTCACTTTGATCCTTCAAAGCTCCAAGCTCCAGAACTACAACAGCGGCATCACAGAACCCAAGGAATTAGTGAATTAGTGCTTACTAACACAAAGACTTGTACGGATGAAGTTAAAGACCACATTAACTAAGCTGCCTCACATTTGAACTTCATTTGTATTTCTGTTGAAAGCTTAACATTTGGACACATGAGTATCTCCATTTCATTTCAGTGCAAGCTTTAGATTAAAGTGACTTAACACTTGGAATTGTCTTCAGTTGGTGGCAGAATAAGCTCATTGTAAGCAGCTCCAGGTTCGACTTGTGTGCAGCTTATGTGGGCACCTGAAGCAGCCTGATGTGGGCTTATATCCGAGCCGGTGCGAAAGACTTGATTAAACTTGGCCCTATTACTAAGTTCAGTCCCTAGCGATGCCATAGCCACCTGTCAGTGGGAGTCTGAGTAGGCATAATAGAATGCCCCCTCATCCCCACCCCACTGGCGATGCAAGTCAACGTGGGAGGTGGTTGGCTGACGTAACCGAATTGGCAGTTCCTGTTCTCCTCTAAGAGTGTCGAGTTGTTTAATGATTTAATGGTTGGAAAAGGTGCTTAAAGTGTCTTAGAGGAAACACGGGTCAGTGTTGGCATCATCTTATGATAAGGGGAGGCCTAGCTAGCAGGTTCTGTGTTTTGGTCGGCTGACCTGCATCGGACCTTATTTAAAAGGCAGTTGTGTAGTTTACTGTGGGCAGCACTAAACTGCTATAGGACAATACAAGACCGCCATGTTGACCATTTGTGTTGGGCACAGATGGAATTTGGCCTCTGCCTTTAACCAATTTATGCAGTAAACACACACACATACACTAGTGATCAAACACACACTATGACTTCACTGTGAGTGGGCAGTCATTGCTACAGCGCCCGGGGAGCAGAGAGGGTGAAGGGCCTTGCTCAAGGGCCCAACAGTGGCAGCGTGCTGTGCCCAGGTATCGAACCCACAATATCAATAGCCTGGTGCTTGAACTGCTGAGCCACCGCTGCTCCGTAGGCTGAGTAGGCAGTTAAAGTGCCCTCCATAATTATAGGCACCCCTGGTTAAGATGTGTTCTTTAGCTTCTAATAAATTGAGTTTTTTTCTAAATAATATAGGACCACGATGGAAAAAAGAGTAAAATCCAACCTTTAACTCAAGTGAATTTATTCAGTAGGAAAAAAATCCCACATTAAGAAATAATTGTTTAACATCAAATCATGTGTGCCACAATTATTGGCACCCCTGATGTTAATACTTTGTACAACCCCCTTTTGCCAACAAAACAGCACCTAATCTTCTCTTATAATGTTTCCCAAGATGGGAGAATACACATAGAGGGATCTTTGACCATTCCTCTTTGCACAATCTCTCTAAATCATCCAGTGACCTGGGTCCTCTCATCTGCACTCTCCTCTTCAGCTCACCCCACAGGTTTTCAATGGGGTTGAGGTCTGGGGACTGAGATGGCCATGGGAGGAGCTTGATTCTGTGTGTGGTGAACCAATTCTGTGTAGATTTGGCCATATGTTTGGTGTCATTATCTTGCTGAAAGACCCAGTGACGACCCATCTTCAGCTTTTGGGCAGAAGCCACCAGATTTTGTTTTGAAATGTCCTGGTATTTCAAAGCATTCATGATGCCATGCACCCTAACAAGGTTCCCAGGGCCTTTGGAAGAGAAACAGGCCCACAGCATCACTGATCCTCCCCCATATTTCACAGTGGGCATGAGGTGCTTTTCTGCATACTCAGCTCTTGTGTTACGCCAGACCCACTTAGAGCATTTTTTGCCAAAAAGCTCTGTCTTAGTTTCATCTGACCAAAGCACACGGTCCCAGTTGAAGTTCCAGTACTGCTTAGCAAACTCCAAACGTTTGCGTTTATGACTGTGAGTGAGAAAAGGTTTTTTCCATGCATGCCTCCCAAACAGCTTGTTGGCATGCAGATAGCGCCTGATGGTTGTTTTGGAGACTTTGTGACCCCAAGAAGCTACCATTTGTTGCAATTCTGTAACAGTGAGCTTTGGAGACCTTTTTATTTCTCTTATCATCCTCCTCACTGTGCGTGGTGGCAAAATAAACTTGCGTCCTCGTCCAGGCTTGTTTAACACTGTTCCAGTTGTTCTTAATAATTCCTCTGACAGTAGATATGGACAGGTGTAGGTGAGTGGCTATTTTCTTGTAGCCATTGCCTGACTTGTGGAGGTCAACACACATCTGCCTTACTTGAATGGTATGTTCCTTTGTCTTTCCCATGTTGAAGAGAAATGGCCTCTGTGTCACGTCATATTTATACCCCAGGGAAAGAGGAAGTTGTGAATTACTAATTAAATGTTCCTACATACTCATACTTCATCAACTTCATAAACTACTGTAGAATTGACAGAAATACTTTAATTACATTTATTTTCTAGGAAATGTTAGGGGTGCCAATAATTGTGGAACAGGTGATTTTATGAAGAATAATAATTTCTTAGTCAGGGATTTTTTTTCCCCTTAAAATTCACTTGAGTTAAAGGTTGGATTTTACTCTTTTTTCCATCGTGGTCCTATATTATTTAGAAAAAAACTCAATTTATTAGAAGCTAAAGAACACATCTTAACCAGAGGTGCCAATAATTATGGAGGGCACTGTATATGTGTTGTTTTTTGTGACGTCACACAACCGTTTCATTTAATGCAGCCGGTTTTTGTTGCTTTATTTGCATATATGATCACATTATAACGATAACAGTTGAAATGAGTCCTTAAACATGTGTGTAGTACCTGCCAACAAGGTGGTCCAACACCTTGTGTGCAGCGTGGACTCCTGTTCATATCCCATTGTTTAACAGATGCTTTAACGCAGTGTGATGTACAAGTCCATACAAAAGGATGTAACCTGCTGTGCAATGAAACTGAAGAGAATATTTACACATGAACGTGTGTACGTCATTGACAGCTGATATCTTTTTGTACACTAAAAGCAAAACATGCAGGAACTGACAGCAAGAAATTGTGAGGAAACGTATCCGTGTCAGGTTGCCGTATGTTTACTGTGTAAGCCTCCACTGTCATTAAAGAAGGGGAAATCTGTTTGCCACCCAGTATCCATTTTCCCTGCGAGTGCAGCATTCTTAACACTGGACCTGGGTGAAAAGGCCGGGGTCAGGAGAACCTGATCTCCTCCGGGAGTACAGGCTTGTCCCTTTGTGCACCGAACTCCTGTAGATTCCTCCCTCTGACCTCCTGCTGTCCTTCAGGCCTTTTTCGGAGCAGGCAGAAAATGGGGGGAAAAAAGAAGAAGGAAAAAAGAAACCCTCTTATCTTACAGAAACCAAATAGTGTGATGACACTGACAAAAGGATGTGAAGGAGGGAGTGTGTGTGTGTGTGTGTTATTTCCTGCAAACCAAATCACCTCTCTTTTGAGCTGTAAGGGGCGAAAAGAAAGCTGGAGAGTCGGAGTTTGGAGTGCTTGACGCACTAGATCAATGTCTGTGGGGAGTGTTGGTGGGAAGTGATGGGGGGAGGGTAGTGTGTGGATATTGCGGATCAGAGGCGTCGTAATAGAATGAACATTGACAACGGGACTGCGTCTCTGGTGGCGTGCCAGAGAGCGCTGAATCAGAAAACAAAAAAAGAGGGAATCATTGCTTCATGACTCAGTCTGGCTGAGACCAGAGTTGCATCGATATGGAGGGGAATAAAAAAACCCTATCAATGTGACTAATTCCACACTTGCTGCATTTTGTCTCCATTGCCAGCTCGTAAGTTGGACGTAATAGGCGAGCTACCAAAGCGCGCCGCTGTCGGGTGATTATAGAGCAGGCCAGGGCTTTCCTGGGACCAGACTAATGCTGAGGCAGCGTCGCTTTATCAGGCGCAGTGTTGACTCCTGGGCCATTTCTGGTCTGCGCAGGTAGATCCAGGGGAAATTCATACGCCTCCTCCTTCGATTTCAACGACCTCTTTTTATTTGATTACTCTCTGAGTAGTTGGCAGTACTGTTGATGGTGCAAAAAGTAACAAGACAAGGGCGCTCAGTGGAGAGGCAAGGGCCTCTGGTGCATATGCACAGGCCAAGCTGCTGATTTTGCGGAACTCTTTCACTAGGGGTGTAAAGATTTGTGTAATCATCCCCAACCGACACGTAATATTCGAATATTACAGTTCGGTCCATGCAGTCGTATGGACAATATATGGTTTCCTATGTGTGCATAGCGTGGAACCAAATTTTACAAGTGCAAGTTTCACCCAAAACCCCTCAGATGTAAGCCATTAAAAATTGCCGTCTGACTATAGTGAGTGCAACTGCCACACAAGAACTAGAAGACCAGCAAGTGTTTTCAATTGTCTTTACTTTGGGAGGGATGGAGTGTAGCCTAAGTGTATCCCTACTAATTCACGTTTTTTCTGTCATATTTTTATATGTGTCTGTATACTGTTTACTTTTTCTTGCTTTTCTGAAAATGCCTGTTTGATGCATGAAACATTGGCTAAAGTTTCTAAGCATGATATTCACACTGCTCAGTTTATACTAGGGCTAAAGGAAATTGCTTTTTCTGCACTGTTAAAAAATGTCATGGAAAATAAGAACAGTACAAATGTTCCTTTTGTATCAGTCAGAAAAAATGTAGCATGACATGTTTAATGTAATTTGACATTGCACCTGACATTGCACATCCTACAACGTGACTATTGCGCACACTGCGATGGTGATGTTGAAACGATCTATATTGTGCAGTCCTAGTCTATGCAGTCCATATATAGAAAATGGAATAGAAAGGTTGCATAAACGACCTTTTATTTAACTTTACAATTAGTGTTGCCCATTTACATTTAAGTTATTAAAAGTATTCAAGCCTGGGCTGCATTTTTTTAGCAAAGTCACAATCATTAATATCAGTCTTTTGCACTTTCCTAAGACAAAAGAAAATAGTCATTAAAAAATAAATAATCATAATTAGACTTTTTTGATTAACTTAAATGCAAGCAAAAATGTAGGACATGGGCCCTAAAAAAGTGTTTTAAGATTTAAGTTTAGATGGCACAAAGCCACTTTTCTGATAACATTGCTAACATCTTTGCGACAGTTCCAAATGTTTGATTATGGGAGACTATGAATATGTGGTCTTATTAACAACAATAACAAACACTACAAAATAAACATACACATACGTGAATAGATACAGTATATTATGTTTTGTAAAATAATTAACATTCATGCAAAACAGTCTGTTGTAATAAGTGTGTTATTAATTATGCAACAAGTACGATGAATCAAAGATCAAAAACAGCAATTGGACAGCAATTATTATTACTTTTTTTCCTCACCCAAGCTTTTGTACACCAGGGGCATTTTTTCTGTAATGCATATTTATTTGTTCCTTAAGTTCAGGTGGAGAGATGTGCTCATATTTACAGAGAAACAAACAACATCTGTTTGGAAAATTGAACCTTTCCTGAATGTAAACGAGAGAGAGAGTGTGCACAGTCTCTTACGGTTGTTTGTTTGTGTCTAACTAATCAAATACTTGCTGGAAAAATAACAACAAATTAGCAACTGCAGTTGTGTCACTTGTTTAACATTAATTAATAAAATTACAATAGGCTAATGTTCATTCTAATGACTTTCCCTAACAATGAATGTAACAAGCACACTAAATCAAACATCAGACACCAAACTTGGCTGATGGACTGTGTTAAAGAAAAGTGAAAAGTTGTATGACCAGACCACTCTTTTAAGCGCTGCTCAGCGTCTTTAAATTGCTCGGCTTTAAATGGCTCGCGATCTCGATTTTAGGTCATCCCAAAGGTGTTCGATGGGGCTACGGTCAGATCTCTGTGTGGGCCAGTTTATCAGACCGCCAAATAGAAAAGAGTGATTCGTCACTCCACAGAACACGTTTCCACAGTTTTACACCACTCCATCTAACACTTAACACTGTCCTTGGTCCTTGGTCAGCTGCTTGGCCACACATGAAGCTCAGTGACCCTGCTCTAGAGCTTTGCTATGTTTCCTAAATGCTTCCACTTTTCCATGATATCTGAGACCTGAATTAGATTCTTAAGGTGTGTGTCCTAATACTTTTGTCCATATAGTGTTACTCACACTATGTATATAGTTTTTTTGGCATCTGTCTTTCTGTACCTTTTCTGTTTTATCATGTCTTATTTATATATCTCTGCGTATATCATAATAACAGAAGTAATAGGACACCTGCTCATTAATAGTTTCTTTTAAAATATATAGTATTAACAAGTTTATCCTGCTTTGGATGGTGTAACTCTGCTTTCACCACTCTGCCTCGTATCAAGTATTGGATGGAACACCATCATTCTAGAGATCACAGTTCCGCTGCTCCACAGCTCAATGCCGGGGATTAGACCCATGCCTGGCATTAGGCATGGTGCCAATAGGTTTATGTTTATCTTCCCCAGAGAGTTCTATTCTACTGGCAATGCTTTTCTACAGGGACTAGACAAGCTGAGTGTGTGCATCCGTATCAGCAATGAGTCCTTAATAAATGTATTAGGATTTGTTTGACAGTAAGGCCAGACTTTACATCCAGTTTTACTTTTAGCAAACTTGTACTTTTCCATTGCCTAAAACAAAAACGATGTATTTGGGATATGACGCCGTACCATAAAAGCCAGTCTGAGCTGAAATTCTCCTGTAGAAGGACTGATATGGTGGCTAAACATTAACAATTCATCACTTATGCATAGTTTAAAAATAATAACCTTAAATATTAATGCTGGATTTGTTGTATCACAAATGGCTTTATTTATTCATATTTTGTATGTTATGTAAATTCCTGACTCATTGTATTTGTATGGTCAGAAATCAACTTCGGGACTCATGAAGACAGAGATGGTTCATTTCGAGCAGAACCGTACTTTTCTCTGTAGAAGGTTTTTGTGTACAAGAATAAAACGCCAGATCTGACCAGAGCATGTCAAGATGTGTCTTTCTCTGAACAAAAAACACTTCTGTAAACCACTTCTATAACCTATACCTCTATCCAGCTGTACGACTAAAAAGAATAACCTATGCAAATTCTATCCAGCTGTGATACTGTAATGATACCTTCTGTGACCTCCATCCAGCTGTGATACTGTGGAAAGAACACCTGCAATTTCTATCCGACTGTGATTTTGTAATTATTACCTCTACAGTTTCTATCCAGCTGTGATACTGCAAAGATGACATCTGCAACACCTATGCAGCTGTGATACTGCAAAGACAACATCTGCAATTTCTTTCCAGCTGTAATACTGTAAAGGTAGCATCTGTTTCGATCAATGTAAACATGACCTCTAAAACTTCTATCTAGCTGTGAGACTGTAAAGATAACATCTGCTTTTATCACTGTAAAGATCTTACCTCTGCAACATATATCCAGCTGTGATACTGTAAATATGACATCTGCAACATCTATCCAGCTGTGATACTGTGAAGATAACATCTGCAGTTTATATCCAGCTGTAACATCTGCTTCTATCACTGTAAAGATTGCCTCTATAAATTCTATCCAACTGTGATACTGTAAGAATAGTCTTTGCAACTTTAATCCAGCTGTGATACTGTAAAGATAACTCCTGCTTCTATCAATGTAAAGATTAAGTCTATAACTTCTATCCAGCTGTGATACTATAAGGATAACATCTGCAACTTCCGTCTGGCTGTGATTCTATTCAGCTGTGTTTTTGTTAAGATTCTCTCTACAACATCTATCCAGTTGTAAAGATTACAGTATCACAGCTGGGCAGGTGTTGTAGAGGTAAAGATAACATCTGCAACTTTAAACCAAAAACGCATAACGCATTTTACAGTTGATGATGCATTGTACAGATAGATATAACAAAAGGAAGATATAATAAGAATATAACTATAACAATGCTGTCAGAATTTACACAAATATGCAGAAACTTCACCAAAGTTGCATAGTGCAGTTAGCAGCATGCTGAGCCCTGAGTAGCAATGATACAGACATTGTCATTATTACATGTCAGTGGAGCACCACAATCATTTTAAAGCTGCTGTTTTTATAGATGGGACATTAGGATATAAATATATGATTAATTGGCTAAATGCAATGAAAACAGTAACCATTCTAACTGCTAGCAGTTAACCAGGTTTGGTTGCACTTTTGGTCCAAGCAAAGCAATTCCAGAATAAGTCTAGGTTTTCATTTTCATTCCACTAGAACCATCTAGTGACCACTCTTGACCAGATTTAAGATGGTTAAACTCTGGCCTTTCCCCTTTTTGCTGCACCCCGTATTCTGTGCATGCTCACTGATTTCGTCAGCAGTGGCTTCGGAACAGAACTGCTGGTTTAGTTATTTTTGGTTTGACAGTAGCTTTCAGTTGAGAAGAAAAAGGACAAATCTCCCCAGGTGTGTCATCTGTCGCAGCTCCACCGTTTACTCCTTTATGTCTGCGGCGTCTTGGAGCTGTGCAGCAGCGACCTCCAGAAGACGACTCCATCCGTCGTGTTTCAGACACAGCATGAATACAGAACTGCAGTGTCCGGTGCATATTTGTTTAAAAGCAGGCAGACAACTGCAGCATGAGATGCAGACACGGCACACGAAAGCACAATGAATGTTTGCATGGCAGGAAGGATTTGCTGAAACCAACTGAAGAAAGGCTGGTGGCCATCCACTCAGAGTGGAAGAGCGTGCATTCCTGCTCCACTCCATTCAGCCCAGTAGGAGCTCCAAGGGAGGCATTAGCACTAATGGATAAGAATGTCCTGGTCTGACCTGAAAGATCAGTATCAGGTCAAGAAATAATTTAATTAGTGGTGCTCTAATTGAATTGGAAGCGTCAATGATCGGAGTGAACTGCAATTAACAATTTATTTGTTTTTTGGTTTGGACTGTATAATGATTTTATTATCACATTATAATCGATTAGTTGTTGGAGGCCTATCTGTGTGTGCACATTCGTTCATGTCTTAGGCCGACCTGTCTTTTTTCTATTTATTCAACAGTGTTGTTGCAGCTAATATAACCTATTGAATGGCTGTATTTATGTTGGCTATTACAATAAGGTTGGGAAAAATGACCAGGCCTCACTGCACCTGGCCCACATTGGGAAATTCCTGAATTTCCCAATGGCCAGTCCACTCCTGGAGGTTGTCAAATGTAGTAGTAGAGCATTTTGAGAGATGCAGCCCTAATAAGTTGTTCCATAGGTTAGATGTTAAGGACTGGACAAAAGGTCTAGTGCTTCAGGACTTAAGGCATGTCAGAAGAATTGACCAGTCATGTTTTAATTTCCAGTTGGTGGGACCAGTTCTGTAAAAAAACAAAAACAAAAAAACATCACTCTAGGACAGGGGTATCTTATTCGGAAAGGACAGGCTTAAAAGAACTGATCACATGTGCTTCTTCTTGGCTGGAATGGAAACCTGCAGCCATAGCGGCCCTTTGCGGATAAGATTGGTCACCCTTGCTCTAGGCCTTCTGGAAGTCCTATGTATGACTGCAGTACAGACTGCGGTTATTGGAACTGAGAAGCAGCAGTGGCAGCTCTACCACTGTGAAACCGTGCAATATGAGGTGAATTGTATGTTACAAGCTTCAGGGTAAACTAAGGAATGTCTTTTACAAGCTTTAGTTTAGCGTTAACATACTACTAGTATCCCATAGAGGGCCAGCAGGAGTCGGAATTACCAGAGAGGTGAGCTGTGACATTTGTATAGCATCAGTGGAAAAAAACGTGATGTGACGTCTGTGCTAATAGTACCATAATCTCTTATGTGTGCATTTGGTAAATGTATTCTCCCTGGTGTTTAATTCCCTCTGTCCATCTCCATTTTCTTCTGTTCTGTAGGCAATGGCTAACGTTTAGAGCAGGATGCATGGTTGTGTGGGGCTGTGCCGGAAATGCTGACTTTGCAGAAGTGTGGGACAGTGACCGATGGTTGTGTGTGTGGGGCTGAGCGCTCCTTTGTGTGCAGGCTGGATTCCTGAGAGAGCGGTTATATCCCCGCCTCCGCCACCCACTGCACAGGCCGTCACAGACTCCCAGCTGCACGCCCTGCGCTTCTCTAACACACTGCTAATTGGCTCGGTAATTGTGTTCCACCTTGTTCACAAGTCCAGGCTTGTCAGTTTGGCCTTGAAAAAAAAAAACAGCTGAACTTGAGTTTATTTAAAACCTTTAGAGTGGCCAGGCTAATGTGGAAAGTGGCAGTCGGTGTTAGCAGTAAGACGATCGGCTTTGTTTCACCAATGTTTCCCAACTCCAGTAGTGTTAACATGCAGAGCGTAACACACAACTCATGTGATTAACTAATGGTCAAGCCTTTAAGCTGATTCAGGTGTGTTTTGGAGCAAAATGTACAGTACAGATCTTCTCCAGGACCTTAATGCTAAAAGGGGCCATAACCTAGCACGAAAACCCACGCTCCTCCCCAGCTTTATCGCACATCACTTTTGAGAACAGAACCTTATTCTCTCGAAGTGGACATTCTTCTTTACCCCATTGCAGTTTTAGGGCTTGAGAGACTTTCGCTAGTGGGCTGGTTGTATGGATATTTTGGGAGTGTGAATAACTTCTATGACTCATGCCATGACACTGTATTGACACATTTATCTATATTGTCTTGTGCCCTTAAGTATCAGAATTGTTACATAGCAAATTTGCCAGATTTGCAAATTTAATTTGCTGTGTATTGGATCTTAATGGCATTTTGTGGACATGACACAATTTGGTCCATAGAACATCATACATTTACAATTTAGTTATGCCTAAATGATTTTGTTTGGTCCTTAGATAAAGTCACAATTTCAGTATTTCAGTAAATGCAGTAATTTTTTGGTAAATATTTTTTTACTACTAATGACTGATGCATTCATGCAGCTGTTCATATCACTTGTAGTGACGTAGCATTCAATAGTATATTCACTGCAGGACAAGATATTAAATAAGAAATATTCTATAATATAAAAAGTGTGCAGTTAAGTTTTAGAGTGACTTGCTTAGGCTGACTAACTAGCTAGCTAGTTAAAGTTAACCAAGGATAGCTAGCAAGACTATATATGATATATTATATATATAATATATTGACCATTATAACATAATTGATTAGCTTTATTTCTTGAAAGAATTTGCATTATTAAATGGAATGCATTGCTATTACAGTTACTAGTACAGACTGTAATATCACCAATCCCGTCACCATTGTTATGTTTTTCACTTACTGGTTGTTGGTGTCTTGCTTGTCTAAGATTACTTTGTCACAGAAGGCTTATGTGGTGGTTTGCCTTTTTGTATTCTGCAGTAAAGTGTCCTTAAAACATGGCTGGCTACAACACACACCTCAAACTACTGAGCTGTTAAATAAGTAAGTAATGGGGGAAAGTACAGAGCAAAAATTGTTATTCTTTGTTATTCTTTTCTTTTAAAGTGGAATTAGTATTTTCATATATTAATATATTTATTTTCATTTAGATTTTTATCTAAATCCTGCGCACTGTTTAAGCTGTTTTTCATTATAGTGAAATCCATTTCCAATCCATTGTCCACTTCGGGGGATGTGTTGCTTGTAAGAGGTGCTCATTAAGTTATTTTATACCTATACACACATTATACACACTATACATACTTTCTGTTTACAATATTTTTCTGGCTTAAAGCAGTTAAATGTACAGGTTTGATATAAATCTAAATGTTTACATCATTTACAAAAGACACTGGATTGGTGGGGAAGCAGTAAAACGCAGATTAATCGTCAAATTAAATGAAACTAGAGCTATGACTAATGTAATAGCAACGTATTTATGCTTAGTGTAATTGTAGAAGGAAATGAGGGGTGAAACTGGTTGACTCCATGCAGAGTAAACAGTTGCATGCACAATTATTCAGCATAACCCTGTTGTGAACAAATTAATGGAAGCATTTTCATTCTGAACAGTATGGAAAACTCCTGGTGAACAAGGACAACTGGTCCAGAGGACAGGCAAGCAGCAGCGCCCACTCATATCAATATCAAGGGAGCAGCAGGCTGGTGTCTTGAGAGTGAAGTGTATGTTATGGGTTTTAGGATTTAGTCTGTTTGCTAAGCTATTGTGAGGCCAAACCATTGAGAGCTTTATGCATCAGGAGGACTATATTAAAATGAACATGAATTTAACAGGCAACCAGTAAACCAGTAAACAGCCAAATCTAGGTAACTGAGTTAAAGCAACATTAAGTATAATTTGTACCTTAAAATAGCAGCTTTAAAAACATTGTGATCCTCTGCACTACATTGTAAAAGGCAGGATAGCGTGTCTATCATTTCTTCTCTGGGGTTGGCATGCCGGATGCAGCACTATGTTACTTTGATGAAGTGAGCAGGACAACACTTGCGAAAACTGCATAATGCTGAAGCTCAGGTGGAAAGAATTTTGTTTGTATTAAAGTCCTGATCATCTGCTTATTGATTTAATGACATTACTCAAAGAGAACTTCAAGGCTGGTTGACAGCACAGAGTTGAAATGACAGTTTTGATTAGTGGCTCAGGACTGTCCATCACAGAGCCTGTTGACTACTTTGAGTAGATGCACACTGCTGTCAAACTGTAGAGAGCTATGAGATGTTCTGTCTAACTGAGGAGGTACGTGGCAGATACGTGGGCATATCTCAGAGTAGGAGTGATGTTTCTGGATCTGGGTGTGCTTTTTTTTGTAAAGACCATAAAACTACCAGTATAGATACAGGTGAAACACTGTATGACTCAACTGTACCATAGTCCCCAGACATGCTATAACACAAGTTTCATGGAACAAAACATTTGCAGTGCAAAGTCTGATCATTGATCATTGTGGTGACCTGAAACTGTATGTGATGTTATTTGGCCTACATGTTTATCTTTGTATTTTTGTAGAAAATTGATGCCCTAAATATTTAATAACCTAGTCATGTGAATCACGATGTAGCAGGCTAAAAAGGAAGAAAACACAATACACACATATTGCAACACATTTAAATCTTATGTTAAAACACATTAAATTAAATTGTTAATCTCCTCAATGACAGGTATTTCCAGCTATTTCTTTTCTTAAAACTATATACCATCGATTCATATCGATATCTTCGAGTCTTCGTTTCAGAAATAAAGTTTGTATGGCCACATTTGAAGGATCTTTAAAACGGGAAGGCCTTCAGTGACGTAACGGATGGGCTGCCCATCTATTGCATAACAGAAACATCAATTAAGACATTACACACTGTGAATGGGTACGGTTTTATATCTACATCTGATCCAGTTTTTGCTGATATCAGCTGAATACAGACACCCATCAATGCAGACATACCATGTCTATGTTCTGGCAATGTTTTATATATTATGTTATATTCAATATTATTTAAAAAAGTGTATTTACAGTAAATGCCTGAAAAACTTAAGGCGTAGGGTGGAACAGTGATGTCTGTTCAACCTGTGTGAACAGAAATCTCCTCGGGTCAGGTTAGCTTAGTCACTGTTGGAAGGTGTCAGCAGAATTTGACCCAGATAGCTTTTCTCCACTTTGAGTCTGCCACACATCAAAGCAATTTAGCCCTCTGACCCTCAAGTGTCACTGCATATTAACACTGATTGTCTGCATCTGCTCAATAAAGTGCCACGGTCCAGAGGAACAGACAGCGCTGCATAATTAACTAAACGTAGGACTATATTTAAATGTTTGTTTCTGTAATTATTTGCACATAAATGTTTATGGCTTATGAGTTTTGACATTTTACCTTATGTAATACCGACCATGTGTGCAGCCCAGGATTTCAGAATGAATGTAAGGTTTGATTATTTATAGTTAATTATAATTGCTTTTTATGGCAGCTTATGATCCACTGATAGTATAATTACAGTCATACATACCCATGAACTAATACTAGGTGTGTAATTACGCAGTGTATTTTGTATCAGTGCACTGTGTCCTGAATTAAATCATTGCGTTTTGCATGGAATCATCGTGTCATGACGAGACCGCTGTAAAGCACTTTGCGGCTTTAGCTTGAAATATTGTACTTTTGTCATGTTGAGTGCTCTAATAAACTGATAATATAATACATTAACATTAGGCACACTTTTAAGCCACTGCTTATTTTTTGCTGTACTGAAAAATAACTTGAGCATAACTTAATTTTTTTAAATTGTACTAAGGTTTTTATGAGCTGATACACTCTGAATGTTATATTGATGCTAATCTGGTAGATAAATATTGTAAAATATGTTTACTGATATTTAATTACCAGTGGTAGTTAAACATTGATTTTTATTGTATAATGTATTATATGAAAAGTGGGATATATAAAATTATGTAATGTTTTGTAAGTACAGGAACAAAATTCATAGCAAATATTATTCATAAATATTGTTCAATATTTTATTTAAACTTACTGAAAAAAAAATCAAACAATATCCGTCACAGTACTGTAGCTACTAGGGTTAAACGATATAATGGTAATACTGTATCCCTCGTTATTTCAAAATGAGGACAGTATCTTAAAACTATGTGCAGTTAAAAGAGCCACAGGGAGGGGGCGCTGTGGGAGCTCACTGATTGATGATGTCATGCTCTAAAAACAGGTGG
The DNA here is from genome assembly GCF_030463535.1 of Salminus brasiliensis. Lineage (NCBI taxonomy): Eukaryota > Metazoa > Chordata > Actinopteri > Characiformes > Bryconidae > Salminus > Salminus brasiliensis. The sequence goes on along the minus strand of NC_132885.1, from coordinate 26,809,358 downwards.
GGGAAAAAACAAGCCCACCAGTTGAGAGTTAACGACATGCTGAGTTCGTTTAAAAGAGAGAATCAAACAAACCTGGATATCAGATGTACCAGGTGAAACCCCCCCCCCCCCCCAAGACCATCCCCTCCACTCTGCTCTCTCAGCTATGCGGCTTTACCCTCTAAACCTGTGTGATCTGAACCTCAGTTAGCTGGAACCCGGACTGTGCTGTGGTGTTTAGCTAACGTATCTAAATATAGCCAGATAACCTCAGTCTCAGTTTACCGCTCTGTTCCTCCCAGCACCGGCTCCTCGACTTCGCTCTCAGACACGAGTTTTTATGCTCAGCACTGAGTCTGAAGCTCAGCAGTTAGCCAGCAGCAGCTGAACTGAGCCGTCTGAGACTGGATCTGTACTGTTCATACACACAAGCACACATTGCTGAAGTGTTTTAGAAGCCCTTTATTCAGTGGACGTGAACATGCAGGAGCTGGAGCTCTGTCTGATCAGTAAGGGCTGAACTGCAGGCCCCTCCAGTCATGATAGAAACTGTAGAATCCGGAGATCTACACTACTTCATTACTGTGCTCACTGAGCCCTGCATTTTTCAGGAGTGTGCCTTTGGTATCATAGCACAGAGGGCAGCACTAGATTGAGGATTTCACTCTCTGATTTTTTCCACATTTGACTGGTTTTCTGAGCCGCCACACACTACATTCTACTGAAACTCCAGCGCAGTAATTATGCTTTCAGTAATCATCCTTTGATTCATTTTCTTCGGGATCAATAAAGTGTCTATCTATTATACTGATGTATTTATTTAATGTCAGGCAGTTAAATATTGTTTTTACTGTATAGTTTAATATAATAATACTATATACCATCTAGAAAGCCCCCCTAATACCATCCCCTCCACTCTGCTCTCTCAGCTATGCGGCTTTACCCTCTAAACCTGTGTGATCTGAACCTCAGTTAGCTGGAACCCGGACTGTGCTGTGGTGTTTAGCTAACGTATCTAGATATAGCTAGATAACCTCAGTCTCAGTTTACCACTCTGTTCCTCCCAGCATCCATCTATCTATCTATCTATCTATCTATCTATCTATCTATCTATCTATCTATCTATCTATCTATCCATCCATCCATCCATCCATCCATCTTGGGATTTTGTTATAGTGGTCCGCTGCTTATTATACTGATGTATTTATTTGACGTCAGGCAGTTAAATATTGTTTTTATTGTATAGTTTATTATACAAAAAGTGGGATGTGGCATGTCTGCTGTGTTCAGATTTCTAGTTTAAAGCCAAATAAGTTTATTCCCCCATGTGCATTTTAAAAGTTTTATGTATAGAGCAGTCTTTATGCTCCTTATAATACTGATGTGTTTAATAGACAGATGATAATGTTTTAAGTTAATAGTGAGATAATAAGTAATACTGACATTTCTAGGGATGGACTGAAATGGGAAATGCAGACTGAGGACAGTAATTCATATTTATGTACATATCTGCAGATACATAAACATATATGAAATGTAAAAACTAGAACTAAATCCATTTATGCAAATATTTTAGTATAGCTTTTTAACCATATCTAAATGTTATGCTCTTCTGGCATAGGAAATGCATCATCAAATCGATGTAAAATAGCAATTAGATCAGAACCTTTGTCCGATGCTGATGTGTGTGTGTGTGTGTGTGTGTGTGTATATATATATATATATATATATATATATATATATATATATATACATTCACATTATGTAAAAAGTGTCTCCTTGTTTTCAGTGATACTGAATGCATGCATGCTTGCAGGCAGTCACAGGCTACCATAGTGAATAACACTACCACTTCACACAGGGGAGACCAGGTTTCAGTCTTCATACAAGTTGCTTTACTTTTTTGCTCAACGAGAAGATCATTTGTGAAATTTTGTACCTATCAGAGCAGGTGTATGTAGTACCCCATGATTGTCTCTTAAAATGCCAAAACGTTTTTGTGATGCCATAGATTTCCCTAAAGGACCATATTTGACAAAGTGATTTGTGAGTGTGGAACTCCTTATTCGGTGCACTAGGCGAAATAATTAATAATAAGTAATAAATAAGTAATTGGAAATTATTTTAGACAACCAAAGATGGTTTGTCAGAGGCGGTGTACACCCTGACATTTAGGCAGTTCAGAATAGAACCATGGCAAGTCAAAGTTGCATGTTTAGGTGGTTCTTCTCGATCATGGAGAAACTTTAACAAACCTTTAAAAAAGACTTTCAATCTTAGTCTTGGAGAAAACAGCAGAGATATATAGTACTGTCCTAAAGCGAAGGAATGCTGCTTCAGTGTAAATGCTTACAGCTCCCGTAAAACTGTGCACGTGTGGACTGTGTTTATGTGATTAATGATGCTGACAGGAAGGCACTTATATCGGATACATATGGCGCGCTTCCAGCTCGTTGCTCTACTGCCGCGATGAACATGTTTTAGAGCAAGCGTTCTTGCCTACAACCACCGGCCCGCTCCGGGCCAGCATATGCAGCCTGTGTCACTACAGTTAATCCAGCTCATTTTCTCTCTGGTCATGCACATCACTCTCAGACAGAGCAGATCCACTAGCATGAGTTATGGTTTACATTACCACTTTGAAATTTGTTTTTGTTGCCTAAATGACCAAAATGTGTCGTAACGTACTGTAGATCAGATTTTGTAAAATCAGATTTCAGCCACTTTCATATATAGTCCTACATTGGACATATAAGACTGTAATGGAAGTGATGTCTGAGTAGAACAGCTGTGTGTTTTTATGCATAATGCAGAATCAGATTCACAATCTCAGAATCTCTTTATTATTTATTAAGTATGTTACTCAGGAATTGCACTTGGTGAGAGCAACACAGGTATGACAACAAGCACACAGACATGAAAGTACAATAAACAATAAAGAGAATAAAGAATAATAAGTTAGAAAAGTAGTAAAAGTAATAGTTCAGTTATAGGTTAAATGTATAGACTATATCACCCTCTAGTAAATTCCTTGATGACCTGATGCAGAATTCCAGACATGTCAGGAATGTCAATCGTCAGGACAATTCATCAGGTTTGATAGAGGAGACGACGAGAAGTGTGTGCTCAGATTGCAGGGAGAGAGAGACACACGTGAAGAGGGGAGAGTTAGCTCACACACATGCACACACACACACACACTCGAGCTGATTCAGGCATGGACCTCAGGAGAAACCTCGAGTGTGTGTACAGTAAATGAAGAGCGAGAGAGGGGGATTCAGTGAGTGAGCGAGGTAAGAGATAGGAAGTGACCGAATGAGAGAGATATACAGAGAGAGTCTGAGAGACAATGAAAGGGAGAGGGACATGGAGAGAGGCCGTGAAAGAAGAAGAGACATAGAGAGGGAGAAAAAGACAGATAGTGAAAGAATGAGAGCGAAAGATGATGAGAGAGAGAGAGAGAGAGAGAGAGAGAGAGGGAAGTGAAATAGAAAAAAAGAATGGGGGAGAGAAGCAGAGAGAGGAAGCTAGAGGGACAAAGAGGAAGCGTGAGAGAGTGAGAAATAGGGAGCATGAGACAAAACGAGAGAGAGAAGGTGAGATCAAATGTGGACCTCTTCGTAAATCTGGTGGAGCTCAACTCGCTTTAACTAGTAAAGAGAGAGAGAGAGAGAGAGAGAGAGAGAGAGAGCATGCGCACAAGAGAGAGAGAGAGAGAGTGGCGCAGGTGACTGCAGTGCTACTGAGACTGAACCGAGGAGAGACGAGGAGGTCATGGCCTTATCCACAGCCAGCTGTTACACACACACGCACACACACACGCACACAGTAGGCAAACAGTACACACACACACTGCATTAAACTCCAGCTGTAAATATTTACAGAGCTCTGTGTACAGTACTAAAGGTGTAATTTGACTTAGGCTAGCTGCTTCAACTCTTCCACTCACCCAACTAACTGTGTGCTGTACGTGCGTCAGTGTCCTGCCATGTTGTGTGCGCACACGTATATGTGTGTGTTTGTGTGTGATTCAGTGGTTGTTCTCCATCAGCACACTCAGTACTGTGCATGAGTACAGTGGATCATGATCAGCTGTATGGTGCTCCAGGCTCTTTCTCTCCTGTTCCTGCTCCGGGCGGGCGTAAGTTCTAAGAATAGCCGCGTCCCCATCAGCCTGATAAGACCCTGCTGACGGCTCGCTGGTGCTGAGTGAGAGGCATCGGCACCAGGCCTGGTGCGAGTAATACATGCTCTCCTCTGTTCGCACCGTCCGATCAGCTTCACTAAAACCTGTTTTTAACATGGACCACCAAAGCACTTTCACTAGCCTGTCATAGTATAAATCCAGACCCCGAACCCCCCCACACACTGTACAGAGTACTGTACAAAAGTTATTGGCACCTAAGCTAATCATTTCAATGAGATTAGCCACAGATTCTTCACTAAGATGTTTAAGCCATTTAGTTTATTGTAGAGACTGTTAATGGTAGAGCTTACCTGAAGCTCCTCTTCCTCCTTCTGGCCATACAGTCATATGTTAAAGGAAGGTTCTAAACTTATGAACTGGCTATTGTTTGTTTACAGTGATGCTGATGGAAACCACTGTTGTAAAGTCTTCAGCTCAAATTTTTACTATCCAAAAGATGTGTGACCCTACATGAGTTTTAGATGGAATGGTGAGGGTAAAATAGTGGTAAGTGTCATGAATGGCTAGATCAGACAATGACGGGTGAACACTCGCAGGGACGGTGCGATGCAAGGATGCTTTATTAAGCAACAAAACAGGGGAAAACACAAGAACGCAGCAATAACACAGGGGATAATGAATAAACAAAACAAACGTGACAAATGAACATGGGCAACACAAGAAAGCCACCTGAGGCTGGAGGATAGCCAGGGAGCTAGGCGTGGACGGGATAAGAAAACAGGGAGATAACACTAGAAACTAAGAACGCTGGCAGTGGCAGTAATAAAACAAGGGAGTAACGTAAACAACGCTCGTCAGGCGCACTAAACTTACATGGCGTAAACCCGAAGCTTAGGGATCAGTTGCCGTACCCTTGAGGCGACTCAGAAGCAAACAGAGCAGTAGTACTCTCATGAACCAGGATAACATGACGGACTCTCTCAGACGTCCTCGTGAAGACCTAACTAGACACTAGATTACTCAGACAGACGGCAACACTCCAGGTCGGCTCAGAAACTGCAAATTCTCGGCATCTGGGAGTTTGCGCTCGCTCTCTAAATACGCCAGCCTCAGGTGAACCGAATTATCAGAACAAACACACGTGAATAACTAAACCAGTGAACGTGAATGGACACAGTCCGTGAAGCTTGACATGAACATGAACTGAAAGTACATGACACGTAACATGAACAGAACATCAACTTAAGAGTCCTTGAACTTAAAGCCTGTGGGCCGCGGCTCGGGACCACCCCCGGGACGGGCACGGCAATGCGGGCCTGACAGTAAGCCTAAAAAAAAAATCCATCGGCCTTGGGGACTAGTGTAGTTGCATGTATCTCTCTGACATCAATGGCATGAAATAAATATATAAATAATTTTTAGGGCAAAGCCTGCACAAAACTATCAACCGACATTTATATCTCATGTAATAACTTTCTGTGAGGGAACTATTAGAAGCATTAAACTCTTGGGACGTCTGGTACCATTAACCACAACTGTGAACAATTCTGACACTGCAAGTTCTGGTCTGAATGACTTTGAATACCCATTTAATTATGCAAGAATTCTGTGAAATTAGCAAAATTTCTCCTAAATATTCTCTTATATCTGATATTTAATCCATATCTCTATTGCTTAAAAACAGTTATCAGCATCATGCTTACTTCCACTGTCCTGATTTTTGCTTATCAATAAAAGCTGTAAAGTCAAGGAACGACAAACTAAATCCCTAAAATCTGATCTCACTGGTCAAATTTAGAGGCTCTTTACATCTTCCCTCAATATATCTTTGTGGTGACTGGATCATGTTATGATTTCAACTGACGATATGAAAAGTCATGTGAAAACACACCCAGAACGTATTATAATCAGATTACGACCACCTTCATTAACAGCTGATCACCATCATCAGCTACAGGCCATAGATATTACTGATCAACTATTATCATAACTCTTATCCTACAGTCACTGCATTACTGCACCATTATTCATTTCACACTTGTGTACACTGCAGTTTACACAATATTATATAATATCTGTATAGTGTTGCATACGGCTATTCTGTAAATAACACTATAAAGCACACTGTATAGAAATGTCCTGGTATAGTCTATGTATACTGTGTATACTATTGTCCTCTGTATATTGTGTATTGTCTGTAAATGATATGTAGAGTAGCTGTATATTGTTAATACTAGAGAGACACTAACAGCCGGAAACGAATTCCTTGTGTGTATGAACATACGTGGCCAATAAATCTGATTCTGATTCTGATCAGATCACTCAAACCACCACCAAGACGCTTCTCGACCACATTATACGTGTCACTGTATTTTAGAATTTGACTAAATAGGATTTCTTTTTCTTGAAACAGCAAAAATAAGAAGCATCTAGAATCAATTTTATGAATATTTTTTATGAATACGTCCTTAATCACTTTCACACATCCAATCCAGCAAGCTTTCTACAGCCGTGCCGTCCTTGGCTTTTTCATTCTGTCTTTATTCCTGTTGTATACCCCGACTTTCATTCTTTTCAGTCAGGTGCTCCATTATCCTGATGTGCTCTATGCAGGTTCCAGTGAGAGTTCATCTCCTAAATGTTGTTAATCCAAAGAGGGGAACATTTGTCATGGTTAATCCAGAGCTATTAGGAGAGTGGTGTGCTTTCCGACTGAGGCCCGAACACGCACACTGGGCTGACGGCGCAGCACCACAGGTCTGATCCCATCCAATCTCTGTTCAGGAGGTCAGAAGGATGCTCTGAAGGGTTTTCATTTTTATTTTTTATTCTTCCATAGATGTTTATAGCTTAAAGGAAGCTGATCTCCTTTAGTCCTGAATGCTGTCTGGCTGACCAAGGGCCTTTAGATTGAGAGCGAAGCTAATACGCATGCAGAATCCAATTACAGATGTCATTATCACGGCTCCTCAGCTGTCTTCTCCTCTCAGGGCAATGGCCGTCTCTAAAAGCCTTGGGCGTGTCTAAAATAAATCACCAGATCCGTATGTGGTGGTGTACTCCCACATACTATTTCATTACTATTTCATTACTAGAAAATGAAAGTGAGCAGCCAGGTTAGGTAAAAATAAAAGGCACTAAATTATCTCAGCACATTCTAGAAAACATGGCATCCTATGTAAAGAAACTATCTGCTCAATGTTGATGGCATGGCAGGAAGCTTACTGCCAAACAGAGGCTTGTGATAGACAATCTTTAATATATCTTATAGACTGTAAAATGTTATTAGGAACAGATGTTCCTGGATACGTCTCTACAAATCTCCATTTAGTTCAGTAAATGCTGAAGAAGAGGTCGATCAGAGTGTCACAAAAAGATTGGAGAGCCTTGGAGGCAGGATGTAAGCGCGAGTTGAGGTCTCATTAAAAACAAAAGCAAAAGACTAAGCAAAAAACATTTGGCCAGGATAAAATAGCAGTAGACACATAAGCAGCTGACAAAGGAAAAACACTGAAAGAAAGAGACAACTTATACACACTCTTTGAGTGGTTTTTCAAGAGATGCCATAGAAGAACCACTTTTGGTTTCATAAAGAATCATTTGAAGCACCTTTATTTTAAAGAATGTAGAAGACTGGACTACAAACACTTTGGACAGATGATGAGGGGGCAGGGCTACAGATAGCACACGAGTGAAAACACTTATAAAGAGACAGGGCTAGGCCGGAGACAAAGACCCAATCACAAACACGGAGGTACATGTAACACCATAAACAAAAAAAACGCCAGCAAAGGCAGAGGCAATGCTGGGCTTCACCATTACTGGGTGGTGACCATGGTGCCCAGTTTGAAGTTGGCCATTTTGGATCCAACTTTAGTTTTTTCAATGGGAAGAGGGTCATGTGACACATCAAACTTATTGAGAATTTCACAAGAAAAACAATGGTGTGCTTGGTTTTAACGTAACTTTCATGAGTTATTTACAAGCTTCTAATGTGCCACAAGCAGGAAGTTAATATCACCAACCTGTTGCCCACATCAGATTGACGCTGACGCTGGCAGAGTCTCTCGCTGTCTTCACACGCAGACTGAAGACCCACCTCTTCCAAGAATACTTGGGCGAAGTGTAGTGTTGAGTATTATGTTCTCAATACTGACTTTTGTATTTAGTAGTATATAAGCTAGAGGTATCTTTTGGATCCTAGTCTTTAGAAACTAGCCAGGGGCATTTTCTGAGTAAACAGTGAAGCACTTGCAGGTTCCTCTGGATAGAGCTAAATTCTTAAATGTAAATGGATATTTGGTTTTTGATGCGAATCATGGAACTGGCTTGTAAATCACTTGCTCACTCACTCATTTACATTGAGCAGGTGTAAAGGTTTTCTATATGGGGGCACTGTTAGTACTGGAAAACCGTTAGTGCTTCGCATTAATGTCACTGTGTGTCCTTATTATTTTATTGATCAGTAGTGTACACCAGGCTCACCAAGTTACAATAACATGCACATACATAATAATTGTTTTAATTATTAACACTTTGAAACTGAAACATTGGAAACAAAACCCCCATAAAAATACTTTATTGTTTAAAGTGCTTAACAATTTCTGTACAAAATACAATGTACAATAAGCTAGAAATTTGAGCAAACTTGTGGCCCATGTTAACAGTGACCAGTGGTTAAAGAGACCAGCACTTAAAGTGTCTGCAAAAAAGTAAAAAATTGCAAATTGAAATACAGATTCATTTATTTAAGGTTTTGAGAGGCTTTTGAAAGCGTTCAGTGAATTAGATGATCATACAAAGGTGCAGCAGGTGCTCGCATAAATATGTACTATGCTAATAAGAACTGAATTAGAGATACAGATATGAGTGTGGCAAAAACATAGTGGCATGTGAGCATTATGTTAATAACTCATCCAACAGAGGGAAGGTGACTTACACAGTTTGATGGTGGCATCCAGTAAGCACTCATTACTGCACTGTAGCTCTGTTAGTCTGGAGCTAAAAGTGTCTGAAGGTGTCAGATTAAAACCAGTAAAAGGCTGCATTCCCTCGTTTACATGTGTGTTTTATTTAAAAGGTGCTGAAACACATAGACTTTCTGATCCAATACCTTAAGAGAAATCAGACCCTCCTACAAATGTGGTGTCAATTGAAAAAAAAAAAAAAAAGCCCGTTGGCTTCATTTGAGTGATGGACTTGTTTAGTGGTGTGTTATTGTTGCGTCGTCCTTGCCTCATAGATAAGATAACACACGATCGCTGGCATTCCTGACACAAAATGCCACCTGCCACATGTGTTTAGCGGTGCTGAGCTGGGCTAATTGCAGGCTGGTGCAGCGCTAGCCTCCAGCTCCCTAATGATAAGTGACTGAGGCGATATTACACGGCTGTTAGAGTACACATTATGACTTATTCATGGCAGCTGAACACGGAAACTGCATCGAGGTTGAGGTGAGCTTGTTTTAGCATGGGCTACAGGGGGAAGAACAGGGCAGCTGTTTGTGCTGTGATCAGCAGGTAAAGCAGCCATCTCTTTTAAAGCCCCTGCACTCGAAAACATTCTTCCTGTCTTTGTTAGCTCAGATTATGGCATCTTTCAACAATAATGACTCCACATAGCCTGTGAGTCAGATGTAATTCATGATTATTCAGGACATTTTAAACAGAAGACTGGTGGGGAAGTGGCAGACAGCACGTAGGCTGCTGCGTGATGCTGTTTTAGAAGGACGAGGACTCCCATTTGTCAAAGACAGCTTGACTTTAAGTCTCATTTTGTAGTTCTTTTGCTTTGGTCATTTGGATGAAGTTATGCGAGGTGATGTCATATACCTCCAGGAATGGCATCATATTAATTTTCAAGGGAATACTAATGTCTGTTCAGTTTAAGGATGGTTAAAGGTAGAAATGTCTGATTTTGCTGTGTTACAGCAGGACTGGTAAGTCCCCCCTTTTTCCCCCCAAAAAATAAATGAAATCTGCTTAAAATATTAGTGACTGCTAACTATGGGTTTAGTATGTTCAGCTCTGTAGCCAAATTATTAACCTATGTTGAGCTATAGTGTGTTTAGACATTGCTAACCAGTACAGAATTGGACCAAATGATTAACACACTGGAATAGCCCATAATGGACAGTCTTAAACAGTCTTGGCTGATGTCTTCCCGGTATACTTTTGTGATTTTACTAGTTTCTGTTGATTGATGTGTTCTGTAATAAATAGAGGTGCACTAAAGTTGGAACTGAGGGCCAATATCTGATATTTATAATCATTCTGCTCTCCCGGAATGCAATAACCTAATATTGGTTTGAAATATTGGTCAAATTTGAACATTTGTATGATGCCAGTGTACTAAAAAATAGTAGTGGGTGAGCGATGCTTGCCAGTAGGCAGTATGATAATATTTAATAATAATAATTTTTAATGAAAAGGTGCATTGAAGTATGCATTTCTAATAGCATACAGTACAGTAATATGTAGTACTGTGTAACATGCAATGTGTAAAATGTTCAGTGGAAAAGGGTGTTTTGACAGGGTTGTGTGTATGTATGTATAAGTATGAGTAGATGCCCTGTATAATCTGGTGCCAAGGCATTATCAGCAGATCCTAAGTCCTGTAAGTTTCAAGCTCCACCACTGGTCCAGCACATCCTATAGGTGAATGACTCACACATAACGTCTGTCCCTGTGATGTATATAATAAGAAAGTATGCCAAAAAATGCCAAAAATGCGGTGAATTTATGAAGACACAGTGTTAAAAAATGAAATGGTTCTAGATAGCACCGCACCAAAATGGGTTTCAGTATCATTATGAGTGAAAGAACCCCTTTTCAGTGCTATATAGGACCCATTTAGTTTAGAGCTCAGTGTACAGAAAATTGTCTGTATACTATCTATCATTTACAGTGACAAGAAAAAGTGAGTGAACCTTCAGAAGTACGTGGATTTCTACATTGATTACTTAGATAATATGGTCTGATGGTCTGATTTGTATGTAAATCACAATTATAGACAAATGCAGTCTAATTAAACGAATAGCACAAAGGGTTGTACTGTTCATGACTTTAATTGAGCACATTGAGTAAACATCCACAGTGCAGGATGGAAAAAATAAGTGAACCTCTGTTAATGACTTCTACAAGAGCTAATTGGCAAACGGAGTCTAAGTTAAGGAGTTAAGATTGGGTGGGGTGGTTTCACAGGTGCTTTGCCCACTGAATTCTTTCTTTCTTTCCCATTGTTTCGTTCTTCTGTCTTCTTGCCAGTCAGTATTTTACCCCCTGCTTTAAATTTAAAACCACGCTATTCTGCTCCTCCTGCTCCCCGAATTAATAGCAGGAAGTGCTTGCGGCTCAGTGACTAAAGGAGGTCTAATGTGCAGGTGTTATTTTGCCTGTGTTCCCCTGACGCAGTGCGTGTTTGTCATGTTCCCAGAGGTGAGAAGGAACCCCCGCAGGACACGTTCACACCTCACAGGCCCCCCTCCCCAAACACCCCCACCGCTCTCAGACGCTGGTGCTGAGAATGATTGACAGTCATGAAACTCCCCTATTCCACCCTCCTTTATCGAAAATCTGCACTCTTACCCATAGCACCAAATTACCCATCAACCTGTTTCAGCGAGCCCGCTGATACGCGCTGGCCAGGGCTGAACAGATGGTGCTGGGCATAAACATTTAAGCGGGTGATTTTCTTTTTTGCCACCTCTGTGGAAGTGCTGAGCTTGAGGACGGTGGGGCACCACACTGTCTCACCTCTGGGCTTTTAGCTTGTGTTAAAGCTCTACTGCTGTGGTGAGTACACTGCAATCAAAGGACACTGGAAAAATTTTGCTTGGTGTACAGTAAATAAATAACACTACTGTTCAAAATCTAATACACATTCCTAAACCATCACACTACCACCACCATGCTTCACAGCAGAGTAGTAGTGATCTTAGTAATCAGCATAATCAGACTTGTGCCAGACATAACAACTCCACTTTAGGAGGGTAAAACATCACTTTAGGAGGATCATAAAGGTATTTCTTGACCAACTTCACACAAGTATTTATATTCTTCTGACTTAGCAGTGATTTCCGCAGTGCTATTCTGCCATGGATTCCTTTCTTGGTTGAGTCATAAGCAGTGACCTCAAAGAAACTGAGGACTGCAGTTATTTAGATGGTGTTCTTGAATTCTTTGCCATTTTGTTGATGATTTGTAACAAAGAATCTTCAGTAGAACACAAAGTTTTTTCAAATGTACCCAAATTCAGGAATTCAGGTGGGGAACACACGTTCATGACTCTATAGTCAGTTAAAAGTGTACTGTCTACACTTTTTTTGCTTTCAACCCCCTTGACAAATTAGGTTTCACCTAATTAGAATGAACTGAAGAATTGGAAGAAAAATAAATGTAAAGCGTCCAAGAATATGTTGCATACATACTTTGCAAGTATGTTTGGATCAGCGGTACATCTGGAGAAGGAAGTATGAAGCATACGCTAAAACCCTTTAACAGGACAATGATCCCAAGCGTCCGAGACTACCAAGGCTTGGTTTCAAAAGTTGTTGTGGAGTGCCCATCACAGTTACCTCACTTGAACCCCATAAAAACGCTTAGAAAACGCTTGAAGAAGGCGGTTACAGCAGCAAACCTGTAAATATGAGTGAACTTGAGGCCACTGCCCATGAGGAATGGACTTTCCTCAGTAACGCTGACAGAAACTGGTGATTTGGCTAAGCTTCATGTTTGCAGCAGGTCATAACAGCAGAAGGGTGCTCTACTAAGTACTAAAGATGCTTGTTATGAATGGATTGAATAATTGTGAGATGTCCTTAAAAATAGCATTGTGTGTTTAACATGTGATTGGTTGTGTTGAGCTGTTTAAATTGGTCTTGTTTGATCGGTTTATTGCAAACAGCTGAATATTAGTACATTTAATAAACATGCTAATAAACAATTTAATGAACAGAATGCTAATACACATAATTTACACTGGGGGCTGAAAATGTGTGATTGCGACTGTATATTTAAATAATATAGGCAACATACTAAAAATTATTTTTAAACGTTTAGAAAACCTTTCAAGTGTTTGGGAACACCAGGAAAGAATAGATGAATTTTAGAAAAAGTATACAGTGAATTTAAGATAATGTTTAAGATCATTTGAGTTTTGGAACAATCTGATTTTTTTTTATATTCTCACTTTATTCTTGATGTTCTTTATTCTTGTAGTCATGTTAGACCCATCCACAATTCTGTTTCAATCTAGATGCTTCACATTTCTTTTTCTTCTGATTCTGCAGTTAATATTAATTATGTGTTGAATAATATATTACAATAATTGTATACATTGATCTGTTGCCCTAGTGTCAAATCTTTAATCAGTGCTGTACATACACATAACTATAACTAACCTTTAATCAGTACTGTACATGTATGTGCACATAACTATATTTCAGTTTACTTACTTCTAGCAACAATTATTTGGAAAAATACATTTGGATATTTGGTTTGAACCTAAATCAAGTAATTTCAAAGCACTAAAGCATGCTGATAGAGATGGGCATGGTTATCTAAATGTGCAGATGTACAAACCTGTCCTAGTGTTTCTTTACTTAGCCAGGCATATAAATGAGGGATGAATAATATAGATTAAATAACTAATAAATGAATTAATTAATTATTGTAAGCTGCAAAATGCATAGTGGAACTTTATATGAAAATATTGTTCAAAGGAAAAATATGAATATATAAATGCAGACATTTAAAAAGTAAAAATGATTAAACTGCCTGTGCTGGGCACTAAAGCACTGCATTGATCTGTGTGGTCAGTTTGTGTGCACATCAGAAGAACCAAGTTGACTCACTGTTTTAATCCACTTACTGCCTTACAGATGCTCTCTGATGCACTCAAATAACAGTGTGCCTGTGGACACGCTGTCAGGCTCTCAGATTTGTAGTTTGGAATTAGAACCAAAATCAGAGTCACAATCTTTGATCTGCCAAGTACAATAAATCTATGCAGGTCTCAACATAGATTCCAGTAAAACATCTAGAATGTGCTCAGTGCACTCCTCAGTCAGTGTAACAGTTATGTTCTGAACTCTTGAGGCTAAATAATAATAATAAAAAAAAATGTGTAAATACATGGGTTTTTGTTTATTTTCCTATATTTTTTTCTGAATGTAAATTTTTTGATTTTCTAATTTTCCTGTTTTTAAAATGAAAAATATAATATATTGTGATTAGTCGGTGTCTGTTCGCCATTGGGCGTTGAGTGTTTCAAAAGATCTCTCATTCGTGTTTGACATGAATTTGCCCTGCACAGAGAAACTTACTGTAAATCTTTTAGAAGTATTGTAGACAATGTTTACTGCTGAAGAAGAAAGAACCCTGACCAGCTTAGCTTTTAACCAGGTTGATTTTTGTTGGAGGTTGATGGTTTAGCTAGTCTACAAACATGACGAAGCTGGTTGAGCAGCATGACTATCATGCCAACACTAATCCACCAGTATAACCAGCTTAAGAGCCCATACTGTACCTATAGTACGCCTATGCATGAAAACCCCTGACTTTCCATTAAACAGACAAAATTATTTGTACTTGAGAGTTATTAATGAGAAGCTCAGTGTGGCGTCTGTTTACGGATAAAGTCCCACCCTTCAACAAAAAGAACCAATCAGCTTGCCGGTTATGAGGAGGGCCAATAATATTGTGTTGTTGGTAGAACCCTCCGCCCTTGCAATGATGCACAGTCGGGGGTGGCCTAGATGTGGCACTAGTGAGTACCAAGCCTCCACCCCAATGACGCACACATTACTGACCAATCCCAAATAGATGTGGTGTTCTTTCATAATCCAACAACTTTCATTATTAGATGCCAAAATAGAAAGAAATTGAAAATTGAGTGAAATCCTGGAATCCAGATTGTGTTATTGTTGTCCTGCAAAACCTTGTTTCTCCATTTTTGCTATTTTAATTTATTGAACAATACAGCCGAATCTCACATTGTGCCAAAAGTGTAATGGTGAATGGACCGATAGAAAAGGTCCATAAAACTGTTCTACGTGCTCTTTCATTACAAGGGGAGAGGGCTTTTTTTTCCTCCTGGAAAGGCTGTTTTGGAGATGCAAGGTTTTTGCATGACAGCTAAGAAATGCAGGTCCCTCTAAATATGAGCACCAGCTAAATCCCATTATGTAAAAGTGTGTATGTGTTTGTATGTGTGAGCAGATACTCAGCAAGATCCTTGTTCAGAGTAGATGGTGATGGTGCCGTCTGAATTGTATAAAGGAGGAGAGGCTGACCGTGTGCATTAGTTACTCTCTCTGGTGTTACCTGCTGTGCTCCTTAAGACTGAGCTGAGCAGAATGGACTAAGCCCAACACTGGTGACTCATGCTTTAGTATGTATGTGAGTTAAAAGAAGGACACTAATGATATAGTGAACACTTTCTTTTATGCTGACTTCAAATACTCTATATGGACAAATGTATTGGGACACTTGCTAAGTCATTGTGTCTTCTGAAATCTAGAGTGTTAAAAAGAGACTCTGTCCAGAAAAGAATTTCTACTAGATTATGGAACATTGGTGTGAAGTTCTGATTGCATTAAGTGACGAGAGCATTAGTACGGTGAGGATGTTGCATGATTACCACCCCATCTCATCCCTTATCAAAAGTATTGGATGGAGCACCAAGCATCATTCCAAAGAGCACAGATCCACTGCTCCACAGCTCAAAGCTGGGAGGCTTTATACCCTTCCAGCCCACACCTGGCATTATTCATTTGCCCTTTTTTATTGGCAGTACTGCGTGTGCACATTTGCATATCTGGGTACAACTTAAAGTAGCTGAATGCATTCTTTAGAAGATGTGTCCACAAATATTTGGACATATAGTGTATGTTTGGAGAGAATGCATTTTGTCTGACTGGTTTCTCTCACTTGTCCCATTCCCACACATTCCCCCGTGCCCACCAGCTAATAGTTTCCCCATTTGCTGGAGCGCAGATGAGTTTCAAGTGCCCTCCTCTCTTGGGCATACAAGCTGTGGGCCTGCTGCCCACCCACTCAGCTACCTACCCTCTCAGTAATGGCGAGAGCCTGTGGCCAAACGGAAGGAACGTGCAACCAGAGGAAGACCCACTTTCAGAAGCAGAGCAGTTGGCTATGTGGACTGACCTGGATACACTGACCAGAATATAGGTCAGTGTAGCTGGCTTCCTCTCGAAGAGATGCTCTTCTCTCCTCCCCCCGTTTGGCTTGCTGTGATTTCATCATCTTTGAAAGGGGTTTGCCACTAATTAATGTTGTATTATATGAGTAGCTGTGTAATTAGCGATGTTAAATCCCCCAGTTGGAGCCAAAGCCACCAGCAGGACCGCTTGCTCAACAGCCTCTCCACGTCCAGCTTCCAGTTATGAGTTATGTTGTCCCAGCCTTGGGAGAAGCAGCCCTGGCCGACTCAGAGATTTTAATCATTTTAATTGTACTTTCTCTTTCAACTGCAATCACACCAATGAGTTGTAATATTAAGCGTCACACTGTGTTAGAAAGGCATAAAAGCCGGCTCTGAAGGTTAATTTGCTCTCAAACCTCCTGGCTGAACGCACTGTGGAGTGTGGAACACTGTTGTGGTGGGTGACGGATATTGAGGAGTCATAGACTCTCACTCTGCTTTTAATCTTTGTTCTACTGTGCTCTCTAATGGCTCATTACTCCCTAGTGCGCTACGTGGCTGCTAGATAGTGAACAATACATAGCCATCAACAGAGATGCTCAACAGTCTTTATGATCTGCATGGTGGGTGGCTCTGAAATGGGGTGGGCGATTTGACACTAAAGTTATTGTTTCATTCTAAATTACGCCACGCCGCACTTTCCTGACTCTGGGACTGTACAAAAGTAAGAGACCACCCTTCATTTATTTCATTTCCACTCAGAAGAAATTGTGAGAAAGCCTCAACAAGTTGAGAATGTTTTCTGCTTCTCATGATCCAAGTAATCTCAAACATGTTAAATGATGTTGAGGGATGGACTCCGGGTTTGTTAGTCAATACGTCAGTCATTTTTCTCTGAATACTAGTAGCTTCAGTAGTTTGCTTTTCCTACTAAGCGCTTCATAGCTTAGTAACACCCACTCATGTTTCACAGTGGAAGAATGGATGAAACACCTATGGTTTCTTTTCAGATCAAAAGTTGTCTACCAGGCCTTGGACGGTTGTTAGGAGTCCATTTTCATTACATTACATTTTCTCACTTTTGAACTGCAGTTGTAGAAACTACCGTTTTTTTCATTTGTCTTTCTTCTACTTTATCTAAGTGGACATACTCATGAGTTATCTTCGTTGAAACATCTTTTAAAAAAGGAATAACTGTACTTAAATAGATCAAGGATTGTTACAGGACTGTAAATCATGTTTTCATGAGCACCACTCCTTCCAACAATTTAGAGCTGCATGTATTTTTTCATAAAAATTGGTTTAGGCAAATTGTAGCGAGCCTGTAAACAACAACAACCGGTGTAACACAGGCATAATGTTACTGCCAGAACCAAATGATGCTAAACAGGTGACTTTTCATAAAAGGAACAACAATTTTTTTCATTGAAGTACTTTTCAACTGTTCCTATTGTTCAGTTTATCATGCACACAATGTTAAGTGCTGTTCTCATGTGATTTAAAAAAATAGGGATGCAAGGTTTAGACATGACTACATAATTGTTGGATGGCTGTTATTTCTCATAGCTGAGTGTCTGGGAATAAGGCAAAATCTTCACACACATTGTGTTTCATAAAACCATCATCTGAGAAACAAAGTATTGTGGATTTTTTTTTTCCTATATAGCACCTTTCCTTAATCGAAATAAGACTACCATTACATCAACACTGTTCTACACTTACAGCACACTTCACCAACCTGTCACAGCAGCCTGTATCTGGAACCCCAGCGAGATAATGGGTGTATAAGTGGTGATCTGAAGAGAGTTATATTGGGACATGGCCTACTGGTGAATGCTGAGTGCTGATCCAACCCAACCCCCCTCCCCATGCCCTCTGATCCTTCCTGGGCGTCATGACTTTACTGGGCGACTCAGTGGTGGCAGCATTGCGGCTGGCTGCTGATTGATGAGGCGCCGTGCCTCTGGCTGTCTGATCTCCTGAACCCATCGATCCTCCGCCTAATCAGCTTCAACACTGGCCCAGTGCAAGCCAGTGTGGTCAGGCCTACACCAACCACACACTCGCTACCCCCATCCCAGCCAAGAGTGTCACAAACAACTGGCCCCAAACTAATGTACTTGAGCCTGTCTGATATATCGGTTTGCAACCAATGGTTTTATATCAGCTTAAGCAGCCACTGGGTAACTCAATATAAGACCCCAACAAAGGCTGAACCAATACATCTGTACAAAGACACATCAAATGTACCCTGACCTATAAAGTGCTTTGAAAAAGTAATTCTTCTATTTCTTCTAAATGTCTTCTGAGCCATTCAGCGGTGGACATGCTTGTTTGCTTTGGATCATTGTCCTGCTGCATAACCCAACCCAGCTTTAGGGCACAAACTAGTTTAGGGCACTAAGGTTTACCAGTGCCTAGTGTTGATAACAGCTCTGAGTATAGTGGCTTTGTAACCTTTTCCAGACTGGTAGAGTTTAGTTAATTTGTTTTGTGTCTATACTACAATCTTTTTAGAATGTGGCACCATATGCTGCTTTTTGAGAGCCTGTTTCTTGTTGCCAGACGCATTCTGTTTAAGGCTGATTAAGTAGCGAAGGGGGGGATGACTTTTTCTCATGGGTAATTTGAGGTTTCTTCAATAAATGGAATAAACATTTATTAATTATAATAGCTGCATTGTGTGTTGACTCATGTTGTCTTTATCCTCTATTAAAATTAGTCGGATGAGTTGACAAATGTGCAAAAATAGAAGCGTTGGGCCCCAGGTGGTCCAGCAGACTAATGCGCTGTCATGATCATGTCATGCAATGATCAGAGGGTCGCCAGTTCGATTGCCGGTTCGAATCCCGGTCATGCTGCTAGCCATCGGCAGCCGAGGCCCCAAGTGAGCACAACTGCCCTTGCTTTCTCCAGGGTGGGTAGATCTGCGAGCTGGGTATGCAGCGCTTCCCTCCAGGTGCGTTGGTTGCCTGGCGATGTTGCTTCGGTGGCAGTCCGAAAATGAGTGGCTTGACTGTGCACTACTGCACTGTAGAAAACATGCTTTGCTTGGTGTTTGAACAACTCTGGACGATTATTACCCTCTTAAGGATACCTTCATTTGAAGGCCTGCAGGAGGCAGAGAGTGGTGTTGTAGCACCTGGTTGTTGCCATCCTTCAGACTCCAAAAGAAAAAACCTCACAGAAATAAACACTCACAACATACATCTACACAGATACTCACATGGAGGGAGGTTATAACATGCCTTCCAGAGTGTCAATTGCATTTGCCCTCCTTCAGACTTGAAGCACTTTCAAGGTTTCATGGTTGGATATTACATTTCTCATGACAATTTGTTTGGTTAGTTGGTGGTTGTGATATCCTCTTTCTGCTCTAAAACACTACTTTAATGTACCACACAGTTTAGGAAGCTGTTAACACCTTAGATGATTGGAGCTTATCTTGTGCTATCTGTCTCGAATGTTTAGACGTGTCCTTTCTTTGTCTTTGTTTGCCAGGTTTTGTCTTGTGGTTTGATTACAAATCAATTCATTTGAGTCAAGTAATTAAACCCAGTAGCGCTTTTGAAACGCATGTGCTGATTAATATTTCACGCCCTGTGACTAAAATAGACATTAACAAGCCTTGTTTCTGGAGCAGGCTTATATATGCAGATAGTGGCAACATATGGAACGTGATTCAAACCTTCAAAATCAAAAAGTAAAGCAATGACACTCTCGCTCTCTCTCTCTGACCAGCTGACCAGGCGAAAAGATTATATGTATCATTAATGTCTTTTCTCATTTCTCTTAATGACTAAATATAAATAGCCGAGTAGAAGCCTCCAGAATCCCGGTTACGTGCTAAAGATGCTGTTGTTTTCAGAACTTCAGAGCTTCTCTCCTTTCCCTTCTCCCGCTGCCACTCTCTGCGAGAGCTCAGGCTGCACAGGCAGGCCTACAGTCTGTTTAGCTCTAGAAAAAGAACGTAATGAAGTCTATAAATCTTGTCATTTATTGGTGACAGAAGGCACAGTGAGTAATACTGTGACTACAGTGTGTAACGGTGAGAGAGTGAGAGGCAGGGCCGGTTTAAAGGCCTGTGCTCTATAGAGCAGCCAAGACTTTAAAATTAATTCCGTCCTTAAAAGGAAGTTTGCATACTGTTAATGGTGACTAGTGCTGTGTGGCGGGCGTGGAGGTTTCTGTCTCCATTAGATTTATGAAAGGCTATTTACTTCACCTACATTTGGCTGCCGTCATGCATGTCCCACAAAGGAATGTAGGTGACCTGTTAGCTGAACTGGAAATGGTTCTGCTAAACTGTACCTTTTTGGGTGTAAATCTGGTCACTGTTGCGATACCCTGAATATTGTAGAGCTGTGTACATTAGCAGAACTCAGTTGAGGCAAAAATGGCATAATATTTTCAGTTTTTAAAAAAGATAAGTTCTGCATTTTTACATTTTATTAAATAATATACAAATTATTTAGGAAGGTGACAATGTTTTTTTCAGTTAACCTGAATATGGTACCATAATTCAATGTGATTAAGTTGACATAAATAATCCCTTAAAGCTCAAACACTTGTTGGGTTTTAGTGGGGTTTCAAAAGGTTCTTGAACTACAGTGAGGTTTGGAAAAAGGTTCTTAGGCGACAGTGGGGTTTGCACTGTACTGTACATCTGTAAATGTGCATCTAGTCATATTGCAATATGACGATATTATCGTGTCATGATACATTTTGTCATTGTGATACACAATATGCTTTTTTAAAATATCAAGGATATTGTTAGTGCTTAATAAACACTGATCAGCTACATTAGACTGGTTTAATAAGATGAAGTTCAGCAGATGTTGAATAAAAATCACTGTATTTAGTACAGAAAATGATCTGAATAGTTGCTTTAAAAAAATCTGACGCTACTGATGTTTTTAGTCTGTGATTACATATATCGTGATAAGTATTGTGTATCAAGAAAAATGTCTTTAAATATGGTGATATAGTATTTCTTCCATATCGTTCAGCCCTTATCTAATCTTAACCATTACTGTGTGAATAACATTCTAACCCAAAATGAATGTAAATGTACTTTAGTTTACATTTACTTACAGGCAGTTCTTTTCATTAACAACTGCAAATATGACTCTTGAGCTTTGAGCCCTCAATACTGAAATGCTAATTGTGTGCCTTCATATTTCAATGTTGTATCATCTGGATATTTTATGGTCACATTTCATAATGTTCAGTGTGCTTTGGGAAATAATGGCAGGAACACCCCTCATTTTCGATCTCACTTTGCAAGCTTGCAGGTAAACTCACCTCACCACTGTCTAAGTAATTGAATGCTGCATCGCATTGTGGAAGCTGTAGTTTTCCTGGATTAAGCTCTTACAGATCCATAAGTGGGTAAAATGTAGGTGAATATAATAGACTGTAGTGGAAAAATTGTAATAATTTTTGTATGATTCATTTTCAGGGAGCCTGGGACATATTTGGATTTGGGAAATTTGAATTGTATTAATCAGAACGGCATTGAAGCAACACTTTAAGACCATGTAGAATATTAGATTCCTTGTATGGAGGTGAATAACCCTGTTCAGTAACATAAATGTACCCCTAGTGGATACAAAATCCAGGACTGGAAATTAATTTCAAGTTGCATAATTGAATGTCTGCCCTAAAACCAGTCAGGGGCTGACCACGGAAGCTTTAAAAGCCCCTGAGCTTTGTGGCCTCAGAGTAAAGGGTGAGATAGTGAGACGAGAGAGAGAGAGATGTGCAGAGGTCAGCAGAATACTGGCCCACTTTGAGCTGCTCTCTGCCCTGCCCTGGATATTACTGCTTCCCTGGGTGGGCCCACTTTGCACACACTCAGCGAAGTGCCCTGTGTCCAATGAAAGAGGCAGTGTTTGTGTGTCCGTTTGTGTGTGTGTTTGAGCATGAATTGTCTCGCCCAATGCAGAAAGCAGTCATGAATGAGCTCGCAGACACAGTCTGTCAAAAGGAGCAGATTTTCTAACACTTCTCATCAAAAAGACGCACCGAATCGTATTATGCGCTCCACAATGCTGAAGACTTTCTGACAGCGAGTGGGAAGCATGTGTCTGTTATGTGGAATGTGTGAGGCGGCGCGGTAGACTGCAAGTGTGTGTCTGACAGTGTCTCTATTTCTCTGCCCAACAGTGCTGCCTCGACTCAAACAGTCACCCTGAAGCTGCTATGACAGTACCAGCTGTCAGCCACCTATCAGTGAATGTCCTGTACCCTGGTGCATTCTCTCTCTCTCTCTCTCTCTCTCTCTCTCTCTGTTCCTATCTGTGATTCAAACTCTGAAAGAGCCTGAACATTTGTTTTCAACCTGGCAGGAGCAGACCTTATTTAATTCAATTGATTAAAGTACTGGACATAATACTGTAGGGTTTGAATAAAATGTTGTCAGGCTACAGTGAGTTGTGGAAAGAATGTTGTTGGGCTACAGTGAGGTTTGGAAAAGGAGGTTGTTGGGCTACAGTGAGGTTTGGAAATTAGGTTGTTTGGCTACAACGAGGTTTGGAAATGAGGTTGTTTGGCTACAATGAGGTTTGGAAAAAAGGTTGTCAGGCTACAGTGAGTTGTGGAAAGGAGGTTGTTGGGCTACAGTGAGATTTGAAAAAGTTTTTTGGGCTACAGTGAGATTTGAAAAAGTTTTTTGGGCTACAGTGAGGTTTGGAAAAGGAGGTTGTTGGGCTACAGTGAGGTTTGGAAAAGGAGGTTGTTGGGCTACAGTGAGGTTTGGAAAAGAGGTTGTTGGGCTACAGTGAAGTTTGGAATGGAGGTTGTTGAGCTACAGTGAGGTTTGAAAAAGTTTTTTGGGCTACAGTGAGGTTTGAAAAAGTTTTTTGGGCTACAGTGAGGTTTGGAAAGGAGGTTGTTGGGCTACAGTGAGGTTTGGAAAGGAGGTTGTTGGGGTATAGTAGGGTGAAGAAAGAAGGTTGTTGAGCTACAGTGAAGTTTATAAGGGAGGTTGTTGAGCTACATTGAAGTTTGGAATGGAGGTTGTTGGGCTACAGTGAGGTTTGAAAAAGGAGGTTGTTGAGCTACAGTGAGGTTTGGAAAAGAGGTTGTTGGGCTATAGTAGGGTGAGGAAAGAAGGTTGTTGAGCTACAGTGAAGTTTATAAGGGAGGTTGTTGAGCTACAGTGAAGTTTATAAGGGAGGTTGTTGAGCTACATTGAAATTTGGAATGGAGGTTGTTGGGCTACAGTGAGGTTTGAAAAAGTTTTTTGGGCTACAGTGAGGTTTGGAAAAGGAGGTTGTTGGGCTACAGTGAGGTTTGGAAAGGAGGTTGTTGGGCTGTAGTAGGGTGAGGAAAGAAGGTTGTTGAGCTACAGTGAAGTTTATAAGGGAGGTTGTTGAGCTACATTGAAGTTTGGAATGGAGGTTGTTGGGCTACAGTGAGGTTTGAAAAAGGAGGTTGTTGAGCTACAGTGAGGTTTGGAAAAAAAGTTGTTGAGCTATAGTAGGGCGTGGAAAGAAGGTTGTTAAGCTACAGTGAGGTTTGAAAAAAAGGTTGTTGAGATACGGTGAGGTTTATAAAGGAGGTTGTTGAGCTACAGTGAGGTTTGGAAAAAAGGTTGTTGAGCTACGGTGAGGTTTATAAAGGAGGTTGTTGAACTACATTGAAGTTTGGAAAGGAGGTTGGTGAGCTACAGTGAGGTTTGGAAAGAAGGTTCTTGGGCTACTGCTATTTTGGGAAAGAAGGTTCTTGGACTACAGTGCGTTGTGGAAAGGAGGTTGTTGGGCTACAGCTAGGTTTGGAAAGGAGGTTCTTGGGCTACAGTAAGGGTTAAAAAGATGTTTTTTAGGCTGCAGTACATTGGGAAATAAGATTGTTGAGCTATAGCGAGATTTGGAAAGAAGGTTCTTTGGCTATAGCAAGGTTCGGAATGAGGACTGTTGAGCTACAGTGAGGTTTGGAAAAAGGGTTCTTGTTGTCAGTCCACAGTGTTTTTTTCCCATCTGTGCAGATGTCTTTATTCAAAAAGCTCAGCCTTCCTGTCTAAATTACCTCTGCATTCAGTCCCACCTTCCTCCAGGCTTTCACATGAATGGCAATCTCAGTTGATCATCACTCTCCCGGGAGGCCATCACTGCATGGCTCTCATTACACTGTTCCCTGCCCATGTCACACTGCGCTCTCTGGCGCTGGGGGAAAGCCATGTGAGGTGCATACAGAAAACACTTCTGCTGGGAAGTCGGGTAAATCGGGAACTGATGCTGTGTGGCTCTGACTGTGTTTCGTTTTTTTTCCTTTTCCTCCTATTTCTTTCCCTTGTTTCTTGGGCCTCTCCAAACTGACTCTGCTTGAGCGGCCACTGCTGCTAACTGCTATGGCCTTCTTAAGCTGAACTGACCATCCTTCTAATTTGATTTCCTATGTGATTGATATATACTGTTGGCTTTGCCATAAAACTGTCTGACTAAAAGACAAAGCTGCTGTCATGCGCCCTAACTGTAGCCTTAAGCCTCCATGCTCCTGGTCGGAAGTGACTGTGTGGAGCAGAACATTTGATCAGGCCCTGCTCAGCCCACCTGATCCAGGTGGGTAATCGTGCCTGGTAAACCTTTTCTGACCCACTGAGTGAAGTGGAGCTGGCTTTCCTGAAAATGTCATTGAAATTGTCATCACAAGCCTATTGCTACTACTTATTGCTTGCCTACTCTCAGCCAGCCTACCCTGCTGTAGCCTACTCAGCAGTAGCCTACTCAGTGCTAGCCTACTGTACCCTAGGCTCTCTCACAGTGGGCAGAGTGGCTCAGGCTCCACTTCAATAACTGCTGCCAGTACGTTTGGGTTGTGTTGGCTATTAAGTGGAGAGTTTCCAAAAACGCTTCTTTGCCCAGAGCTTTTTTTTTTTGTTCTTTCAGTGACATGTTTTCTCATCCCATTCACTCTGTGTGTAGCATCTTTCTTTTAATGCAATTGGGAGTGGAAGTGAGGGCCTGCTCCTGCTAATGGCAGATTTAACTCATGAATTAGTGCAACAACAAATGCTTTCTCTAGAACAGATCCTTCACTCAGAACCCAGCAAGGGGGAAACTTCAGGTCTTAGCTTTCCACCAATGACAGGTGGAGGATGCCTCACGCTGATCCAAGTTAGTTAACTGGTCAGTCCTAAGGGGCTACGCTATGAATGCAAGCATAAAGAGAAGGAGCTCAGGGGCACATGTATGGGAGCTCTTGTCCTGGCCTGTTGAGTACTGTATTGATGCTGTACTGCAGGTACACTGTGCGTGGATCAGTGTGGGCTCTGCCAGTTTAGTGCTTGTTGTGCCACCCACCAGAACACTTAGCCAACCTGCTGCCTACCTCCAGCACACTACAGTACACAGTGCACACACACACACACGGCCTCTATGCCGGTGGGCAGGCAGAGGAAGAAGAGAGGAGAGGGCCTGGTCTCTGGAGAGCATGCTGGGAGGTTAGCTGAGGTGACTGGAGCAAGCCATGCTGTGGTCGCTTTCTCTACCTCTCTGTTTATCCCTTTCTCTCCCTTTTGCATCTCTGTGTGAGATCTCAGTTTCAGAAAGGAGATATATTGAACATTTTTCTTGGATGTTGCCCTTTTACTCCCGAGGTCTATTTTTAACGTTTGAAAGGCATTGTGTAGCGAAAACAGTCCTGATTCATTTTTAGCTGACCCACTAACCTCTTTATCTCTTTAATTTCACAATGTAAATGATAAACATGGTCAATTTTTAGTTTTTTTTTTAATCATTTTTTATAAATTAAATGTATCTTAAGATGTGATTTATATGGGTTTATTTTCACTGTTGGACACAGTGTTATTTATTTATTATTATTTATCAATGTACTATTTCCCCAATGACTTGTAGAAATTGTTAAATTAATGCTTTTTTGACAAATGGCAGTAAAACTTTGTTGTCACCTTCTCAAAACTGTAAAAAAGTCAAGATCATTTTATAGAAAAACACTTATTGTAAAACTTCAATCAATGCATTCTTTTAAAAATTATTTATAATCATTATAACTTATTGAACTATGTTTGGGACAGTCACACATTAAGGCATTTTACTTTAAACCTTCAAAAATCTTATAACAAACCATATTTTATAACAATAGGTCCTTGTAAAACAAAGAAAGTAACAGGAAGGTGAAATAAGACCGGTTCTGCTGTGTTGAGACTCATAGCTGGTCAGCTAGGCTTAGATAAGTTGGTTAATTTGAGCTAACTGGGCTCGAATCACACACCTTTAGAGTATAAAGCAGCATACTTGAAAGCACAAAGTCAAGGGAATGGTCTTAGAAGGGTTTTCAAATGTTCAAGACAGATTCATGCAGGTTTGCTTGCTCTGCCTTTTAATCAAACTTTATGTTACTAAACTCTGTCACCAACTTAAATATTTAATTACCATTATACCTCCCAAGCCTACCATCAATAAGCTTTACTGATCTAATGCACAACGATTCACGTATTTAGCTGGGGTTAACAAAGATCTACTTGAAAATTTTAACTTGCAAGATCACTTAACCCTTAATCTTTGACAAGAGATTGACTCTTCTGGGAAGGCTTTATTTTACTTTTGGATAATTGCTGTGAGGGCTTGATTCATTCACACAAGAACAGTGGAGTTACTGATTGATGATGCCATTCCAACTCCTCACAGAGGAGATCCACTGTCCCACAGTCCTGTGCTTGAGTATGGTGACCTTTGGCTCAGGAGATCATGCCTTGAGATAATACAAGCTGGTTTGCGAGCAATCAGACATCTGAATGAAAGCTGAATTTTGTACTACTTTTGGATGTGTAGATCCTTCGGAAGGCTGCAGCTACACATTTGCTTTTAGTGAAGAAATAAATTCTACTTCATTCTCCTCAGTAACCAAGCTACAGACTGTCTTTAGTAACACCGCTTCTTGCCATCAGTGGGTGTATCTGTGGGCGGGCTAAAGTGCTGTATACCCTGAATGGATGGACATGTGTAAATGTTTTCATGGTTGTGACATCACAGTCATGATGAGTTGAGGATGGTGTATTTTTTCTTGCTTATTTGTATGGATAACCTGTGTGGATAGTGCGGTATATGGATAAAAGTATTGGGACACCTGCCTGTTCATAGAAAGGGTAGTAAAAAAAAAGGTTTATCCTGCTTTTGTAAGTAATTGCTCTCAGGATTTGATTGCGTTCAGTCACAAGAGCGTTAGTGAGGTCAGAATGTTGGATGATGACCAACCCAAATCGTCTCAAAAGTGTTGGATGGAGCATCACCCTCAATCCACAGCTTAATGCTGGGGGACTTTATACACCTCTAGCTCTAGCTTGGCTTTAGGTGTTGTTCTAATAGGTTCATGTTTATCTGCTCCAGGGAGTCCTATTCTATTGGCAGTACCTCTCTACATGGACAACAAAAGTGTGTGTGCATTTGCACGTCAGCAGTGGGTGCAACTTAAAGTAGCTGAATGCATTCATTAGAATGAATGTCCACAAGCATTTGGACATATAGTGTATATGACACACTCAGTCCTTTAGTGCACCTTGTGCTCTCGAGTATATCAGTGTCAGATAAGAAGCTGTATTTTTCTGCACGTTGGGTCGCTGCCTTGTAGGCAAATGGGCCCCTGGCCTACGTTCCGCAGTAGATTGCCCTGAACCTGGATGTGGAGATACAGTTACAGGCTCATATATCAGCCTGCTTGCAGAGGAAAGAGGCAGGTCTCTTAACTGCAGCCTCCTGGGGCTTGTGGCTCCTCCGAAGACTCGGAGAGAAAAGCTGACGATTGTGCCGGAGCCTTCGAGTGTGCTGAAGCCTGCTTCTCAGAGCAAAGTGGTTGCTTCATCTTCTTACTGTATCTTTAACAGGGCCTTTGGGACCTTAACAGGGCTGTCTGTGAATAATTGAGGCAGCTCAATAAAGACTAACTTAATTTATTGTTTATTGCCATCTCCACTTCAACTCTGCATCGATTTCTCTTTGTCTGGATGTGGAGGAGCTTCACATTTCCATATGAAATAAGCTGACTGGACGGGTAATTGAGAGGATTACTCATGAATCACTTCACTCATTGCGACCCATTCTCCAGATTTGTTAACATTGATATCATCAGCTTTGGCCAAAAGGCTTGCATCCTACTCCGGTATAGACTACAATAGCTTTTTTTTTTAATGAAATTCAACTCATAACAATTAAAAATCAATGTTCTCCTTGGGTTTGATCCACAGGGATGCCACAGCTGTCTGTGGCCTAGTGTCCAACAGAGCACGATTGGCCTTACTCTCTCTGGGTGGGTAGCATTTCCTCCTTATGTTCTGTTGTCAGGAAACAACTTCTACTTCTGAGTAGATGCGTATTTGCATATGTGTCGCAACACAGAGAAAGGGCTGCAGGTGTGCGTAGTTTGTAGAAACTATCCAATGAGCTGCATGTCAAATTAATGCTGAATGCTGAGGTTCTCCAGTAGCAATGAGGTGGGGTACAATCCATACAATGCAAGAACCAAATAATACATGAGACAGAACCAGCAAAATGAAGCAAATGAATGTATTAAAAGGTTAAACACAAAAAAGGCATATGCCACCTTGCCGAGTATGATGGCAAATATGTATGCATGTAATGCCCAAGCAACCATCTACATACAAGTATACACACATACATACATCTGCTTACAAGTATACACCAGGCCTTTTAGGTCTCTTACAAGCATGTCTGTCTAGCATTTAGAAAACTGAGCTTCACCCCCCCCCCCCCCCCCCCCCAGTTTTAGTAGCATTGTGAGATGCTCAAATGTAAAGGGAGTATAAATGAGCCTCAATATCAGTTAACACAGCATTATGTGTCATTTTACATTAAAATACTCAGTAACCTGTAATAGTGAGAAAGCCACTGCTGTTGTTACCACTCTCTGCTTAGCTCGACAGAAACTACACTGCGTAACTGTGTGCAAAATGCTTGCAGCAACTACATAACACTGCATAACGCAAATCACATTCTTAATGCAAATCCGATAATTATACTGTTTAGCGACAGTCAACATGCTTCTTTTACTTTGAGTGATGGCTCTGTCTCTCTCAGCTTGTAAAATGCATGTGTAAAGGGTGTCCTTTAGTGGCAAATGAAAGTGCAAATTCCACATCCAACTCCTGGATAACTAAATATCATGATTCATATTGTTTATTGTGAAAATGCAAGTATGGTGTGAATAGCCAAAACATTATAGCCTGTGGAAGCATGGCCTCTACAAGACTTGCTTTTTGTTAGCAATCTGTGCTACAGTAGCTCTTTTGTGGGATTTGTGGTCCAGCCTTCACCCCCAACATACGTTCATAAGTCTTTGGCACTCATGGACCTGTCTCTGGTTAACATAAGTGTCTTTCTTGGGAGCACTTTTGGTGGGTACTGAGTACTGCGTACCAGGAACACCCCACAGGACTTTCTGTTTTGGAGATGTTCTGACCCAGTCATTTAGCAATCAAAATTTGGCCAGTATCAAAGTGTCTGGCTTACAAGTTCAAGCACTGACTGTTCTCTTGCTACCTAATATATCCACCCCTTGAAAGTTTTAATGTTATGGCAGTATTTCATGTATCGCTCACTCTTCTAAAAAAGGCTGTCTACTGTCTTGGTGTGATTTTTTTTGTGAATGGTGTTTGCAGAGTCTGCATTGGCCTGGCTCTCATCCAGCTCTGGTCACTGGGTACTCCTCATTAAGGAGCCAGCTTTAGCAGGGGTCTGTGATTGGACACTCCAGTGCCCCTGCTCATTAAAGGCATGGAGTGTGAGCGAGTGGGATAGCAGCAGTCTGCTGATAACCTTCTCCAAAAGCAGCATGGCACAGGCCTGACACCACCATCGATTGTTTACAGGCAGAGAGCGTGGCATGATGCCATGGCTATGTAGCCAGTAGAGAGAGAGAAAGAGGGAAGAGTGTGCAAACTGCACTGTGGTGCTGTGTTTATCTGTTTGTGTGTGTGTGTGTTTGCGCGGTTTAGGAATGTGACGGCATTGTGGGCTGATGTGGATGTCCGATATTTTTAACAAGCGTATCTGCTGATGTCAATGCCAGTGGCAATATAGCAATATATGTATGTATAGTACCTCTATAGCTACACAAATTATTATTATTATTGCATTGAATTATTATTATTGCAATGATATTGTCATTTTAAGACCACTGATATACATATATATCAGTGGTATATCTCATTTTTTCTGAGCTATTTTTGTATCGCATTGGAGTCATTATTTTGTTGCCATGAGAATATTAAACTTGATTATGGGTTCAGGCAACTGTGCCGACCTCTGATCATGTCACTGTGAATATCCGTGAACATGATGTCTGCGCATAATTGCATAGGTCATGTATTGAGTGTGTGTTTGTATCAGCATGCGTGCTGGTTAATGTATCCAGTGACCATATGTATCCTCATTGTCGGGTAGTGGGGGTGGTAGTGCAGAGGTGGACTTATTGATTGCTGACCACCAGGGACCCGCAGCCCTGCCCCTACTCAGATGTGATCATTAGTGAGAGAGCCCCGCTGCAGCATGTGCGTGTGTTTAAGTCTCATTTGAGTTGTGTATCGTTTGAGATCCTAAATCAGGGCACAAAGGTTCCTTATAATGGCTTTGTTTTAAAACCAATACACCAGGATATGAATAGAAAGAAACTGGATACAGGTAAATAAAGTTACCTTACAGTTTCAGGGGTCTTTGAATGAAATACTGCTTTCTTTGGCATTGCTGAATACTGAAAGTTCAGTACATGGAAATGACTTATCATGAAGCTCAAACACTGAATACCCAAAACAGAGCTGTAAAACCTCCAAAACCCCTAAAAAATGTGGAAACCGCTTCCAAAATGAACATACACTCGATGTCAATGCTGGTAAAGCAATAAAATGCAAACCAGCCAATCAGAGCAGAGCTTACCAAATTGTCCATGAGTCCAACATAAAAGAAAAAACAGCTTGTTTCTTTCTACACTATTAAAAATAAAGGTGCTTCGAATGGTTCTTTGAGTTATACCGTTCTGGTTCCATAAGAAACTGTAATACTGTAATGGATATGTGTGAGTGTAAAGAACCTTTTAAAAGGTCTTCTTTACCGATTGTTCTCATTAATGCATCTTTATTGACATGCTTTATTAGCTTTATTGACATTTATTGAAACATGGTTGTTTATGGAACCAAAAGTGGTTCTTTGTGGAATCGCTCAAAGAACCATTAAGTACCTTTATGAATTAAGAGTTTAAAGCCAGAGAAATTGTGTATAAACCCACATCTAAGCATTTTCGCCCCAACAAAACCTACCGACCTTCTCTAGACAGAAAAATGTAAAATACTGAATATACAAACTATATGAGCATTATCAAACACTGGAATTACAGGGGATTATTTTTTTATTATAGCATTGGCGTGCATATGCTGTGCAGCCAACATCCTGCGATCTCTGTGTATTTTATGTTTTGATAGTTTGATGATAATTGGTGAACTGTTTACAAAGTAACAATTTTAGAATTAGTGATCAACACATCAACATATTGTTGCAGTTTTCATTCTGAGTCTTGTGTACTGCACTTGATGACTTTATCATCGTCTGGAAGAGTAAATATTAGGGAAGCCCCTGATTCAGAGCTGGGAAATATGACAATATTTTATTGTATCATGATAAATTTTGATATGGTGATAACAATATTCTTTTCTAAGTATACAGAGGATACTGTTAGTGCTTAATAAACATTGATTAGCTGCAGGTTTCATTACTAACAGTGTAATTAGACTGGTTTAATTAGATGAAGATCAGCAGATGTTGAATAAAAGTAACTGTATTCAGTACAGGAGAATATCTGAATAGTGGTTTATAAGAATCTTTCGCTACTGATGTTTTTAGTCTGTGATTAAGTATTGTGATAAATATCGTCGAAAGAAGTCTTTAAATATCATGATATAGTATTTTTACCATATCGCCCAGCCCTACCCTTTGTTGTTGCTTGTTTGTTGTTGCTACGTCACCTTTACCACAAGCCCCTGAGCTAAGCTAAGCTAAAGTAAGTCTTACCCGAACCTTCCATTCCACCTCGCTGCCTACCGCTCTCGCTCGACAACTAGCATTGTAAGCATTGTTTGTGACCTTATTTTAGTGAGCACCACAAAAAAGAGCCTTATTTGAACTGAGAAATGCGTCAACGTTACAGTTATCAGCCAAAACAAGTCTTATAATTCGAACTCCCCAGTCCACCTTAAATAACGTAGCTTTTATTGTGTGCATTGCAGCAGTAGAATGTAACTGCTGCATCATTTAAGGTGGAATAGAAAGTTCTAGTAAAAGGGACAACTTTTAGCCTTGTTTTGGCTTCTACGCTATAGTAAACCCATCTATTGGTTCAAATAACGCTCCTTTTTTGTTTTGTTCACTGTAATAAGGTCACAAAATAATGTTTAGGGTAGTTCTCGAGTCGGACCGGTACATCCCTATTACTGTAGTGTGCTAGTATTTAGAAAGAGCTTATTCAAATGATGTGCTATAATGAATGTGATTACTGCTTTCCTCCATTTATTTTTGTTTAGCCCTTAAAGACGACTTCTCATTATTTCATTAGGTGTAAAGCGTGTAAACCAGCCCTCTGTGAGGCGCTTTTCAATGCACATTTCAGCAGTGGGTGTCAGTCTGGGATTGATCACTCAGTAAGACACAGGGAGTCTCACAGTCCAGCCCACTGTACAGTCCAGTGGTAATTTGTTTGTAGTAGAATAAAAGAAAACCCTCCTCAATCTGCCTCCTCTTCTCTCGCGTGAGGTAGCCCCCCTCTCTCTCTCTTTCTCTCTGTCTCTCTTTCTCTCTTTCGTCTCTTCTACAAGTTTTCTCATTACTGCTATATTTAAAGCTTATTTAAAGCTGACGTGTTGCACACAGGTGAAGCGCAGGCCGCTCCGGCTGTGATGGAGTGCCCTGCGCTTCTATAAGTTAAAAGTAGGTTGTGTGTAATTTAGGACGGAAGGTTAATTTCGAGAACTGGCAGGTATTTTGGTACAGATAGCCCCGTTTGCAGAAGAAAGCTTGTGAAAGCCCTAAATGTGTCCTCCTGATTTATGCTATTGTATTTGCTTTATAGCTGCTCTTAACTTCTCTTGACACTCAAGGTTTAATTCTGTTTGTGCTGGATGATGAATTAGCTGCGGGAGTGGAAGAGCAGGTCTTGAACCCCCGAGGTGCTCTATGCTACTGGGCGCATTATGACTTGTGTAGCACATAAAGACCGCTAAGAACGTGCACAAACACGCACACACACACACACACAGGCAGGTTTGTTTAAATGCAAGGCCAGGGCATGGGGTGATGCATATGGCCAGTGTTATATGTATGAAACTTCATCTGACACTAATCCATCTTTAATTCAGAGCTCCTCACTTAACCCCTTAATCCCTGTATGTAGTCCCACACTACATTTACATTTACATTTAGGGCATTTAGCAGACGCTCTTATCCAGAGCGACTTACAAAAGTGCTTTGCTATTTACTTAAGAAAAACCTCAGCTAGTCTTAATAGGCTAAAATTCAAAGATACCTCTAAGTTAAGACACTACTAAACACAAGTCAATAAGGTGACCACTCTGCTATTCGCCCAAGTATTCTCTGAAGAGGTGGGTCTTCAGTCTGCGTTTGAAGCCAGCAAGCGACTCTGCTGTCCGGACACCCAGGGAAAGCTCGTTCCACCACTTTGGTCTCTGTGCAGATCAGCTTTTGACCATTGCCATCAGGTACAGAGGGGCAGGTCTGTTCTTGGCTTTGTAGGCCAGCGTCAGGGTTTTGAATCTGATGCGGGAAGCAGCTACAGGAAGCCAGTGAAGAGAACGCAGCAGTGGAGTAACATGGCACTACAGTCCTTCCCTTTATTACTTTCAGAATTAACATCAGCTTCATCGGCCCTAACATAGAAGCCTGTGGGACTTCACAGTATGTAACCCATCACACACTATATATAGTGTTTGATTTGTTATAGAGCACATATCCTAGATTTGGACTGTATTTAGTGTTCTCCCTCAGATTCACATTTGACCTTTTTAAGTACTAGAATATTCAGCTGGTAATTTTCCATCTTCTTTTTGCCCCTAGATATAGGCAGGTATTTTTAAATACAATGTATTTTGTCATTACAAAAATGAAGAATTCAAACCACATGGTTTAACAGGTTACTTTTTCTATAAATGGACTGAATAGAATTTGACCGAATTGTCATGCACTAATATGGTATACAGAATTCAGAGCCAGTGCTTATTTCTGCTATTTTTATGTACAGTTCTGTGCATGCCCATACATAAAAATTCATAAAATGTAGAAATTGGGACTAAATTTACCTGACTTGTCATTACAGACAGATATAACCTTCATTTCTCTTGCAAATACAGTAAACTGAATAAAAAGCAGTGCTAATTTTAAGAGCAGCTGTAATGATACCAACAATAACACCAATAATAAAACCACTTAAATAATCACTTTATTTTTGGCAAACATGATAGTTTTGTTTCTAACCAGGCAGAATTTAAGTGGTGGGAGTACATTTCCACACATGAATAGAACAGAGTAGACAATCTTTGTCATTGCACAAATAGGCCTACAGTGGAGCTGGGTTGGTTTAGGCGACATGGGCAAAGAAGACAGAAAATAGACTTTATTAAATAAAAATAAATGTACCTGACTTATCATTACAGACAAATATAACCTTCCGTTCTCTTGCAAATACAATACATAAAATAAAAAGCAGTGAAAATTTTAAAGTTGTGCCATAAATAGTTTAAATAGAATCGAATATCAGTTTAAAACATTCCTCAAATCTAAATGTCTCTCCAATGCTGATCATCATCACCCATGATGGACCTGTTTTACAAGGGCTCAGAACTTTAGATGTTTAGATGTAGGCTGTATAAGAGTGCATATAATTGGTGGCTTGGGTTTTGAGGTAAATCAGGCAATCTACCCCTGAACCTACTTTTTTTTTTTTGCTGCTTTTCATGACTGAAGGGAAATGGTGGGCTATATGCATTTTATGGCCTTTACAGGATAATGAGAGCATTAATTGCCATCTCTCATCTAATGTATGTTGGGATTGTCACAGATTAACTATTTAACCCCATAGTGTCGAGGCAAAACATTTGCTATGTTATACTCACGGTTCTCCTTTATCAGTGTGATTTCTCTGTGCTGTCTTCATGTTTATTTGAATGTGTATGCTCAGATCAAGTGAGGTACTTAAATTGGTGTGGGGTGCAGGTGCAGGGTTTTCCATCCGCTATGATCAGTTAAGGCTGCTTTGTACCGTCAGTACCGTCAGCATCATCATATCCTTTTGCAGAGTGTGACTTCAGGAAGTGACATCAGTCGCTGATTAAAAGTCATAATCTCACATTTTCATTTACTTTAACTTTTCAGAAATTAGCAGGCATGTGGCAGTTTTTTTGACCCCCTTCCCCTGATTTGGTCTGAGTATCTTAATCCTCAGCATCAGCTGATACCATTAATAATGCCAATAATAATAATACAAATAATAAAACCA
Organism: Salminus brasiliensis; assembly: GCF_030463535.1. Lineage (NCBI taxonomy): Eukaryota > Metazoa > Chordata > Actinopteri > Characiformes > Bryconidae > Salminus > Salminus brasiliensis. The sequence goes on along the minus strand of NC_132885.1, from coordinate 26,773,537 downwards.
ATAAGAAAGCCACTTATATTAGGTAAGCTAATTAATACTGAAATAAAAAACACGGTTGATATAATGTGACTTTCTGGGGCGTTTTTTTTTTTATTTCGAGAGCCGACATTTTAAAATGACTTGAATGAATTTTTTTGTATGTTTAATATTTTATAACACATTCTGATTGACCTTATCATTCAGCTCCTAGTTCCTTTAAAACACACAGTGACATTACTTTGTGTGATGTGTGTGTGCAGAGATACACACTCTGAACTCATATGTTTTGTTTGTTGTCGAGTACTGAAGTGAAATAGCTATTTGATGGTGTTGTGAATGAGCTATGATTTAGTTTTCTATAGCGTGTACATGAACAGTAGAAAGGCTCACTGGTAAAAAGGTGCATTCACATGATAGTTTCATTTCTAACGAGGCAGAATTTAAGTGGTGGGAGTACATTTCCACACATGAATAGAACAGAGTAGAAGATCTTTGTCATTGCACAAGTAGACCTACAGTGGAACTGGGTTGGTTTAGGCTACATGGGCAAAGACGACAGCAAATGGACAAAACGGCAAAACAGACAAAACATCTGAAAACGGCTCAAAAACACAAGTTGTCACGCCTGTGTCTCTGTCTGGCCCTGTTTGTTTGTCAGTCCTTGTCCCACCTGTTCATCAGTGTTCCCACCTGTTCCTCCTCACTAGCCACGCCCCCTTGTTAGCCCACGTGTTCCCCTGTATATAAGTACCCCTTTGTTTCAACCATCCCTTGTCTGGTTTTGTCCATGTCAAGTCCATGTGTTTATGTCAGGTCATGGTTTGTTGACTCTGTTTGTCTTAGTTTTAGTGTGTATGTTTGCTTATTCTGTTTGTTCTGTTTCTGTTAGTTTTTTTTGTTAGTCTCAGTGTTTGGTTTTGTTCCCCAGTTTGTAGCCTGTTTGTTCTTCTTTGGTTTTGTTTAATAAGTACCTACGTGTACGTCCGCCTCCGCCTCCACCTCCGCCTCCAAGCCCCACGCCATCGTGACACTAGTAACACAGCTCTCACTTTTAGTTTCACCCTGCAGAATCTGTTTTGTTAGCTTCTGAGAAAGTTCCTTACTGATGTGGCCATTAAAGTTCCTTACTGACCATAGTTTCCAGAGAATCCGTCAAATGGCGTTCAAGGCATATTTTAATAGTCCATTGAAATATGCTTGGATTGGTTCGGGACATGCAAAGGAATCACCTTAAACTTAATAACCAGAATATAACCAGAAACCCTACTCATCTAAAACTGCTCTTTTGGACCTTAGTGGTTTGTAAAAGAACGAATAGCGAATATCATGCCATATTTATTCAAATTACAAATGATTGAAGCAGTTATAAAAATGGCACGTTACTTAAAGCAGAAGATGTAAGAGGTCAGTTTCTCTAGTTATTTTCTTCTGCCCAAATTAGCTCCCTGGGACAGTAGCCAAATGCTCCATCCTCTGCTCCTTACTACAAATGAGGAGAAGCACATTTTTTCGGCTCTTGGACTGTGTTTTAGTAACCACTCTCCTCGACAGTGCTCTCAGCGAGTGAGGATTTCAGTGGTTTGTTTAATTCCCTTAATTGGCAGTGCACTTCAACCGGGAAATGCACAGGGAGACAGGTTCATTATATTACTCTACACGTCCGCTGGCCTCTGCTGCTTATTTAGCCTTTATTGGCAGAGAGAGCGCATCCGTTCATCAGATGCTCTCATTCATTTAGCTGTTAGCCAGAATGCTGGCGCTACATACTCTTAATCACTCAGGGCATGTATACGAGTGCGGTGAAGCTACAGGCTGAAGCGGGCCGTGGGTGGTACTGTAAGGCCTCATAAATGTATCTCAGTGTTGGGGGGGGGGGTGTTTAATCATCTAATGGCAGGTCAGCTCGAGCTGTCCTGATTAAGCAATTTGAGCGAAAATATTGAATCTGGTGCTGCTGATTCGAGGAATTTGGGCAGTTATTCAGTTCGGAATGGACTCCCGGGAAGAAGAGGACGGGTGTAGTAGAATTGGGCTGGGAAGTGCTTGACTAGCAGTGCTGCTGATAATTAATGAGGTTTGTGTGTGTACGTGAGGGTAAGAAGGTGTATGGAGAACTCAGGCCACACACACACACATACACACAGACACAGAAGCATAACTTTGTTATGGATTGTGCTGGGAGCAAGGATGAAGACTGAGCTATAAAAGCTATGAAACTTGTGCAATCGTTGAGAGACAAGTTAATGGCTTGTAACTGTAATGTTAGGGTTGCGGCCATAAATAAGGTACACCAATATGGAATTTCTGGGCCAGTAATGAATCAGTAATTAACCCGATGCCAGATCTGGGCCAGAAATGAACACTTTACTGGGGGCTAAGAGCAATATTTACAATCAATTATTTTACTTATATTGCAGTTTAAACTGTAATTCATAGTGTAGTGGGTATTATCAGCAACCTTATGATACAATAGCCCATGCATAACAATGCAAGTGATACAATGTAATATGATGGTGCAAGTCGACAACGGCAATAATAATAGAATAAACAAATAAATGGAATATAGTATTGTAGTAGTGGATAAAAAAGTGGGTCATTACATTGCAAAAACATTGGGCATCAGGGAAATGGGCCAATACATGATGGAGTCTGGGCATTCTATTATAATAACTAATGATATCTAATGCAGCTGCGTTGTTTAAAGCAGATATTAACACACTTTAGCACGTTCATGTCATGCGCCATACTCTTCCCGACTCCTAGCTTTCTTTAGTACATTACGTTAGCTGATTGGCTACTAGGGCTGTGTATTGGCAAGAACCTGCAATGCAATACATTTCACGGTACAGGGTTTGCAGTTTAATGTATTGCGATATATTGCATCTGATTTTAGGAAAACACCTTTTATATGTATGAAAGCTAATATGTCTAAAATAATTACCGCGGAGCTTGGCTTTTATCTCCCTTGCTCTCTCTCTCTTGTGTGTGTGTGTGTGTGTGTGTGCATACTCTCACTCAAGCTTACCAGTAGATAGCACAGTATTACAAAGTTCCCATACAGTTTAAATACTCTGTCGCATTCTCTGATAGAGCTGCTACAGGAATAAATTTACATTTGCATTTATGGCATTTAGCAGAGCGACTTACAAAAGTGCTTCACTATTTATCCAAGAATAACCTCAGCTAGTTTGAATGGAATAAAACCTCTAAGCTTAGATATGACTAAACACAAGTCAGTCTGGAGGGCATAATACTCAACACTACACCTCGCCCAAGTATTTTTGGAAGAGGTGGGTCTTCAATCTGCGTTTGAAGACAGTGAAGGACTCCCAGGGGAAGCTTGTTCCACCACTTTGGTGCCAGGACAAAAAAAAAATCTGGACGCTTGTCTTCCATGGATTTTAAAGGAAGCAGCTACAGGAAGCCAGTGAAGAGAACGCAGCAGTGGAGTGATATGGCTGAATTTAGGGTCATTGAAGACGACCCGTGACGCTGCATTCTGGATAAGTTGCAGGGGCCTGATGGTGCGCAGAGGGAGACCAGCCAGAAGAGAGTTGCAGTAGTTAAGTCTTGAAGTGACGAGAGACTGAACGAGCACCTGGGCGGCCTACCTGGAGAGGAAGGGTCGAATTCTCCGGATGTTGTACAGGAGAAATCTGCATGACCGAGTTATGTTTACAACATGACCTGAGAACGATAACTGATCATCCATGACTACACCAAGGCTTCGAGCTTCCATCTATTGTTCCACACCATTGTAGAACCTCCACTGTTACCCTAAACTGTTCCCAGAGTCCCAGAGCAGGACTGTTTTGTTTGCCAAGCTGGGGACACATTTTAAGGACAAGTATAAACAGAATCCTGGGGAAAGTGGATCCAGATACTCTCCGGATACAAAATGCATGTTAATGCCAGGTGTAAGAAGGGCCTATGTGTGTCAATGTATACATGAGCGAAAGGACAGTACTACTTTGAGTTGTAATTATTAATATCAGCCAATATCAGATGAATAATAATGCAATAGGAGTTACTCATGCTGCTCCTCAATGAAAGAGCTGATCCCCCATCATTCTGAACCGCTACATTCATCTTAAAAACCTGTTAACATCCACAGCACTTACCATTGGTTGAGAATAAGCATTGAGAATAAGCGCTCTAGAGGGCTCTGTCCTCAGTGTAAATTGCGCCAGTGCACACACGCACATTCACATACAGACTTACTTGAACTGGTACCTTCCAGGAGTCCAGCTGGTGCATAGTCCACATTATTGTAATGGCTGGCCACAAGACGTTTGCCAGTTCACAGAACTGGAGAGCATTCAAGTTCTGAATGGCTCCATGTGGAGCCACTGCGCTCCCCTCCGAGCCTTCGACTGAATCTAGGTGGAACATTTAGACACTCTCCCACGCAGCTGAGGTGAATGGGCTCAGATCAACTTCAAGCCTCCTGCTGCATGAGCCTATTGACTCATTCTATCTGCTGATTCTATAACAAGCTATTTCTATTGTTCACATGTCTCCGCTGTTATGAACACAAGTCTGAGGAACAAAGCACTTTTCAATCACTCTCCTGTTTTTCCTCACTTAGAGCTTCCATGTTCTGCACAGCTAGTGCAGTTAGCTGATCAGCAGTGACCAGACTGTTTGTATTTACGTATGGCTAAATGGTTCTTGACTTAGATGTGCGTTCTAGGAAATATCTGTAAATGACCTCTCTGACATCTCAGAATTTTCCAAAATATTTCTTTAAAGAACCATCCATTGAATTACTAGTTATGGAACCAAGATTGGCTCTTCTGTAGCAGTGGTTGTCCATCCTGATCTACATCCTCTTCCCTGCAGTGGTATTCCAGGACTGCTCCAGGCTTAAGAACCACTTTTCTATAGCATCCCTCTAAAGAACCTTATTTGGCTTCTTTATTTTCATGTTTCAAGTGTCATGCGGTTCTCCCCTCAAGTCTTTGTTGGGCCTCAGATTTCGGTAAGCTTTCTGTGTGCTGGATGGCTTCATTTGCATTACAATACACCCACTGTAAAAGTGTGCTCATTTAGCCCTATTCAATATCTAGTGAATGTGCAGCAACACTTACCGCACTAACAAAGCTTCTGTCATGTCCAACATCCATGGAAGAAGGTACCTTGCTATAATTGTTTCCTGAAACAGGCTTTCCTGGACTCTGTCATGATGCAGAGGAGAATTTAGAAGGTGGGTTTCAATGAAAACAAGCAAAAATGCTTGTATGTGTGCTGGGATTGTGTTATGATTTGGATCCAGATGTCTATCATATATGAGGGGGTAGGGGCCTGGTTTGAGCCCGAGTCCAAACCAAGTGGGAGCTGAACATGTCAGTTTTTAATGTTTTACCCTAATCTTAAACTTTGTATTAACTGTATAGATCTGAACAATATGAGAATGTTAGTGAGATGCTCAGTCCCATTCTCTATTACCACATAGTCTCTGAAGTTACAGGGCTAATTCAACTCAATGGCGTTCTGAAATAACTGATGGTTGAGAGGAGAGACATGCATGAAGCTCTTCCCTCTCCCAATCTTACCTCCCATGTCCCACAAGAAAGTTTCCACACCCCACCACCACCCCTCTCCTTCCTTTAATCCAGCCATAGGTCTTAGTTAAGATGGGTCTGGCCTGCTAGCTTGAAACAGAAGCCACCCAGCCCGGGTTCTTAGAGTTCTCCCCTTTTACAGTCATACAGTCTTCTCCCACACACCATAATCATATGAGAGCTGAAGGCATGATCCAGACTTGCAAACAAGTGATACCTCATCGAAACAGGCTGCAAGCTCCACATCTAAACCATCACACAGTTGCGTCAAGACATGTCTTGTTCTTGAGAAGTCTCAAAAACACTCAATGTGTGTTTGTGCTTGTAGTTTGGTGCCTTTGGTCCAGACCAAAGCAGAAAATACATTGTTGCATTTTTGCAGTCTGTTTAGCGTTCACACTGATACTGTATCAGTCTGCTAAATGGCAGAAATGTAAATGTAGTATTTTAGTTGTATTTTATATAACATAACTGATTCATTTAGACCATAATTTGGTCAGTACTGTGTTTGTACATCAAGCAAACCACACCAGAGGTGACATGGCAGTGTTTTCCCTTGTTCTACCGAATCACAGGTTCGAATTGCAGGGTTTGTTTTGGTCAACCTCTAATGTCTGATCACACCCTTGGTGTCCATTAATGTAGGTAATGATGTTTGGGGATCACTAGTCAGGAAAAGAACACCATCAGGATAGAGCATTAGCTTATATTCACTCCCACCACCATCCACTCCTTTGATGGCACAGCCTGCTCTTATGGCCACCGCTAGGGGTTCAAGCGCAATTGAAAACAAGAGAGGAGACAAGGGGCATCCCTGCCTCTATAGAGATTTAGGGTTTTAGGGTTGCTTAATGAGAACATTTTAAGGTAGACCTCTTAAGTAAGAACACTCAAATATAGAATTTCAGTGGCAGTTGATAAGTGATAAACAGTGATAACCTTAATGTAGCAATAATAATAATAATAATAATAATAAGGACCCATTTTCCCCAATAATTGGTAAATAACCCCTAAACTCTAAAGGATTAAACAGTATTGGCTGTCATTTGCAGGACAGTGCTGAGGCATTTGTAGATGCTTAAGCCAGTGGTAGTGTGGATGAAGCTGTGTCCTGTCCAGTGCGAGTGACAGACACACACACACATACACACACACGCATGCACACTTGGATCAGCAGTCACTCTCTGTCAGTCTCCCCAGGCCGGCAGCCCTTGTGTTTGTGTGTGTTCTCGTACAGTATTTTCAGTGTCAGCTTTGATTTAGGCTGGCGAGAGGCACCCTTCAGCGGCCTGTCCAATAAGCCAGCGCTCAACACAGCCAAATGATTCAACAGAGACCAGATTCGCGTTTTATGAATATGGCCCTCCGTGAATTACGCTGCAAGTGTTTGTGCTGCAGCTGCTCACTGCAGTGGGCCCGTCTACCCCTGCTCACTAGAGGCTAGAGGGGTATAAAGCCCCAGTGTGTCCCAATACGTCCATATGGTGTACTTTGAGTTATTGTGGCTTACTTTGACCAATTTTGGCTTACTTGGTCATCCTGATGGCCAAAGGTTTGTGGACACTTGCTTAATTCATAGTTTCTTTCACAACCAAATGTATTAACAAAGACTGATTGCATTCATCCATGAGAGCATTGGTGAGGTCAAGGATTGATTAGTTCTGGACCACAAACATCACCCTAGCTTATCCCAAAGGTTTTGGATGGAGCTCCTTGACTCTAGAGAACATGGTTCCACCGTTCTACAGTTTAGTGCTAGGGTGTTTTTTCACCTCATTTTTACCTCATACTCGGTTTTGGGCATGGTGTCCTCGTTTGCGACTGCTTCAGAGTGTCCCATTGTATAGGCAGTGATTTTTTTTGTGGGGTGTGTGCATTAGAACACCCATGTTCAACCAGACAACCATAAAATTCTCCAGACCAGTTGGCGAGATATTCAACTTCAGGGGTCCAATGTGTCTGTCAATGAATGATTTTCACAGTGTGTATGCGGGAAGCACCTGTGGAAGCAGAATGACATGTCGGTGAACTTTTCAGTGGTTCCTGGAAGGAGCTGGCTAGGCGTTACTTAGCAACCATGGGTTACTGCAGGAGGACTCTGTCAGCTTCATCAATTAAGACAAGAGAGAAAGGTACAAAGAAAATGACCTCCTCTCCATTGACCCGTCCATGGTCTGCATGTTTAGTAGCTACTGTTCCAAAGTTGGACAAGCTGAACAGAATGTTGACATAGATGCATTACATCATCTGTGTGTTCTTGCCTTCAAATTATGCTGCTTTTGTAAGCATGTGGAAGGAGACACTGAAGGGAGACTGGCTGTAGTTAGTATTGTTGGTTTGTGAACAGGGTACACATATCCTTGGCAATATGTTTAAGCTAGTGAACATTTTGTTTATCCTGCTTAAAAACGCGAGTACATGCCCAAAAACCTTCACCTAAATTAGCATGATAGTGTGACTTTTTACACACGTACTACATAGAAATATAAACGGAAATATAATTTAAAGTAATACCTACTTGTAAATATAGCATAGAGATTTTCTGACAGCAGCTTCGGGTGTAATGATCAGTTCTGAGTAAGCTGCATCAACTGTAAAAAAGAGAAAACAGGTAATATTTGCGTCGATCAAAAAAATTATTTATTAAATTAAATTTATTTTATATAAAGTCTGGAATTTTTTTAAATTTTATTTATAAAGATTTGAGTACTATTGGTGCCCCTGCGTGAAGAATCTACAGCCCGTTAAACATGGGTGACTGGGTGAGTGACTGACAAGCCAGGTCCATGAGGTGCTTTGCTGCCCTCATGTCGACAGCTTGCAGAGACCTAGGCCCACAGTTCTCCAGCAAGGCTAAATCCGATAATGGAACAAGGGTTATGTCATGTCTAAAGGGCTTGATGCTTCCAGGTTTATACCAAAAGTGTTCAGAACTCAGTCTGCCACGTAATCTACGTTGCTTGACAAGCTTGACCCTATAGAGGGGGGCGGGGGGTAATCAAGACACAGGGACCAGACATACAGAATCCTGTTTGAGTCATGCATGTTGTTACAGAAGCTTTACTGCTATTTACTCATGTTTCAAGAGAATTGTTACTGTTCCTTTTTGTTATTTAATGTCTTCTTGGTGTTGAACGTTAAGCAACCATGTCCAACTGTTGACCCATTTAGCCTGTTTCAAGCATGGAGTCAGAAAAAAAGTAAAGTCTATATATATATATAAATATAGACTAAATTTGACTATATATAAATATGGTCAAATAGGTGTTGAATAGCTATTGAATCAAATCATTTCCAATCAAATTTGCTTTTAAACCAAATCAAATCAAACCCAATTAAATTACATTGACTCAATTTATGTTTTGTTTTGCAATACCGGATCGATTTTTAAAAACACAGTATTGATTTTTAATTAATAGTTTACCTGTAAAGATGTTTAAACCCCGAACTCTAGTTAGCAGTGTTGATAAAAAAAATTGCAATATATCGTAACTCCTGTATCGTGGTACGTATCACATCACCAGGATCTTGCCGATACACAGCCCTACATTTTGAATTGAATTGAAAAGCTATGAATCAAAATGATTCATTATCAGCTCAAAGATTCACAGAGCACGAACAGGGCACTTCTTCATACTACATCACATCAACACATCAGGCATGCTGCATATTCCTCAAAGCATCAGCGTTGTTCATTGGAGCTGCGCATGGAGGATGGTGCTCATGTCCTTAAATCACCCGTCAACAAGTAGGCTAATCCCTCCATCTCATTGCTGGATGTTATCAGGCTGCCTCCACACCACTGAGAGCTGCATTGTAGATGAATGAACGAGCCTCCAGTGTTGAGGGTGTGTTCTGCGCATGGATCTGACTTTGATGTGCAAAACAGATGTGTGGTGTAAAGCACGTGCCACCGGTTATTCTAGATCATGGGGGCGGTCAGCGAGCTGCTGAGGAGGAGAAGAAGGGGCCGGGGCTCTTTGCGTAAGATAGATGAGTGTGTGAGGTGAGTGCCTGTCGATAGGCGGGTGATTCCTTGCGCAGGAATTGAGCGCGCCAGAGAGCCAGAGAGCGCGCATGCTACTCCAGTCCTCTCTCCTTTCTCTTTTTTTCTCTCCTCTCGCTCTCTCAGAGGCTATTTATAGCTGGTGCCGAAAGGTCACTTTCCATACAGGACGGAAGACACTACTCTCTCTCATTGTCTCTCTCACTTTCTCTCTCTCTCTCTCTCTCTCTCTCTCTCTCTCTTTCTCTCTTTTATTGTCTGTCCCTCTATTCTCACTCTTTTTTCTCTCTTACATTGTCTTTCTCATACTCTCTCATTCTTGTTCACTCTCTCGTTCTCTCTCATTCTCTTTTACTCTCTCATTCTCTTTTACTCTCTCATACTCTCGTTCTCTCTCATTCTCGTTTACTCTCTCGTTCTCTCTCATACTCTCGTTCTCTCTCATTCTCTTTTACTCTCTCATACTTTCGTTCTCTCTCATTCTCGTTTACTCTCTCGTTCTCTCTCATACTCTCGTTCTCTCTCATTCTCTTTTACTCTCTCATACTCTCGTTCTCTCTCATTCTCGTTTACTCTCTCGTTCTCTCTCATACTCTCGTTCTCTCTCATTCTCTTTTACTCTCTCATACTTTCGTTCTCTCTCATTCTCGTTTACTCTCTCGTTCTCTCTCATTCTCTTTTACTCTCTTGTTCTCCCTCATTCTCTTTTACTCTCTCGTTCTCTCTCATTCTCTTTTACTCTCTCGTTCTTTATACTCTCGTTCTCTCTCGTTCTTTATACTCTCGTTCTCTTTTACTTTCTCGTTCTCTCTCGCTCTCTGTTACTCTCTCATTCTCTCTTGTTCTCTTTTACTCTCGTTCTCTTTTACTCTTTCGTTGTCTCTCGTTCTCTTTTAATCTCGTTCTCTTTCAATCTCGTTCTCTTTTACTTTCTCGTTCTCTCGCTCTCTTTTACTCTCTCATTCTCTCTCGTTCTCTTTTACTCTCGTTCTCTTTTACTCTCTCGTTCTCTTTTACTCTTTCGTTCTCTCTCGTTCTCTTTTACTCTCTCATTCTCTTTTACTCTCTTGTTCTCTCATTCTCATTCTCTCTCGCTCTCTTTTACTCTCTCGTTCTCTCACGTTCTGTTTTACTCTCGTTCTCGTTTACTCTCTCGTTCTCTCTCGCTTTCTTTTACTCTCTCGGTCTCTCTCGTTCTCTTTTACTCTCTCGTTCTTTATACTCTCGCTCTCTCTCGCTTTCTTTTACTCTCTCGTTCTCTCATGTTCTGTTTTACTCTCATTCTCGTTTACTCTCTCGTTCTCTCTCGCTCTCTTTTACTCTCTCGTTCTCTCGTTCTCTCTCATTCTCTTTTACTCTCTCGCTCTCTCTCATTCTCTTTTACTTTCTCGTTCTCTCTCATTTTCTTTTACTCTCTCGTTCTCTCTCATTCTCTTTTACTCTCTCGTTCTCTCGTTCTCTCTCATTCTCTTTTACTTTCTCGTTCTCTCTCATTTTCTTTTACTCTCTCGTTCTCTCTCATTCTCTTTTACTCTCTCGTTCTCTCGTTCTCTCTCATTCTCTTTTACTCTCTCGTTCTCTCTCATTCTCTTTTACTCTCTCGTTCTCTCGTTCTCTCTCATTCTCTTTTACTCTCTTGTTCTCTCATTCTCTTTTACTCTCTCGTTCTCTCTCATTCTCTTTTACTCTCTCGTTCTCTCATTCTCTTTTACTCTCTCGTTCTCTCTCATTCTTTTTTACTCTCTTGTTCTCTCATTCTCTTTTACTCTCTCGTTCTCTCGTTCTCTCTCATTCTCTTTTACTCTCTCGTTCTCTCTCATTCTCTTTTACTCTCTCGTTCTCTCGTTCTCTCTCATTCTCTTTTACTCTCTCGTTCTCTCGTTCTCTCTCATTCTCTTTAACTCTCTTGTTCTCTCGTTCTCTCTCATTCTCTTTAACTCTCTTGTTCTCTCATTCTCTTTTACTCTCTTTTTCTCTCTCATTCTCTTTTACTCTCTCATTTTTTTACTCTCTCCTTCTCTCTCATTCTTTTTTACTCTCTCCTTCTCTCTCGTTCTTTTTTACTCTTGTTTTCTCGTTCTTTTTTACTCTCTCCTTCTCTCTCGTTCTTTTTACTCTCTCCTTCTCTCTCGTTCTTTTTTACTCTCTCCTTCTCTCATTCTTTTTTACTCTCGTTTTCTCATTCTTTTTTACTCTCTCTTTCTCTCTTTCTTTTATACTCTCGTTTTCTCGTTCTTTTTTACTCTCTCTTTCTCTCTTTCTCTTTTACTCTTTCCTTCTCTCATTCTGTTTTTACTCTCTCCTTCTCTCGTTCTTTTTTACTCTCGTTTTCTCGCTCTTTTTTACTCTCTCTTTCTCTCTTTCTTTTTTACTCTCGTTTTCTCTCTCTTTCTTTTTTACTCTCTCGATCTTTTTTACTTTCTCCTTCTCTCTCGTTCTTTTTTACTCTCTCTTTCTTTTTTATTCTCTCACTCACTCTTACTTTTTCATTGTGTCTGTTCTTTCATTCTGTCCCACATGCTCACTCTTTTATATTCTCTCCCTCTCTCTCTGTTCTCTTTCATTCTGCCATCTCTAACTCTCTCCTCTCTCTTTGTTCTTTTTCATTCTGTGCCCCTCTCTTGTTCTCTCTCTTCTGTCTTTCCCTCTTTCATTGTCACACATACATGCATCTAAAAAAATAAAAACATAATAATTTACATTAACATTCTTTATTAAATATATTTATGGGATACAAACACAACTGTTAAAAATACATCTGTTTGTTTTTAAATATACTAATGGAAAACCAAGTTCACATATAATGGTAAAGGAAAAAATAACTGTTTGTATGTGTTGGGTCTGTGTGTGGTTTGGTGTCCACTCACTGTCACTGTTGCAATATTTTGGATAATTTGCCATGGGAATAAACAGGAAATTAACAGGAATTAAATGGAAATATTCAAAGCTAAAGATGATACATTTACATACTATATAGTATGTACATTTAAACAGTTGAATAGCAAAGCCCAGGCACATGGCACATTACACACTGCAGGGCTATTGAGACCACAGCCGCTGCATGCACTGTTGATTCCTCCAGCACATGTACAGCATATGCCCAGATGATTTCTAGAAACCCAACACTCACCTCTAGCTTGTGAAAAAAACCCTTTATTTGCTTAATGTTTAATTTACCAGATAGTGAGAAATTGAGATTACACCTTTATTTAATAGTTGCTTAAATGTGTCAATGCTATTACTGTCAATAAAAATATAAACCTTGTTAAAATGTTACCTGACTTTAGACAGTCCTTTGGTCCAAGTGTGTGCTTTCAGTAGTGGTGAGTGTCAGGTTTCTATCATGACGGGTTAGGCCAGACACAGAGGGATAAACACTCGCAGAGATGGTCCAATGCAAGTAGATTTATTAACAGAATACAGTAAAACCAAAAGGGGAGCAAGTACAGGGCCAAACCAAACTCAACTGTGACTACACAAAGGGGCAACACAAAAACACACCTGAGGCTGGTGGGACTCCGGGAGCTGAGCTAGACGTAGGGGAAGTACCTGGATGGGAAATAACAACACAAACCAACAGGCAGTGCCTGGGGAAATACAGGAGAACAAAGGCTGTGCTCATCAGGCACTAGGGAAATTAGGAGATGGGGAAACGAGAGCTGGGGGACCAGCTGCAGAACCCAAACGGCAATGCTGAACAGACCTGCTACCGACGCGTGACCATGAACAGTAACACTGGATAGAGAGCCGTAGGATACTCTCCCTGAATCAACGAGCAAACCTCCGTGAAGCTCAGACGTGGTCGACGGAGTAGAGCAGAAGCTGACCTAACGCTACTAAGATAATGATGGTAACCTCTCGGACAACCTCGAGGACCTTAAACATCTAATCCAATTCTCGGCGTAGAGTCTAGCGTGGACGCCCCTTAAATACCCACAGCCTCAGGTGAAACGCATGATACAATCAGACGTGATAAACCTGAACAGAACACATGAATCAAGACACTGAACCAAACATAAATGAACATGAACCGAGTCAGTAAATCAAAACATGAATGGAAACACAAAAGACAAAGTCCTCGTGTGAGCCTGTGGGCGGCGGCTCGGCATCGCCCCTGGGGAGGCTGACAGTTTCTAGAAATCTTCTGGACATATGCTGTACATGTGATGGAGGAATAAACAGTGAATGCAGGGGGTGTGGTCTCAATAGCAATCAAATTATTTTAGCCAAGGTTATGCTTATAGTATATTTTTACCAACTATATGTAAGTTTCTCACCTTTAGTTAATTCCCATGGTAAATGTATTTGTGTTATGCCTGCATGTCTGCTGTTGACAAAAATTGTACATTGATGACAGTGTATGATATAGTTCTAAAAAAAAAAAATCAATGGAAAGTTTACATTTTGGGATATTTATACATAAGTTCCAGAGCTAAAGTTCCCATGGAAAGAGACCGGTTATTAAAGGTGGGCAGTAAAATAATATTTAATCGTAACATGATAAATTTTGTTATTGTGACACACAATATGCTTGTCACAAAGTGTATCAAGGATATCGTCAGTGCAGTGAAGAACACTGATTAACTGCGCAGTTTATTACAAACAGTGTAATTAGTCTAGGTAAATTAGATGAAGTGCAGCAATAATGAATAATGAAGTGCAGCACTTCAAACTAATCAAATAAATTAAATCATATTCACTGTACTCAGTACAGGAGAGTATCTGAATAGTATTTTTTAAGAATCTTTGGCAACTAATGCATTTTGTATACATCATTTTGTAAAATCGTGATATAATATTTTTACCATATCGCCTACCTCTACTGGTAATTTACTGGAAATGAATCAGAAACTTTCCACCCCTTTGCAACCCTATACACATATCTGGCTTCAGTGGAGGCTGAACAGTCAGTTTCTGGCTGTCTCTCAGGAACTGCTCTGAAACTGATTTAAATATTTAGTTCTGATTGGTTCAAATTTCAGGCAGTTTAGAAGGAAGTGCACCCATCTCTCAACCTCACCTATCCTACAGTGACAAAACCTTACCCGGGGATCCAGGACTTTTCAAACATGCCTTTTTTGATGGCTGTGGTCTCTCAGTCTGTATTTATTGAGGATCTGCCTCTGCTTCATATCTCTGACAGTAGATTTGTGACCAGGTTGTAGTCATGTTTTAGGGTCAGAAAGCAGTTCAGTTGGTTTTGGGAGTGAGTTTGGTGTTTGGGAAGCAGTGCTGGTCAGAGAGTCGGGGTTGTTGGGGGTCAGTATGTTGGTCAGTCTCTGGACCAGCTGACACTGGGGTCTCTTTTAAGGGTTCAGCTCTTGGGATTTGAGTGCCTGAAGCTGCAGGCTTGTTTTGCGACTTGACTTTAAGATGCATCCAGGATTTTTCTTTCTATATATTTATGATTAATGGGAATCTGGGTTTTTCTTTGGACATGTAAAATCATTCTGCAGAATTCTGCATGGAGGACTGGGATGCATAATCCACGAGCGCAATGTGCAGGATTATACTGTCCAAGCTTGTCTTGAGTTTGTTTGTAACTGAACAGAGGGCTCTACAGGCCTTCTCTTTCAGTGCATCAGCTGCCAGACCAGAGCTTTCTGAGGCACTGACTTGGTGTTCCAGGTATCATAGGAAAGGGTCTGATTTAGTGCAGTGTCTCCTAGATTGAACATATACCCACTTTCCTGAGATCTGGCTTTCTTTGGGAAGATCATGGGAAGACCTTTTTTCTCTTTCATTCTCTTTTTCACTCTCTCACCCTTTTACTCTCTCTTGTACTCTTCTATTCTCTTTCACTCTCTCTTTTACTCTTTCACTCTCTCTTTCACCCTTTCATTCTCTCTTTTACTCTCTCACCCTTTTACTCTCTCTTGTACTCTTCTATTCTCTTTCACTCTCTCTTTTACTCTTTCACTCTCTCTTTCACCCTTTCATTCTCTCTTTTACTCTCTCACCCTTTCACTCTCTTGTACTCTTTTATTCTCTTTAACTCTCTCTTTTACTCTTTCACTCTCTCTTTCATCCTTTCATTCTCTCTTTTACTCTTTCACCCTTTCACTCTCTCTTGTACTTTTATTCTCTTTAACTCTCTCTTTTACTCTTTCACTCTCTCTTTCACCCTTTCATTCTCTCTTTTACTCTTTCACCCTTTCACGCTCACTTGTACTCTTTTATTCTCTTTCACTCTCTCTTTCACTCTTTCATTCTCGTTCATGCTCACTTTTATTCTTTCACCTTTTCATTCTCTTTCACTCTTTTATTCTCTTTTATTGTCTTTCACTCTCTTTCATTCTTTAATTCTCTTTCACTGTCTTTACTCATTCAGCCTTTCATTCTCTTTCAGTCTTTAATTCTTTTTCATTCTCTCTTTCACTTTCTCTTTCACCCTTTCACTCTCTCTTTCACCCTTTCACTCTATCTTTATCTTTCACTCATTTACTCTCTCTTTTACTCTTTTACTCTTTCACTTTTGTTTTCTTTTCCAGCTCTGTGATTCTCACTCTTTTGTTCTCTCACTCTTTTGTTCACTCTTATATTCTCTTTTACTCTGTTTGATTCTCTCTCTTTCACTCTTTGTTCTTTCACACTTTTGTTCTCTCTTTTGTTCATTCCTTTGTTCTCTTTCACTCTCTTTTGTTCTCCCTTTCACTCTCTCCTGGTCTCTTTTTCACTATTTGTTCTCCCTATCACTCTCTTACACTATAATTTACTCTTTGTTCTCTCTTGTTCTTTTTTTTTACTCACTCTTTCATTCTGTCACTCTCGTTCATTCTCTCTTGTTCTTTCTCTTGTTCACTCACTGTTTCATTATCTCTTTGTCTAGACTCTAAACTCTCTCCTGCATTCTCTCATTTTTTTTTCACTCCTCAATCTTTTACCCCTTCTTTCATTTATCCTTTGTTCTCTCTTTTATTATGTCTTGCCACCTTTATTCTCTCTCTTTTGTTGTCTGTCTTTCTTTCCCTCAGTCCCACTTTTTCTGTCCTTGTCTCTCTCTCACTCTCTCTCTCTTTCATTGTCTTGTTTTCTGTTCTTTTCTTAAACTCTTCTTCCACCCTAACTCCCTCTCTCTCAGGGGGTTAGAGATGCATCCTGTCACATTCCATTACATCCTTCTGAATGATGCTTGTCAATCTCTAAACTGGGCTTTAAGGATGGGTGGGTCTGTGTTTCATTGTAGCCTGGTGCAGCTCAGTTCTACTGTGTAAGAGCTTGTTAAAGCAGCTATCAGGAGGCTGGTGTATGAGTGACCTTAGTGTTGATGCACACACATACCAAGCCTGTAACACTGCGGGGCGCTTGTGTAACTGCGTTTTAGAGGGCTTTTGTGTGGTATGGGTATCCCGCGATGGACTGGTGCTCT
Organism: Salminus brasiliensis; assembly: GCF_030463535.1. Taxonomy (NCBI): domain Eukaryota; kingdom Metazoa; phylum Chordata; class Actinopteri; order Characiformes; family Bryconidae; genus Salminus; species Salminus brasiliensis. Next base: position 26,756,619 of record NC_132885.1, on the reverse strand, counting down.
GTTCAAGGAGTATTCCTGTCTCCTTGTCCCACCATGATGAATGGACGGAAAGATGGATTGATGTATAACACATGGGTGGATCTATCACAGCATTTATTCATCAGCTTCTTTGTCATGTTGCTTCCTTATATGGATGCTGGTGCACAAAGCAGTGTTTGCATGTGTGTGTGTTTGTGTGTAGACACTGTGTACTATAGAATTAGAGCCAAGTAGAATCCCTAGAGGACAGTTGCATCACAAGACTCTTCCATTACCTCCTACAGATGAACTCTTGTGTTGCTGGTTCAGTAACTGCAGTACAACACCACCACCATGCCTTCATTGTCTTTGTGCTGGGCTTTAGTGTCTGCTAAAGATTGCATTATTAAGCAGTCCTTTAAGCATTTCTCTCTACAGACTAGGGATGCACTTTTAAAAAATAAAGGTGCTACAAAGGGTTCTTCTAGCTATGCCATAGAAGAACCATGTTTGGTTCCATAAAAAAAGTTTTTTTGTAATAGGGATGTAACTGTTAAATCCATAAAAAACTTTACATCAAGAACCTCAAGTTTTGGGTCTTTTAAAGGTTCTTCACACTCTATGACAAACATGGTTCTTTGTTGAACCAGATGTGGGGGTTCTATGGCATCACTCAAAGAAACATTTGTAGTACCTTTATTTTTCATGAGTGTGTGAATCTCTGTACAGCTCGCGATTATATTAGATTAAGGTTCAGAGAGCTGTGATGTGATTATATAAACTAATTATTATCCTTTTTGCTCACTTTTTTTCTCACAATTTGTCCTTGGCATTTTTAAAGTGAAGTATTTGTAATAATCCATATCGAATTTACTCCCAATATCTTAATAAATAATAAAACAAATGGAAGTGATGTGGCAATAGGTTTTGCAGTGGGGTTATGGTGGGAAAAAAACCCCCCTAGCAATACGTCTTACCCTCCCTAGTAGTTTTGACACAGTGGGCAACCTAAGCGCTTGCTGAGAGGCCAGGTTTAGCGTGCCAGCATAGCATTTCACATGTAGGAATTTACCCAGTTCAGCAACAACAACCATGTTGGAGCGTTTCAGCAACTACAACTAAATCTTGATCGGCCGTTCCTCTGCTCCACTCTTTAACAGCTCAGCCATGTCTGCACCTATGTGGCTCTCATTCACTGTTCTTGTATGGTGCACATGGGATGCTAGCTGACACGCATCGGTGAAAACACTGAATGCACAGTTATGGTGATGTGGCATTCTGTGGCAGTGGATGTTCATGCAGACTTCTTTCTTGGTCTCATTGCAGTGCGGGGATCGCCATGTCACTAAAAAAATATCTTTGAGATGGGAAGCTGCTGTATCTCAGCCCCAAATGCGCGACATAGCACGAAAGCCCTGGTTCTCAGCGGCGTTTGTAGTTCGATTTGTCCTTTTAGAGTTGGGTGGAAGATTTGACATCGCTTGTTCTGTGATCCTCTGATTAGCACTAACAGAAAATCAGTTGTAGTTCCTGCCAACCAGAAGGCCATCAAGCAATTGAGGGCGAAGTGACCAAGCCTTGACAGATTTCTTGCTCATCTGCCTTATGTGTACGCCACCCGGCTGTTCCTCACTTCCGAGTTCCGCCTTTAGCGTTCCATTAACATTAAGCTATCAGTTAACATTTAGAAGATTCAGAGTCATATTAATGGTACACTGACTGTAATAAGGAGAATAGCATCTCTGTCACTGCCACTACAGGTCCAGGTCACTGTGTAACACTGGTGGAGCTGTACGAGATCTCTCGTCTGATCTGTCATGCTGTGTAAGCAGTTATCTTTGTGTAAAATCCTGTAATATTACTCTACCACCTCAGTCCACATCGTTTTCGCTCTCAGCTTGTCAGGTAATGCATGTTTAAAGCTGTGCATAAAGAGGGTCTTAAAGCTTGATTTGTATTTACAAAGCAGTGCAGTGGTGTAAGAATAAGTTACACTCTGTAACTGTAGAGGGAATCCCAGCAGCATAAAAAATACCAGTACTCACTTAATGCAGCTTTAAAGAGTGGCCAGAGTTTCAGGCTAGTGGCATTGAACACATGCAGACTTGAACAGCACAATTAGGCCCTGAGGATCAGCGACTGGTTGGAGAAGGGTGTGATTATTGACTGTTTGTATATGACGCCATGTATATTACCATTCAGAAAGGGATTTATCATCTTTATTATTTCAGTAAAATATTAATGCCAGTTTAACTGTGTTTTATTCCTGAACATTAATAAAACCCACTTCTAAATGTAAGATAATTATTTCTATTAATTAAGGTATTAAGTTCTTATGGCCTACTTGTCTCTGATTTCGGGGTGTCTACATAACCCATTAGCTTAACCAGGTCACAAACGCCTAAAGCTTAATATTATGCTCAGTTTAGGTCAGTTTGAGGTAAAGTTTAATTTATGCACATATTATGTAATTATACATATAAAGGCCACACATTAATTACCATTTAATTTAACCTCAAAGTTGAGAGCTGGCTTTACTAAGTAACATATCTTCATAATCCATTACCAAGGTCACATTAGGTAAAGTTTGTGGAATATTTACCCTGTGAATGTCTATATGTGTTCAAAAGAAAAGTTTGTTTTAGCCTTAAGTTTGATATTATGCTCAGTTTAAGTCAGTTTGAGGAAAGTTTCATTTTTGCACATAATATGTATTAGTAAAGCCAAGAATCAACTTTGAGGTTAAATTCAATGGTAAATGAATGACAACATGTTACCTAGATCACATAAGCCAAGGTAGTTTAAAGCTTAAAATATAACACTAACAAATGTATCACAAATATATTGGAAACCCACCTAAAGCGACTGAAATGGACAAGCCAAAAAGAGTGTCTGCGTATGCACTCAGCTCAACTTGAGTGAAATAACTGGCATGAAACCGCTGCTGATGTGAAACTGTGGCTCTGCAGCTATGTAGGCTATGTAGAGAGGATATTGTTACAGTTAATTATTATTATTGGATGATCTTTGATTATTAATTAAATCTATAGATAACTGTAGATTTTGAATGGAACTGAAAGTGATAACACAATCATATTCAGCCAGCTTGAACAGTCTACTAAAATAAAGGTGCTACAAAAGGAGAAGAAGCATTTTAGTGTTTGTGAGTGTGTGCAGCCATAGACTACATTTGTTACAGGATTGGATTGGATTCTGACCCTTTTTCCCCCCCTAAATATCCAAGCCAGCATTTCCTGCTGATGTGGGGCCAATACCGATACCCTTGGATAGTTTTCCATTTCTGTTAATTGACAGGGACACAATATATCCCTTTTATCCAACTGTTTGCGAGTGCCGTAATGTCTGTGATATCTCATTATACAGTCCTCCGGCTTTGATGTGCGTAACACAGCGCAACTCCGCCATTTATGATTCAGCCCCTGATCTGCACTTAAATTAAACTCCACTCAATCATATTTACTCACTGCGCTCTTGTTTTACAGCAAGCCAAGCCAGTACTTTTACAGACGCATGGATTTTCTCAATCAGACTGAGGGGACTGACAGGTTATTTTAAGATAAGGCTGTGTTGAAGGTTCATTTGGAGTAAGTGCTTCTCAAAGACACATTTTTGTATTAATAAGGTAATCCTGTGCCTAATTATGCGGCCGCGGCGGGCTAATTTACATAGTGTCTAATGAACGCCGTGGGCAGGGGAGGTGGAGGAGGAATGAGGGTGCTTTGATTTGAACGTTGTTAAGAGCTCATTCCTAACGACATCCACTCGGGTGAGCGCGGGCGCGGGCGCCTCCATGGTGCTGCAGGTGCACCACGCAAGAACAGAGGTGTGTTGGTAAGATAACTGTTGAAAGTTTGGGGACATCTGTTTTCATTTAAGTGGGTTTTTTTAAGGAATAAGCATTTCTTTGTCAGTTTTTAGCAACTACGTGAAGGAATAATAACAATATGTTGAGTAAATATCCTTGACAGTGCTACCTTAAATATGCGAAATATCACAAACAGGTGCACGTATTTGTCACTGTACTAGTACAGTACAGTGAAATGTGTCCTCCGCATTTTACCTATCTGTGGTAGTGAACACACACACACACACACTAGTGAACTAGGGGCAGTGAGTACACACACACCCAGAGCGGTGGGCAGCTAACTCCAGCACCCAGGGAGCAGAGAGGGTAAAGGGCCTTGCTCAAGGGCCCAACAGTGGCAGCTTGCCAAGCCCAGGAATCAACCCCACAACCCTGTTATGAATAGCCCGGTGCTCTAACCACTGAGCCACCACTGAACATCTTATGCAAAGGTTTGGGCACCCTCTACAGAGAACAAACTTTTGCACAATGTAAAACATGATAATACTACTACTACTACTACAACAAATAATAATATTGTTTATCATAAATAATAATAATAATAATAATGTTTATTTTGCTTAATTTAAACTTTTAAATATATATATATATATATAATATATATTATAGCAACACACATGGTAGGTGACTTGGCCATGCTAAATTGCCCCTAGGCATGAGTGTGTGAGCAAATGGGTGTGTTGTACCCTGTGATGGACCGGCGCTCTGTCCAGAAGGTATTCCTGCCTTGCACCCAATGATTCTGGGTAGGCTCTGGAACCACTGCTACTCTGACCAGGAGGAAGCGAACAGGTGAATGGATGGATTGAGGAACATTAAATAAATAGAAAATATGTGTAAAATATGTAAAACATATTTATATGTAAGGTTGTTTCTTATACAGGATTTGTATATTTCCACAGATCAACAAAAATTTTGTGTGAGACTGTACATGCACAAAACTGAGTAACATTGTGAACATCACCTTGATCTTAGGGAACTTTATGGAAGCAGAGCAGAGCTCAATGATCGCATTTTAAACCAGAAGGAGGAAGCACTTCACTTCCGAGTACCACTGCCACTTCCGAAGCTTTCTTATTTAAGTGCACATGGCTGCCGCGCTTGAGATATCTTGTCTAAATCTTACTGAAGTGTAATGTGTGTTCACACCATACGTTAGAGCTGAATGGATAAAATCTGGAGTCTAAATACAGAACCTATGAGCGGTGTCGTTATTCTGTTCCTTTTATAGTCTACAGTCTCTCTCTGGATTCCCATTCCCATTTAGATTAATTTTTAAGCAGTTTAGGAAAGAATACATGGACGTGATACACCATTCATTTGTATTTGGACAACTTTAGTTATTTTTGGGTTATTTTGCCTCTGTGCACAGCCTCAGTGGACTTGAAATGAGGCACTCAGGATGTGATTTATAGATGTATAGATTTTCAGCTGTAATTCTAGCAGTTTAACAAACATATTGCATTAACCTGTAAATTCATCTACATCTATTTAGGCTCAGAAATTATTGTACAAACCAACATTTCTAAATATAAGGATTATTTTTTTTATATTTTTAAAGCAAATCCTTTGCAGTCAAAGACTGCCTGAGGTCTGGAATTCATGGGTAACACCAAATTATGTTTCCTGGCTTAAGATTCCAGGCCAGGCCTTTACTGTGTTTGACATCGGTTGCTGCTTGTTTGCAAGAAAAGCATGCTTAGTAGGGTTGAGGTCAGGTCACCTTCCATTTTCTTGCCTCAAGAAGCTTCTGGGTTGCTTTACGATTTATTTTGGGTCATTGTCCATCTTGCAGCGATTGACTGAATCTGAGCAAAAAGTATAGCTCAATACACTGCAAAATTCCTCCGCAGTTGACACCAGTGATCCAGTTGCTGTCAGCCATACATGCCCAGACTGTAACAGGACCTCCACCATGCTTGACAGTTGATGTAGAATGATTCAGATCATGAACCCTGTCAATCCTTTTCCATTCTTTTCCATATTCAAGTCAACCCTGGTTTCAAACTCACCCCCTATATTTAAGTTCATGAAGGCATCTCTTGGTTTTGTATACTTTGACAGTGATACACTTACCTCCTCGAAGGTGTTCATGACTTGACTAGATATTGTGAAGGGGTCCTCATCAAGAAAGGAATTCAGCATTTATCTACTTTAATTATTTTCTTTTAGTGGTCTTTCAGACATCTTGGGGTTGATGGGCTCTGCCAGTGCATTGTGAACTTTATATTAGGCCACTAGTAAAATGTCTGCCCTCTCTCACAGGTTTGTTTTAATGTTTCAACCTAATGCTGGCCTCCCTTATTTGTTACTGTACCTTTAAAAGAGCAGGATCAAAACTTCTTATTCCTACAACATGAATATGGGCCATTTAAAAAATGGCAGCTCAGACCTGACAACCTTCTGCTACTACTTAGTGTGTGACTGATTAGTGCGTATGAGATTCAAGCTCTCACACTCCCCTTGATAGCTAATAAAGTATTTAGTCCTTATGCAGAATTATGGACCCCTGCTTGTATAGCTTGTGTGTGATAATTAGGGCTGGGCCAGATGCTACACATTCACACACACACACACACACACACACACACACACACATACACATACACAGACTGTTACACACACTCTCCTATCGGAGAGCCACAGCCTCAGGCTGTAATCCATGTGGTGGGATTCGGTACCAGCATGCAGAGAGTGGTTATGTAACACTCGGAAAGGAAAGACCCTCCCCCTTCCCTGCGCCCTGCTTTGAAAGATCCACAGTTAATAATGTCACAGCGAGGTCACCACAGGATACCCGATCAATCTCTGTTTTACAGCATGTCGCTCCATTAGACAGGGGCTTGTACAGTTATCTAATAGCTCTGGGTCACAGCTAAGCGCCACTTGAAAAGTTTGAAGTGTCTGATGTCCTAAACGGGAGGTTTATGTGTGTTCCTGAGTGCTGATGCCTCACAAATAAGACACTGCACTGTATCACTGTATCAAAGTACTGTTTATTTATGGAACCTACTGTATGTGGGTTGCTTGAAGATACGGTACGTGAATGTGGAGCATGTGCAGATTCACGTCCGCAATGTGTTTAAAACGTCTGTACTTACTTGTATGCGTGCATCTCTGAACTGCCGCATTCAAGTGCAGTATCCTCGCTCGTTTTCTTCTCTCTCTCCCTCTCACTTTCTCTCTTTCTCGTAGTTACAGCATGAAGTGGCCTGGTGCGACCACTTGAGGGCGTCTTTGTTGTCCTAAGCAAACACTGCACCATTTCTTCATGACCTGACAGGTGTTTTTCTTCTTTTTATTATTTTATTTTTTTAGTCTTTCCATCTTCCCAGAGTGCCGTAATCCCTGCACCAGACACTGCCTGCAGCCAGTATCCCGTTCATGCAGGCATGAAAAAAAAAATCCTTTCTTGCAAGATCATAAAGTGCATGGACAGAATATTCTCCTGTTTCATCAAACAAGTCTTGGAAAAACCTCCTTGTACATTCTGAATGCACTGTCTGTACATCGTTCCCATCAAGGTCTGTTTCAGGGTTCATGTGAGATCCAGTATGTACACCAAGCCTGATACCAAGAGAAATAAGGCTTATTATCAGCTGCTGCTTTGCATCACACAGTTTCATGCCATGTTTCTTGAACACAAGGAGATGAGGCACTTTTTGGTCTGGCTGTGCTCTTCATCTCCCTCTTGTGGCTTTGTTGCGATATTGCACCATCAAACATATCGTCAGAGTGCAAGGCTGTTTTGTAATCTTAATGCTTACAAGCCTAGAGTGCACTCGACTGAACGTCGGTCAGGAGCTCGGAGTACGCTAGAAAGGTGCAATTGTGGAGATACAAAAACGACCCAAGTGCTTCTTTCACAGGGATTTGGCTCCTTAAATTTGCAACCCGAGTAAAAAAAACAGGCAGGCCAGCTTTTCAAACTGCAAGATCAAACTCTTTTAAAGTGTAGAGACCTAATGCACACACTGAAATAAGCACGTTTTGTCTTTTCTGATATCGATATTGAAATCTTGAGCTGATTTGATATTTATTACAACCACTGAGCTTAAAAGATTAACTGTTTTTAGTTAAAACACAAAGTAGCTTTAATAAACATGTCCAAGCATTTTACAACCCCGTAACGAGCAGCTTCACAGTGAGGGTGTGTGTTGTTTCAGGGTAAGTTTGTTACAGAAATGGATCATATCTTTTTCCTCCTCCATTAAATGATACAGCATTTCCTGTTAATATTGACACTATGATGATACCCACTGATAGCAATATGCCATCATCTCTAGTAATGATTGGAGCTTATTTCCTTTACTGTGCCTTCTTGTTTTGTCAAGGGTAGCCCTGGGGTAGTGATGATTTTCTGATCAGCAAGATATTTTATAGATTTATTGGTTACATCTTTGATGCATAATATTTAAAGCAGTTATATTCTCATTTTCTACATATGAAGGTTGTTTGTGGTTTATGTTTTAAAAACAGTCACACATAATTTTTTACATTTACCATTTCTTTCTTTTTTTGCTTGCCTGTTTTAGTTACTGTGTCTAATGACCAATATATGTAAATATGAGTCTTCATTCAAGCTGAAACACTTCTTATAGCTTCATGTGAACATGTGGGGCTTAACTGGATCCAGAATTTTAAAGAGTGATCCCGCAAAAAAACAGAAAATTCTGAATGGACTGTGGGATGAACGTCCCTTTCCCTCCTTAAACACAGGTCTACACAGGACCACCCAGTCAGAGGTTTGTCACACTCATAATTGCAATTCTATCATAAGTAACGTAAATTTTATAGACCCTATAATAGAATCCTGGAAGACTCCACAAAATATGCTAATTTGGTACCAAACAATTTATGGTAGTTTCTGCTATTATTCTATTATGATTAATAACAATGAAGCTAAAGTTCAAAAGAAAAGTGTTTGCATACTACTACTACATACTACTAAATAAACTAACTTGGGCTCATTCATTTCAGACTTATACACTACATAGACAAAAGTATTGGGACATATGCTCATTTCTTGTTTCTTCTGAAATCCAGGGTTTGTTTTGCTTTTGTTGGAGTTACTGTCTCTACTGTCCAGGGAAGGCTCTCTACTAGATATTCTCACCCCCAACTCATTAACTCATCCCAGAAGTATTGGACCAACCCTAATTCCAGAGAACACAGCTCAATACTGGTGTGCTTTATTCCCCTCTAGCTAATGCATGACATTAGGCTTGGTACAAATAGGTTGATGTTTATCTGCTCCAGAGAGTCCTATTCTATTAGCAGTATTTTTCTACAGGGACCAGACAAGCTGTGTGTGTGCATTTGCACATCTGTGTCAGCCATGGGTGCAACTTAAAGTAGCCGAATGCATTCATTAGAAGGGGTGTCCACAAACACGTAGACATGTAGTGTACATATTGTCTTTGCATTGTAGGTGTAGTTACTCACAGTGTGTCAGCAACAGCACTGCAGTGTGAGTCTTTTAACATTGACCAAACCTCAAGAGGAAAAAAGCTTTCACTGGCATTTATGTGGAACACACAGGCCAGGCCAGGGCAGTGTGTAGCTTTACCTGCTGCTCTAATCCTAGGCAGCAAAAAGACCTTAATATCTGCAAATCATTGTCATCTCTTAGCTGGCGATTATGGCCTGCTAAAACCTTTTTATTTAAACCTTTTATGTAATTTGTGGAGTTGTCCTGCCACGTCACTGTTATCCAGGCCAGAGCTTATGAACTGGCTTCACTCCGCACACTCAGGCCCCTCCTCATCCACTTTGAATGCTATTGGCTTTGCTAGTCTAACCAGTGTATGTGTATGTGTATGTGCGCCTACACATTTTTTTCTTAGTTTTCCCAGATTTTGACAGTAATTGTGTTGATGTGATGGCTGTTATTCATGTGGAAATGACATATGTATTTACAAATAAATTCAGGTCCAAAAAAAAAGCATTTTGTTCTGCACTATTCTGTAGTTCACACAGTCAAAGACAGCCTCTGTCAGGCCTAATCCAACACTCTCTCTGTCTCTCTACGCAGACGCTGTGTTTTTCCCCCTCACAGCACTTGCTGTGAAAAATTACCCATTGTATCTCTGCCCTGTTCTGTCAGAAGTCTGTCTGAATCCTGCCAGTGTTAAACATGTAGGAGCTACAGCACTCATAAAGCAGCTCTATTAGCTGCTGTACATGACCTGGAGCGGATGTGTGGTTATTTTTTTTTGATTTATGTTTTTTTTATATATATGTCACACTAGGAAACCTTGCTGGCAGGAATGGGGAGAAGTGTTGAGGGCTGCATTGGAGGGTTACCTACATGTATCTCCCTTGTCCCCCACTCCATTCCTGTTTAAAATATAAATGGAAGTGCTCAAAATAAACCCACTGTGTCACAATGGAGACGTGCATAAGTCTGCATTGCATAACTTCTGTACCAGCCAGTTATCTCTAAGATGACTCCTAAAAGACTTGCAGTTACACGTTTAGGAACAAAGGTTCTAAAAAGGGGTTTTGAAGCAAAGCCAGTGGAGAACCACCTTTAGTTCCCTGAAGAACTTTCAACGACTGGACAGAAATGTTTTTTCTGTGGCAGTGGTTCTTAAACTGGTCCTTAGAAGTCCCAGATGGCCCGGGTGCTGTGAGTTGGTCCCTCAGGAATTTTTGGAGGACCACTGTTTTATGGCATCACATAAGCTTTTTGGCTCCTTTGTGGTATTTTTATCCTAGTGAGAGGTCAGTAGTCTGCGTAAGAGAGGTGCGCTGGCAACTGGAAGGTTGCAGGTTCAAGTCCCAGGGCCATGACTGGGTAGTCTTTGAGCAAAGCATGTAACCCCCTTCTATCCAGGTGTTGCTTTACTGTTTCTAGAATGTGCAAGGTTTGACTGCAAAATCACCAATTTCCCATGTAAGTGGGTCGATAAGCTTATTTTTATTGAGTGTAGAAATAGTGTTGGACATGAAGGTGGGCAATATGATGATATTTTATCGTTTGTGATCAATTTTGTAATTGCGATACACAGTATGTTTTTCTAAGCATATCCAGGATATTGTTAGTGCTTTTTTTTGTTATCAGTTTTTAAGAATCTCGCCCTATTTGCTATGATACTACGCTCTAAATATAGCATGTTACAGTTAAAGCTGCAAATGGCATTTCTTGTTCCTGGGCTCCTCCTACAGTCGGGAAGTGGAACTTGCGCTTTGAGCCACCACTAAGGTAACACACTTATTACATGCATTTTACAAGCTTAGAAAAACAGAGTGTTTTCCTGCCTGCTTTGCCATAGTTACGAAGTGCAGTTTTTGCCATTCTGAGTCTGGAGTAGCAATGGTATCAGTGCTATTCTTCATATTACAGGTCAATAGAGCATCACAAGGATTATGAAGCTGTTATTTTAAAGTGAAAATGCTACATAGTGTTGCTTTAACATTTCATGCCTAAATGTTTCCTCTGGGAGAGTTCTAAGCTAGTCTGGCAGCAATATGCAGTAACCGGGCTGTTAGCTGGCACTGCTAGCAAGTGTAATTGTGGAAGTGTTGAGACAGCGGTCGTGTTTGTACTGTGCGTGTGTATGTGTGTGTCTTCCTTCACACCTGTGCTAACTATGGCTAATGGCAGTATCAGTGCATCTGCAATGCCAGCCAGGCCTGACTAATCTCCTGCAAAAATGTCTGCATTGCTCTGCGGATCTTGCAGGATGTGGATCTAATTTCTCTTTCTTCTGCTGACCTCCTCAACTGTTTTTTTTTATGCAAGTGGTAGCAAATTGTAACCTGACCTTACTGTTCTTGAGGAGTAGCAGTGGTTTGTGTGTTGGGGTAAAATTAAAAATCATACAAATCTTCCTGATCTGCTGAATAGTGTTTTCGTATGGTTTAGAGTAATTGTTGGTCAGCAGGGCTGTCAACTTCTTACATTTAAATGTACTCATTATTTGTTTGTCGAAGATTCGTACCTGCGTTTCCTAGGACAGTGTTCTATGTCCATAAGTCTGCGCTCAGAAATATAACGGATCCTTGAAAGCTCAAAATGTTTACAAAGCTGTATTTCTCGGTCTGGAGACGAGAGATGCTCTTAAAAAAGGGTTCGCGTTGTCACTGTTGGAACAAAACTTTTTCAAAAACATTTTTAGTCATTTTAGGCCATTTCTATTGCTCTGCTTTTACTGGATAATAATAATAATTTTGAGAATTAATCTCAAAAAAAGTCAAAGAGTCTCAGCCAAGCTTGAAGCTTGAGTGCTTTCTTACCATTGAATTTACCCAATGGCTCAGTCCACTATGCACTTCATGGGTGCAACTTAAAGTAGCCGAACACATTCAGTAGAAGCGGTGTCCACAGCGCCACAGTGGAGCTGGGTTCAAAATGCTTAGTGTGTTGATGTGTCAGGCTGATGTGGTTGAGTCTGGCAGTGAGGAGCCTTGGATCCCTGTACACTGCTCTCCATTTCACACGAGTCAGCACTTTTCTTTCCTTTTTTCTTTCTACTTTCTTGTCTTTTCTTTTTTTTTCCTTAAGTGCTCTTCAGTTTCACCACATCCCTGCCCATGTTAATGTAATAAGAGAATTTTGCACCTGTCTGAATTTTGGCCTCATATTCAGTGTCATACTTGGAGGTCGCTGCTGTTGATGCCACCAATCACTTGCTGCCTAAACTGCACGCATAATAGCACGCATTTGCAAATTAGGTGTCAAAGGACTTTACAGCTGATTCTGTAAGTGTCTGGAATTGTGTTGGAGGGGCTCAGTATTCCCTCAGTAGGGAATCATCTAACAAGATGCTTCAACTGGGTTGGGATTTGGTGACTGTGAAGGCCTTCGGCTGTGATTTATATGATCATCTTCATATGCATAAAACCATTTTGAGAGTGGGGAGGTGTGGGGTGCAGTGGGGAGGTGTGGGGTGGTGTGGGGTGGGGGTGGGGGGATTACTGTCATTTCAAAAGCCACTCCCATCAGGATAGAAATGTTTCACTATTTAAAGAAGATGATCAGTCAGAATAACTTTGATATTATTGTATTGATATGCCCCACTTTATAAGTTGACCCAAACTATGCCAGCAAAATGCTTCCCACAGCAAAATGGAGCCACCATACCCCCTCACTACAGCTAGAGTTAACCATTTAGGCCTGTACTGTTCTCTTGTTGGAGAACATTCAGGCCTGTACTGTATTCTTGTTGGAGAACATTCAGGCCTGTACTGTTCTCTTGTTGGAGAACATGATGACCCATTTGTCCAGATCCCTTTTTTTAATTTTACACCTGTGTAATCATATTTAAGCAATGCAACCCTTCTTTAATACGCTCTTGATGTGTTGTGGATGGATTTTTCTTGCTGACAGTCTGATCACGTCCTGTATGGATGCTCTCAGTCACCTGAGGAACAGCTGCTCCTCTGTTGTTCATTACACATCACAGTGTGTGTAAGAGTGGGAGCTTTCAGTCACAATTTCCAGCCCTATTTACTGATGTGCCATAGAGCTAAATGCAGATGGCTCACTTACACATACACACACACACACACACACACACACACAATCTCTCCTCCATCTTCTCTCTTCCACAGCCCACTGGGTTTTTGGTCGGAGCTTGTGTGGAGTTAATGGGGTCACCTGTAATCAGTTCTGTCCCCATCATCTCATTACCTTTTAATAAGCACTGAGAAATGCCTCTACTAGCTTTCCACTCATTCTGATCACACTCTACTCTATGCTATTCGAGATGCATGTAGGCTAGTGTAGATTTTATTGTGGTCAGATTAATTTCACCAGTTCATATCCCCTCTTTCTTTGGAGTATAATAAGCAGGCACTTTTAATCCGGTTCAGTTTGGACCATGCTCATGTTCTGATGACCTGTAATACAGTGTCTCTGTCAATACCTATCCAATTTCTGTATTTTTATGTATCATTTAGGTAGAAATAGGCTATAGGAAAAATCCTAATTTTTAAAAGTAATGTTAAAGTAAAGTAATGTGTTTTCTTCACAGTATTTAAAATTATGTTCAACTTTGACATTGTATAGGTTCCTCTTGTACCACCAAAACAGCTCAGACCTCTCAAGGCATAGCCACTACAAGACATCTGAAGGTGTCCTGTGGTATCTTATACCAAGGCAACAGCAGATAAGGCCTGTAAGTTGTGATGTGGGGCCTCCATTGAATCATATCATGTCTTGGCAATCCATAACCCTGCTGTCAGTTTGCTGGTTGTCCTTACCACTGCATACTGGGAACACCCCACAAGACCTGCCTGCCGTTTTGGAGATGCATAACAACTTGGTTCTTGCACAGATCCGTACGCTTGCCCATTTTTTCTGCTTTTTTATTCATCACCTAAGAACTGAGTGTTCCCTTGCTGCCTAATATATTCAACCCCTTGACATGTGCCACTGCAACCAGATATTCAATGCCGTCCTCTTCACCTGGCAGTGATTTTAAACCAGTAGCAGCACAGGGCATGTATTTGTATAGCGCTTTTCAAAGTGGGTGTTGTTACAAAGCAGCTTTGCAGTTATTTGGGTTTAAGCCCATTATGAGCAAACCAGAGGTGACGGTGGGAAGGAAAACTCCCTCAGAGTGAGAGGAAGGAACCTTAATATGCTGAAACCAAGATTCGAGGGGACCAAGGGGAACATGTCCTTTTCTCGTTGCCTCCGGATACAGTAAGAGAAGCCACCAGCCCAGACCAGTCCAGAGTCTGGTGGAATATTAAAGAGAGGTGATGATGGATACTAAGGTCCCCATCTTTTCCAGTCTAGGGCTTTGTTCTCCTCAGGAGTGTAAATGAGTGTATGAGCAGGTGGGTAAGGCCTACTTTTACTGCAGGTGGGTCGGTGGCAGGTGCAAGTGACTCCATGGAGAAAGAAAGTACAAATAAGCAAGAACAAATACCCAGTCAAAATGAAAGGTGGGAAGACAAGTGACGAGACTGCCCACACAAGCAGAACCAATAAAAGAAGCACATGATAGAAAGTGGATTGGGCTTAATATATCCCATACCCCTTTCAAGCCATTAAAATATACCTGAATCATTCCCGTTCCTGTCCTAGTAAATATAAATGAGGCCTTTTTGAAGTTCGATAACAAACCAGGATCTTACCTGTATATGAAAAACAACATAATCCCTCATAAACAGACCATACTGTCACAGTATTGCCAGGAATTTTATCACTGGAAAGGATTTTTCATACAGCTGCTGAAACAAGTAGTCCTAAAAAATGGCTCTGTTTAATACAATTCAGTCCAGCAGCTTAGGACCACGCTTTAAACTAAGCAGCTTTTTGGGTGGCATTAGCATTAAATGGCAGGACCTAATGGGAATCCCCCTTATCTCAGACTGTAGCGCACAGCGGTGTTAAGCTGCATCTCTCGCTCTGCATCCAACTTATTGTCTGTGGTGTGTTTAGGTGGCTTGATGTAATGTGTTTGTGTGTGTGTGTGTGTGTGTGTGTGTGTGTGTGTCCTGCAGTGGTGTTATCTGGGACTATTTGATTTAAAAGCAGGTCACACTATGGTTCATGTGTGGAGGCTAATCCAATAGAAGAGGACACACAGGCTTCTGTCCTCAGCATCACACACAGCACAGCGGCCCACAAGTATGTGCATGTGACACTTGAATTGGGTGCCTGGTTAAAAATGAATTCATGACTTATTAGAGCCCCCTTTTTATGAAATAAAATAAATATTCTGAAATTAAATGGAAGCAAAAGATGAAACTGACAACTTTGCCATGACAACTTAATTTGATTATTTCAAGACATTTGTATTGTTTATATATATAATTTATTTAACTTTTAATATTCCATTAGCAAAGGAGTAAACTTTTAAGCATTGTAAAATGCTAAAATATCTGTATTCTTATCATCTTTAAACACTAAACTTTATCATTAATAAACTACTTTGACAATCATTGTGTCTTTGTAGTTTGCACTCTGTAGTCTTTGTAGAGTCTTTGACAATATCACATTCTTGGGCAGGACAAAACCTTTAGTACACAATATGACTGTACTAACAGTATACTTTTATTTGCACTAAAACATTTACGCTGAATTATATTTTATTATATATACAGAAACAGAAAAAAAAATTCCTTTAACCGGGGTAGCTATTGTCTTTTCTGAATTGTGTAAAGCATCCACAGACAGACAACCAGCATAGCATGAAGCGTTCCAGTGCTTTTTACTGAACAACACAGAGGGGAAAGATCCAGACCAAACTAATTGAAAGATAGTAATGAGACCATACTGGCATTACTAATCACATGACACCACACAGATGCTCAGTTCTCTACAGTAGCAGAGATTAGAAATCAAAAAAAGAAATGCAGTCAACTTTGCAATAATTAATGCCGATAGCAGTGTTTTGTTTTACCATACCTGTACCATTATGCTGACCACCACTAAAGATGAAAAAAAAAGAAAAAAATACTGTTCTGGCCAGATGAGAACAAGATTGTGCCTATTGCAGAGCACTGTCACTGTCTAATGAAAAACATGTATCCCCAAAATGGTGACTTTAGAGGAGATGACTAAGATGTGCATAGCTTTGAATTATTTACACAGTGTACAGAGCAGCTACATGGTTCAAACCATTGAGAAAATGGAGATACTGTTTTTCACTGGACGGAAGCAAAATACACTGTGTGGACCACTGAGTGTGCACTTCTCTCAGAGCTATTACACACAGCTGAACTGCTCTCTGTGCTGAGGAGTGCACACTGAGCGCATGATACACTCTGGCCTGTGGACACTGATTGAAATGATGGAGAATGGTAACGATCAGAGAGCACAGAAGTCCATTAAACTGACTCAGAACACAGTGGCTATGCCAGAAATATCAGGTCTGCAGTTCAACCCCTGGCAGAATGCTGTGTAATGCAGTGTTCGTCTGATTTTCTTGACCTATATCTGTGAGCAAAGAGCAAAAAATAAATATTCAAATAAAATCACATTGCATTTTAATTGTGATGATCATAGACCCTCATGTATGCCTCCATCACACTGCCTGGTGTCTACTGTTGTAGTAAGATGATGTAAGGTAGAGCTGGGCTAAATGAACTGGTTAATTAGATTAGGAGCAGTGCAGTGTGAGAGATGTAGAATAAAACTCATTGGCACTTTAACACCTGTTCCCTGGGGAAGTAATGACATTTCTGTGGTATGCTTTGGTCAAAATACGGATCGAGCACCACAGCACTCATTACCAGACTGTCTGAACAGCTTAATTTCTACGTTCTACGTCTAATCTGTCTCTGTTTTGGTAATGTTTACTTCACCTTGAGTTCACATCTCTGCTGCTCTCCTTTGCTTACTTTCACATCCCACACCACATATTCACATCAACACTTCCCCATTGCTTGCTTGCTTGCTCTCCCACAGCACACATACACACAACCCCCCTCTATCTCTCTTTCTCTCTCTCTAGTCTGTGGTAGCTTTCTGTTGTTAGGTTTCCAGCTAGTCAAATCAGGAGAGATACACTTGTTGCAGTTCTGTTTTATTTTCTGTTGTCTGCAGTTTGACAAATGCAACCTGTGACACGTCAATTTTGACCTGTTTCTGCCCTCACAAGGGTGCAGCTACTCAGATGGAAGCTGTATCATTCTAATGAGACGTCTTGTGGCCTAGAAAGCTAAGCCACATCTGAACGACATGTCGAATGTTGTTTTCTTACCTGGGAACAGACAATCTGTCCGGCTTCTTTTCAGTTTTTCAGTTGGTGGGTTGGTTGTATTGGGTTCTCCAGATCAAAATCTGATCGTTTATTTATTACACACACACAGTCATACATGATACAGTGAGTTTTGTTGTAAGCTTTGATAAACGTCAGATTACAGGAAACAAGATAAAAATGCAGAATAGACAAAATATTCAGATTTTTTATAAAAAATTACAAAGAAATTATAATCAAAATATAATATGTAGACATATGAACAACAATATTTGTACATATAAAATATACAGACAATAGAAATGTGAACAGCTGGTGTGCAACATAAGAGCATTTGGTTGTGAGAATGCAGTGTTTAAGACAACACTGTGCAATTTGAGGGTATAATGTTTAGTTTAATATAATTCTTTTATGATTTTTATGTTTAAATATGTAAATTAGTTTGGTATATATTGTCTTGGTTGAGGGTCTAAATAGCCAACGGGAAGCAGCTCTTCTTTATCCTCTCTGTGGATCCTCTCAGGGAAATCACCTCCCTGACTGCAACTAAGTAAAGAGTCCATAGTTGTATGACTGAGGTTCTTCACCACCTTCCCGGCCTGGGACGAGCTGCGCATGCTGTAGATGGTCTGCTGGTCAGGGAGCTTGGTCCAGACGATGCGTTCAGCTTTTTTCTTTGATTGTTAAATTTAATCAGGGAAGGTAGCTGAGGAATAGCTGGATATATATACCTTATCTTATTTATGTTCTCCTTATTTCTGTTGCTCTCTCTACAGTGAGAGTTCATCTCGGCCCAGAGCTGAGAATTAGCAGATCTGAGAGAAAAGCCAGCTTTCATTTTGAACGCTGTTTAAATAGAAACCGAACCAGCCTGCGTTTTGTTGTTGTTCTCCAGGCGTTTCTGTGAGTCTTATGAAACTTACTGCAGTGAATGATCCGCTTATTTAGCATTAGGGATTTTCAAGGGAACGTGTGACATTATGTGGCTCTTTTACATGGCTTCAAGCACGTTCAGATGAGCTGTGGATTCTGCACTTGATTTTGCCAGCAGCTCCATCACTCCGAGTGAACCGACATGAACCTAATTCCTATTCCAGGGGTTTCTCCAGGCTGGACTCTTTTTTTTTTTTTTTTTTTTTTTTTGGGGAAGCGCAGTGTGTTTGGAAGTCCCCTGGGCTTCACACAGAGATTAGAGTTCCCCCAGTCTCTCTTCCCTCAGTCTCTCTCTCTCTCTCTCTCTGTGCAGAAGCAAAGGGGGCTTTGCCAAGAGGACGATCAACTAGTTGATATTCATGGACTCTGCTCAGGGCTCCTCAGATGAGGATCTTTTTGCCTCAGTGCTGACGGGACACTTTTGGATGTTGCATACTTAAAATAGGATCAAAGCATGGAAGTGATGCATGCTGAATTCCAAACGCACTCAGTCTCCAATGGCTTTCTGCTGATCCCCTCCATCCATCCCTGCCTCTCTCTCACTTTGTCTCTTTTACTCCGTTCACTCTCTTGCTCACTCTTTGTCCTCTGTCTCTTCCCCTCTCTCTCTCTCTCTCTCTCTCTCTCTCTCTCTCTCTCTCTCTCTCTCTCTCTCTCTCTCTCTCTTTCTGCATGCCTTGCCCTCTTTTTTCCCTCATTCTCTTACACACTGTCTGTCTGCTGTTGATGACAGGGTTGTGGGTTCGATACCCGGGCTCAGCAACATGCCACTGTTGGGCCCATGAGCAAGGCCCTTTTTCCTCTCGCTTTCCACTGCTCCAGGCATGTGTGTTCACTGTCACTGTGTGTTTTATTTTTGATCACTATTGTGTATGTGTGTGTCCAACACTAATGGTGAATATAGGTGACTTCTATCTTTCTCTCACACAAACTCACTATCTCTTGTTTTCTCTGTTCCCCTTCTTTCTCATTCTCTTTCCCCCTCCCTCACTGTCACTTTCTTATACTCACACACACACACTCACTCTCCCTCTCTCTCTCTCGTTCTCTCCCTCTCTCCCCTAGAGGAGAGAAACTTTATAATTAAAATCTCCTTTTAATTAGATTCCCTCCTAGACATGGTGCAGTCCTGTTTAAAATCTGAGACTTAAAGCTGCCATTGAAAACACTGAGTCTAAGTTGCTCTGTGATGTATAAATAGTATGTGTGTGACTGGTTGGGGCACTTTTACAAGCCTTTTTACAACCATGTTATTTTGCTTCCGAATGAAACACTTTGCTTTTTATGGAGGGCTTATTTTTTTTTGGGGGAGGGGGGTGCGTTACTTTAATTGACTGGTTTATAATACTGTCACAACTCTGCCGAGTGCCTCAGCGGTTCCGGACTCTGGGAGACAATATGAGTGATCAACCAGCCATCCACGCTCTCGGTCACCTGAGTTTTGATCAATATCACCTGTTTTGCTTATAATTAGCCTAGTATTTAAGCCTGGGCTTTAAACTTGGACAGTTGCAAAGTATTGTATCCCTGTTTTGGCGACCTACTGAGCGATATTCCCTATTTGTATTATTTGTGTATGACTTCACCTTTGTCTTTTCAACCTTGCCTGTTCGCCAAGACCTTTGGACTTTCTGCCCCTCAACGATGCTGTACTGTGAGCTGTTGCACTCAATTCATAACATAGCGTAATTAGGATGAGGTAAAACTGCTACGTAACGGCCTTGTGGTTTTTAAATTTCAGTTGAATGTATCAAAATAATTCTAGGGCCCCTTTAAGCCTCTTTAAGCCTATTTCCTCCTGTTCCAGAAATATCATCTAAGTTTTCTCACTTTTATCAAAGTAATGAAAAAAGTAACTCTTCAGTAATTACAAATACAGTACAAATATACACTATATGGACAAAAGTATTGGGACGTATTGTTTTTTCTTGTTGGAGTAACTGTCTTTACTGCCCAGGGATGGATTTCTGCTAGATTTTGGAGCATTGTTCTGAGGATATCTTTGCATTCAGCGACAAGAGCGTTAGTGAAGTCAGAATGTTGGATGATCATCACCCCACCTCCTCTCCTACTCCCCAACGCAACCCAAAACTACTGGACAAAACACCATCCATCATTCCAGTGAACACAGTTCCACTGACCCACAGCTCAATGCTCGTGGCGTTAAGCATGGTGCCAATAGGTTTGTGTTTATCGGCTCTAGAGTCCTATTTTATTGGCTATACTTCACTACAGGGACTAGAGAAAATCTGTGTGTGCATTTGCACATCTGTTTCAGCAATGGGTGCAATGGGTGCAACACGAGCGGAATGCATAGTGTACCTATTGCTTTTCACATGTGTGTCCAGAACCCCCTACAGTTAAATGCTGATGTTGATGTTGGGGGGTGGGAGGGTTTGGAGAACCAATTCAGAAACCTGTGATCTTTCATTTAATCAATATTGAGATCTGCTAGATTTTGTTTTCTCTCTCTCTCACGCTCTATCTCGCGCTCCCTCTCTTGCTCTTTCCTCTCAGACCCCCCCCCCTCCTTCTCCCTCTCAGACGTCATGCTGTCAGTAATGGGATGTAATATGCAGTGCTCTTTACTCCGTCACTCAGGGGAGTTCAGCAGAGACAGGATCGCTCAGTATGTCCCGCAGAAACACACCCAGCTCGAGTCGTTCAGGTCACTACAGTATGAGGTGAAGCTGCAGGTAGTCTACTTATAGTGAAACTGCATCTGACTGCTTAGGACAGCTTTTCTGAGGAAATCTAATACTGTGCAAGGATTACAGCAAGAATACAGAATAATAAACCATCTACCATGAACCTCTGTGCCTAACAGAACATCTAACAGATACTATCTTTGTTTGCTGGTTTTATACTGTAAGCACACCCTTACTCGACTGTATGTTATGCATCATTTCTTCATAAACTAAAGTCTGCCCCACAGCACCACAGTGTCCAGATATCTCAAAGAGCAGCCCAGAATGCTCTGCTATGAGAAATGTTAGGTTTGTGTACAGCAGCCTTTAACAATCACTGCCTTTCTAGGTGTTAATTTCAGGTCCCATGGGAAGTACTGTGGCTTTGCGTGGTCTCATTCTGGGCTTATTTTTTTGTAGCAATGGCGAGAATTAGGTGGCATGCTGTGGTGCTCAAAGAATCAGAACAGAGCAGATGCTGAGAGTCGGCGCTGGTGTAGACACCCTCGTTAAAAACAATAGTTTCACAGTAGCCTTTAAGAAATGTTTTTTTTGTCTAAGATTTGATATGATCAAATCATTCTTGTGCTGCTTGTACTGTAATGCGATATTCCAGCTGTTTACATGAGCGTGATTAATAATTCTATTATTCAGTGTAATGTTCAGATTACTCATCATGATGTCTTCAGCACAGACCTCCAATTGTATGAATCATTAAATTGTCTTTTAGAATTGTGAACCAACCACCCAACGACAGTCTCAGGTCATTTAAACTGTGTATAACATCTATTTACAGTCTTTGCACAAAAACTCCTTCACTTTTGACCATAGTATGTACACCATATGTCCAAATATTTGTGGACACCCCTTTCTAATAAATGCATTCAGCTAGTTTAAGTTGCACCCACTGCTGACAAAGATGTCAAATACACACACAGCTTGTCTAGTCGCTGTAGAGAAGTACTGCCAATAGATTAGGACTCTCTGGCGCCAATGCCTAATGCCAGGCATGGGCTAAAAAAGGTATAAAGCCCCCCAGAATTGAGCTGTGGAGCAGTGGAATGCTGATGGTACTCCATCCAATGCTTTTGGGACATACAGAGCTGGGGAGTTAGGGATGAAGTGGTATGGTGGTCATTCAACATTCTGATCTCACTAACGCTTTTGTCACTGAATGCAATCAAGCCTTCACAGCAATGCTCCAAAATAGAGGAGAGAGCATTCCATGGACTGTATAGACTGTTAATCCAACAAAAACAGGATGAACTTATTTTTAATACACTTGATTTTGGATGAGCAGGTGTCCCAGTACTTTTGTCCAAATAGTGTTGATGGTTATTTATCTAATCATTTTAGGTTAGCTTATTGTAAAGGCTTGAGCCTTTATCCTGATTGGCCACTGCAGAAAGAATACCAGTGTCTTCTCTTATATCTTCTACCAACATTTACCACTACTACATTTCTGTGTAGAAAGATGGCCAGGCTCTCGACTGTGAAGCTCTCTAATCTAAGGTGGTTTCATGTAAAACCTGATTCCCTTTAGGATGCTAATTAGGCATTGCTTTCTCCTTATAATGATGTAGGTAGGAAAAACTCAGTTTCAGTGCTTTGTTGTAAACAAGCTATAATCTGGAAATGGATGTTTTGGTCTAGTGCTGTCTGATCGCTTTAGAGAAGCCGCTTCCATTCATTAGCTTCCATTAGGACAAATTTGCTATTTTCACCTCTTTAATAAAACGTGTTGATATTTAAATGTCAGGTGAAATGGCAAAGCCCTCCAGTCATATTGATTAGCTCTCTTAGTTTCATTAAATCCCACACAGACAACAAACAGGTGCTGGACAAGAGTCAAACCCCTCTGTGGATCAGTGGAACTGTGATTTTCTGGAGTGATGAGGCACCGTCCAATATGTTTTGGGTAAGGTGGAGTGGGGTTTGTGATCTAGAACTAATTACCTGATCAGGTTACTGAGTATCATGTGTTTGTACTGGACTGACTAATCCAGTAGAGACTTTTCTTAAAATGACTGTTTTATAGTGTGTTTATTATCTTATAATCCAGTCTGACTGTCCTCCCTGAACAATCAGCTCCCAGCTCATTTACAACACTGCAGTCTAATCACTTCCAGTGTGTATCTAGTGGTACACACTCAGGACATTAGCTGTTGCTGTTCACTGGTGTGAAATATCTGGTTTATAGCATTATTATTATTAGCATTGGTGTTAGACTCCCCTTGTTTCTGAAAGCACTCTATAGTACTGGTTTAAAAACTAAGAAAGGCAAGCGGCTCTCCCGCTGGTAAAACAGAGCATTTCAGTGATAGTTTTATAAAGGTTCAGATATTATGGTTATTATATTATATTATATTATTATATGGTTATGTTTTCTTGTCCCACTGTACTCTAAACTCTTTTATTTACCCTCTGAGAACACTCCCAAGTACTACCAGCTGGGCATTAATGTCCATTAATGGCACTTTAGGGAATAGCAAATGCCGCTCTGTGGTTAAAACACTCAGAACTGGATTGAGATTAAAAAAGGTAATGGTTGATCCTTTTAAATATGCCTGGATTGGCTATCCATATCCAGTGCCAGACCTTACTAAAGCTCTTGTGGCTAAATGAATTCAAACCCTCATAGCTATGTCCAAACATATGGAAATTGTCACAGATAGATAATAATAGGTATCCTATTGGACAGTAATAGCTTCACAATTTAGAAGTTAAGTTGGGTAAATAAGAAAGCTGCTATTCTCACAAAATGTATTGTGTTATATGTCAATAGTAAACAACAAAAACAAGCATATTACAAATATTACAAACCATATTATTATCATGAGTTAAAACATCACAAGCTTTTCTTCTATTGTCTGTCTCTGCTTTTTTGTGTCTGCAAGTTGCTGTAAATAGTCTAGCAAAATATCGCAGTTAAGATGAATGTATGGATAAACCATTCCTAACCCCTAAACCCTCACATCTAAAATCATAGCAGTGCTGCAAGACTGAGGATTTAATTCGATTAATGGTGTTATTAATACCTTTTAATGAGATAATCATAAATTATATTAACTTTTTTCCACCCCAAACCAATTCGAGATAACTCAAAATGTGTTTGTGCGCATTTGCACATCTGTGTCAGCAGTGGGTGCAACTAAATGTAGCTAAATGCATTCATTAAAAGGGGTGTCCACAAACATTCAGACATATACTATGTTTTAATGCACAGTCTAAATTTCATCATTTCACATTTCTAAAATTCATATCTGTAATTCCACTCTAGCAGTGCTTCTCTGTCAGTACCGATGCAATTATAAAGTATTCATAGTATTTAAGGGTCCGACTGGCAGTCTGAGCGTCCTCCCTGAGCAGAGTACTCAACAGAAAATGAGCGCTGATCAGTCCCATTATCTTTTCTCTTTAATATATTATCTGATAACTCACCCTGAATATGAGCAAGCCATTTCCTCCGCTGCTTAAGCAGAACGCTCAATTCTCCCTCCTCTCTTAAGCCTGTAATGTGTTGCTGATAAATCTTGTCAGCCTTATTAGCTTAAGCTATTACAGTAGATGGAGGAGTTTCATTGCAGAAATTGCAGAAGCCGTAAGGCCTTGCTGTGTCTTACCCAGTATCTTTAAATATCCTCTATATGCTCGAACAATTAATGTCATACAGTGTGCAGAGTTGTTAATGACGTTATTGAAATATCAGAATACGCCATGTCACAATGCATCTGAGCCAATGTATTGAATCTCATTTACCAAATAAAACTGTATACTCACCAAGCAGTGCATTAGAAACACTATACTCATAATGTTGGAAACATTCATTTGAGTTCAGACACAATTTTATGTTGCACCACCTCCCGAACGTATTTGATTGGATTCGGATCTCGTAACTGGGAAAGCCACTGACAAACACTGACCAGAAGTATCAAATGGAAGCTAAATTAATGGCCATTAAGGTAAATTGTAGTCAGGATGCACATGGTCAGCAACAATACTCAAATAGACTGTGGTATTCATTGACCTGCCTGGACTGTTGACATAAGGCAGGTTGGGTCCATAGATTCCTGCAGTGCAGGTGCCCAAAAAATATTTAACCTTATCCAACATTATGTGAAATTACCTGAAGCAAATGGCCCATATCTGCATTACACCAACCAGCCATAACATTACAGGTGAAGAGAAATACATTCATTATCTTCATCTATATTGGCATCTGCCATGGGGCATGATATATTGGACAGCAAGAGAACAGTCAATTCTTGAAGGTGATGTAGGAAAAGCAGGAGGAATGGTCAAGCATAAGGATCTGAGCCAAACTGTGGTAGCTAGGCGATCTTCAAAACATCAGCCAGGTCTTGTGGGGGTTTTCTGGTGTGCAGACCTCAGTACCTACCTAACACCTCCAACAGAAGGACAACCGGTGAACCTGCAACAGGTTGATGGGCACCTAAGTCTCATTGATGCTCACAAACACTGCACCTCCAAACATACAGGACTTGCTATAACAAGAATATGCTGTAACATCTTTGTGACGGTAACCACGAGACACCTTCGCATTTCTTATGTGGAGTCCATGCCTCGAATGGTGAGATCTGTTGTGGTGGTAAAAGGTGGGCCAGCTCAATATTATTATGACTAATGTTATGGCTGATTGATGTATTTTATGCATTGTACTACTCACTGGCTAATTGTGTGATTAGAAAACTGCATAAATTAGTAGATGTACAAGCCTTCCTCTAAATAAACTGCTCTATGAGTGTACACCCAAACTAGAACCATTTCAAAGTGCAGGTCAGGAGGGTCTGCTGACATTTCAGAATCAGAGTCTGAATAAACCCCAAAAAGCTTTCCAGGTAAAATAAGCACGGACCAAAATCATTACCCATCACTTCACGTAGAAGCTTCTCTCCCTGACCTCATGATTTGATCTCAGCAAGCCAAATGCTAAATCTCGCTTTTTTTAAAAAAAGCATGTTTACTGTGTTTTACTGTTGCCTCCATAGTGGTTAATTGAAGCCAGGAGACCATAAAGAGGCCTAAAGCAACAGGACAAATGCACTGGGTTGTTTATGTACTTCGCCCAGCTGGCATTTGGTTTTCCTTTGGCGGAGCCGACATTTCTGAAAAGAAAATGTAATTCAGTTGATCTGATTTGCTTGCTGACCCTCGGTGGAGCTGGACGCTTTTCTCCCTCTGCCCTTTCCTCTCCAAGCTTTTTTTCGCCTTGCCTCTGATATGTGATCTTCCAGATAGCTCACCATATCAGTATTAATTTGAGCTTTTACCATTTATTAGGACTCTTAATGGCAGGGAATCTTCCTGCTGTGATATTCACTGCAGTGTAGTTCCGTAGTAGTAACAAGGCTGGTCCTTCATCTTCTTTTGTTGCAGTTGTCATGTGTCTATAAATGCCACAGTACCTCAATAGTAGTAAATGGACACACATATGTGGTGATAAATGGCATTTTGGCATTATATTCATTATATTCATCATACTTAAATCCTCATGTTATCATATGTATGATTAATAGTTGGTATCCTACAGCTCCATGTGGTTATATACCAGCACAATCATAAGAATTTACACAACAATGTTGTCCCTAAGTCAGTGTGGACCATGTTGGCTATTCATCCTCAACAAAATTTGCAATTACAGGATTGCAAAAACAGTGAAGGTATATGAGTCTACATATTCAATTTCCAAGCACTTAACACAGGTAGGAGATGGTTCGGCTTCTAGTCTGAACCTTTTAGTGCTGTTGTCTTGCTCTGCGCTTCACTTCTAAAGCTTTGGACGTGTTGGACGGATCTTAGCCAAATTAATCTGAACGGGTTAGGGCGGACTGTCAGCTCTCACTAACGATGTTATCTCTAAGCATAGCCCCCTATAAATGGAGATGTGCCATTGGCTGTCAGGCTTGCAAAGCGCTATTGCCTCTGCTGAATTTGCAATGGGTTTGCTATGGAGAGACACACTTTCAGGAGGAAAAAGCAAGAAGGTACGGACTCGTTCGCCTGTTCCTCAAAGAGTTATTGCAGTTTTCAGTGCGTTTTGTTCTTTCTATGAATCATCGTAGCTCCTGTGGCCTTTAAGACAGCGGAAGCTTTAAGTTATTTCTCTGTTTGTCTCCATCAGTAATATAATTTTACTTTTCTTCTGGTTTTTACGGGTATGGAAACTACATTGTGGAAATTCTCAATGTTTTCTGATGACTCAGTGTCCTGTTTTTGGTGGGCGGCTTGGGTTTATTTCTGAGCAGACACTCATCTTTTCTAGGTATGAAAATGAAAACAAAGAACTGAGAACAGTTCAGAAATTCCCAGTCATTCCTCCTAGGCTTCGATGCTGCTGTTAATCAAGAATGTTCTGCTGATGGGTTTTTTATATGCCTGGAGTTTGATAGTGTCACTAGACGCTATGAAGATAGCTTCTTGATCTTTCACTTGTCTACCATACATAGATGCTGATGGAATTGTGGACTGTAGTTGTGATTTCTGCTATATGGTTATTGATTACATGAGGAATGTGATGAGGTATATGCATAACCATCATGGATTGTAGGTGATCAGCATTAAACTTTAAAAGAAAAAGGAGGTGAATGAATGATCTGGTTTAGTTTGGGGTGCGTTTACAGTGTTAGGGTAGAGTTACTGTGGTTTCTATGGATTTCTGAGATGAAAGGGTAATTAGACAGACCTGTTGGCTTTTTAATTAAATTAAATAAACCTCTCCCCCATTCGAATTTCAAATAGTGAAATTGTAATGCAGTCTATAAAGATCCTCTATATATATTCAGTCATTAAGACTAAAGACATTAAGAAGCCTTTATTGTTGTACAGAAGGTGCCACTTTGGTTTCCTAAAGAACGACAGGTGAAGAGATACATAATGTAACGGTTCTGTAACCTGTTTAAGGGTTCTTCATCTATGAGCTTTATACTATGTGGTGATTCTTTAAAGTCAAATATTCTTCTTTTGTCTAGAACAGGCTGAGGCATGCTTACTTCTGCAAAGGGTGATTTGGTTTAATGTATTTGATTTGATATTTATAATAATTGTATTTATTATATGATCGGATGCAAGAAATGGTTATGGATACATTGCCTGATTCCTGAGACATTGTTTTACTATAGTTTTGAGAAGGCTTTGGTGTAAAATATGCTTTTTAGACACATTAATGGCAGAGAGGTACAGTATTATGCAAAGGTTTAGACATGTTGTGGATTGTCTAAGTAAAAAAAAATGTTGCACAAATATTGTATTTTAATATTTTTTATGTAACATACTGAAAAAAATAAAACAACATATTCAATTCATCATTACGTTTGCCAATGCCAATAATTAAAATTTTGCAGTATATTCAAGTTGTCAAGTAGTTAAACAGTAGTAATGGTTTATTATGTGTAGACGTATCTCAGTGTAGTTGAGCTAATATGAACTTATTTTCACTTAGAAAATCAAAAACAGTGAGGAGTGAGGATGCCCAAACATTTGCATTCGTCTGCACATCCAGGGTGTACAGGGTGTCCCTAAATAAAACACTATACATTTACCACTATTTTACCAGTTTATCTGTACTGTAGACATCTCAAACTTGTTCCTATTCAGTGCTGGAAAATCAGTGGCATTCCCTTTTAAGTTGTAGGGTTGATGAATGCTCGTCTGTAGCTGTGGGGATTAAAAGGCTGTCTGTGTGTGTGTGTGCGCGCGCGCATCTCCTATAGGTCTGAATGCATGCTGTTTTATGAGCCTTTAATACAGAGTGAACAGTAAACTCGCATACCTCTTTTTTTTCTCTGTGTGTGTGATAGAGAGAGAGTGTGTGTGTGTGCTGCTCTCCGAGCCACTGGTTGAAGAGCCATTGGTGAGCTGACAGTGTCCGCTGCTGGTGGGAGCGCAAACTGCAGTGTTTAGCGCGCGCTCCTAAAATCACACAGGAGTGGTTAATTCCGCTGCGGGCGCGCTCGCGCACCGTTTAGCCTGCCTGGGCGATCGCTGCCTGGCGCGTGAGGGTGGTCGGTGCGTCGCGCGCTTGAAATGGATAGGTGCTGTTTTAGGAGGAGTGTTGGGGTGGTCTCTAAAACGGTGTGTTCGTCAGAAGCGTGGAGATTAGCTGTGGCTAGAAGGGGGGGGGGGGTAAGGTGTTCCTCTGTTCTTAAGCAGATAAGGCTGGTTTTTAAACATACCTGAGAAACCTGATCACACACACACACACACGCAGTGTGTTTGCAGACCTCTCGAGGCATGTTTTCTGAATATGGCAGCAGTCTCTAACCAGCCTGTTCAGTGTAAGAGACCTCTAAGGGCTCGCGATGGTAAACACGCCGCGCCACGTGCCAGAACGACCAGCCCGGTCCCCAAAAGCTGAAGCCGACATTTCATTACTGCGACAAACAGCAGATGGCTCTCTTGAGTTTGTATTCCTCCTGTTATTGGGCTTCTCTCTGATATTGATCTCAATGATACCTCGGCACTTCCGCTCTTATCTCCGCGTTCATTAACGTGCCTCAGGTGTGCATGCGTGCGTGCGTGCGTGAGCGAGCGAGCGAGCGCCGTGTTATGTTGGCGCGCGTGCACGCCGCCGGTATGGGTGGGGGCTGAGGGTGTGTGTGCGGTAGGTTTTTTTTTTACGTGCTGCTCCCTGTGCCCCCCTTTTGACCTGGAGTGGTGGGTTGGTGGGTGGGGTTCACCGTTCAGGTCTGTCACCCTGCAGCTAGTGCCGTGATCAAACACACATCCTACCTGAAGGATTTCACAGGTAGCAGCAGAGGAGCTCATGTTGCTTTTGGAAAGTGATCCACATGTCATCATGTGTAAATACAGCCCTGTGGAGGTCAGCTCATTTAGGTGCTAATATAAGAGTGTACTGTTTTAGGAGGCTTAATGGTAAGGGCTAGAACCATGACCACTTGATTAAAGAACCGTCTGAATGTTTACATGGTGGTTCATTCAGTTTAAATATTTGCCTGGTTAAATCTCTTATACAGTGTTTTAAACAAACTCTAAAAATGGTTCCACTGTTGATTATTTCAGGGTTTTTTTAAGAAACACCATAAGAGTCAATGTGACACTGTAGGTGTTCATACAGCACTATAGTCACAAATACAACGCTGTCGGTGTTAATACGGCACTGTAGGTGTTAATATAACACTGTTGGTGTTAATACAGCACCGTTGGTGTTAATATGACACTGTGGGTGTTAATATGACACTGTAGGTGTTAATACGACACTGTAGGTGTTAATACGACACTGTTGGTGTTAATACAACACTGTTGGTGTTAATACAACACTGTAGGTGTTAATACGACACTGTAGGTGTTAATACGACACTGTGGGTGTTAATACAACACTGTAGATGTTAATACGACACTGTAGGTGTTAAAACGACACTGTAGGTGTTAATACAACACTGTGGGTGTTAATACAACACTGTTGGTGTTAATACGACACTGTAGGTGTTAATACGACACTGTAGGTGTTAATATAACACTGTTGGTGTTAATACGACACTGTTGGTG